>NC_058408.1:144387316-144687316 GCF_002201575.2 Neomonachus schauinslandi | reverse complement strand
CACCGTTGTCAGTCCCTTCCGAGGGCCCACCTTTTTCTTTCGTACTCATATCCGGCTTCAATGTTATGCGTTATTGGCATGTTTAATGGAGCAGAAGTTGAACTATTACATTATTTTGTAAAACTTCTGTGCTAACCACGATCAGGATGATACCCCCATTCTTATTATGCCTCCTAGGAACCCCAGCGTTTGAAGGTCCAGGACATCACCACACAGATCCTTTGCTATGTTCCACTGAGCCAGTCCTGCCCTGCCCAAGCGAGCAAGGGAAGTCCCTGTTCCAACTGCCCTGGGAGATGAGCCAAGTGTGAAATGGAAGGGGGTAGGCATGCCCCAATTTTAAGCAGACCTGGTGTATCAAACTTGGATTTGAAAACAGACAAATTTAAGATTGCTGATGTGCATTTCTATAAAGTGCACTTTGCAAAACGAGATGTGGGGGATACATTAAATAATAGACTCCTTCGGTACATTTAGAATGGAATTCAGTGTAGAAAATTCTGATTTGCAGGGAATTTCTTGCAGAACACTTGCACAAAGCAAGGCCTTCCTGTGTAGTAGAATAGGGCACTGATGAATAAGCAAGATCTCTTTCTAAAGCTGCTTAGGTCAGGAAGGGGGTAGTGCAGCCAGACTAGGGGCAGGTACAACTTAGTAGATGAATATACACACACAGGAATATCTATACACGTGTACATATATCCATAGATAGACAACCATATATAGATACACACATATACACGTACCCGTGATCACACACACACGATTTCTTGCAGCTGATGGCTTCATTCAAGGACCATTTATCCTCGCTCTGTTTGCTATGGTGTCAGCAGCTTAGAATACAGACAATAAACAGTTTGTGCCTGAGAAATTCACAACTAGAGGAGTGAGACATGGAAACAAATAATTATGACACTGGTGACATGAACCACATGGGGATGTTCACAGCCACTTCTTCCCAGGTGCACAGTCCTGCCTGCTTTCACACCCACCGCTTGTGAAGTCCAGCGTCCGTGTGGCAGGATCACCTGCCTGGCTTTTGGGAGAAAGCAGAGAATTCTGTGCCAGGATGAGGTCATGTAGATACTTCCCCCCCCATGCAATAGAAGTGACAAAAATGTGCAAAATTAATGAAATATAATGCAAATTTGTCTTAGGATGGTAACGAAGGTTTTTTTTCTTACCTGAAATTGTGTCTCCAAGGAGAATCTACAGACCAAACAGGAAACAGCTCGGTTTTATTTTCAGCCCTTACAACCTGAAGCTTTTGCTCATCTCCTGCTTTTGGGGTTTGGGATCACAATATTTGCACAGCTCCATGGAGAACGTCCAAGTTTCACTCATCCATATTCTCCCTTCTTCATATTCTGCATCTGCCTTCCTTCAGATCGCCCTTCCCTCCCCTGGTGTATGTGGTAAGAAGAACCCTACGTGCCCTCTTCTGTCACCCCACCTCATGCTGCTGCCTGAATAACAGACCTAGGGCACAATTGCAATTGTATCCCCCTCAGCATCTCCCCATCCAAGTGTATTTAACCTTTCTTAGCTGCCATCCATATGCTAAAGAGTGTGCATGTATGTGTCTTATGGAACAGAGTCCAACCCTGAAACCAAGCATTGGGGAGCCCCTGGTTGGAGCCCACCTGGCTCTCAGAAGCTTCCGCCAAGCTCTGTGGCATGCTGGATGCCCCATGTCCTGTCTCCACTGTGTCCACCACCCCACACACCTTTCCACTCACCTCCCACTCACCTGTTGCACTCTCTCCATCTGGAATAGTTTATGACAAATTAAAAAAGAAAATCATGAAAGGGCAACTGGGTGGCTCAGTCAGTTCAAGCATCCGACTCTTGATTTGGGCTCAGGTCACGATTTCAGGGTCCTGAGATGGAGCCCCTTCTCAGGCTCCACACCAGGTGTGGAGCCTGCCTAAGATTCTCTCTCCCTCTCCATCTGCCCCTCCCACCCCTGCTCACACACGCTCTCTCTCTCTCTCTCTCTCTCAAAAAAAGTCATGAACACATTTATGTAAAAGAACAACACTTGTATAATAAACAATAAACAAAAGCTCCCATTCAGAAAAAAATATATAAACTTTTGAGGAAAAGACACCAAAACATTCAGAATGGTAGTTTCTGGGTACTGGAGTCATGCATGCATTTTTTTCTTATTCGTACTTTGTGTTTCCTGAATTTTTTTTTTTAAAGATTTCTTTATTTATTTTAGAGAGACAGAGAGAGAGAGCACAAGCACAAGGGGCAGAGGGCAAGGGAGAGAGAGAGAGTCTCAAGCAGACTCTGCGCTGAGCAGGGAGCCCAACATGGGGCTCGATCCCACGACCCTGAGATCATGACCTGAGCTGAAACCAAGAGTCAGACTCTTAACCGGCTGCGCCACATCCAGGTGCCCCAGGTGTTTCCTGTATTTTTAATATTAAATATATTTTGCTCTAAGAAAGGAAGAAAAAACAAAAAAGAATTTCAAAAATAAAACCTACATATTCTTTGAGACCTAGCTTGGGATGGCAGACGATTCTTCTTCAGATGATAGAAAAGAGAGTGAGCTTTTGGTTATTCAAACTGCAGTTCAGACCCAGCTTCCGCTACTCAGTGGCTAGTATTAGCTGTGTGAGCCTCGGTACGTACATCGTTAACATGGGAGAAATACTCTCTTCCTACCCTTTGTGCGTTGTCCCAGCCCTGCCGTGTACTGTCATGAAAATCGAGAACACAAAAGCTATTTTAGCTACTTCTGTATGTCCTGCAGCTCCTCTTCCCATAACAGGCACTTAATAAATATTTTTCGGACAGAAGTAAATAATCAATCTCTGTGATGAAATAAAGAATCTGCCAGAAAAGTTCTGAGAAACCAAGATACAATGAAAAGTAGGCTCAGCCAGAAAGCAAGAAAAACCAAGGGAAAAAGAGTAGCCATTTTACACTCACTTGAAAGTCATAACTATCAGAAAATTCAGATTTATGACTCCCTCTCCCACTATAACCTTTTCACATCACACATATGTAATAGAGACCGTAAAAGTTAACACGATGTTCGGTAGTGCACGTTACAAACAGATTGCATGATGGGTGTGAATTACTGTGGCGATGGGATTCATAACTTGGAATTTCCTCGCTTTTATGCATTCATAATAGCGTCTGCCATAGCTGTGCATTTACGCTCCGAACTTTATATATATTTATAACTGGAACAAAGAGGGAAGATGGTACCCTTCACGAGGCCCTGAACCCGCCCTGCCTCTCTTGGGGTTTACGTGCAAGTCTTCCAAGTGACCATTTTCAGAGACCTATTGGAATAAATGGAGTATGTTCCCTCAATATAGCACTTCTGCTTGAATTTACCTCACAGTGTCTATTTTCCATTAAAATAAATATTTTCAGGCAAGGGCTGCACCGAGGTGGCGCTAGGTGTTGACAGAGGCACCTAGCTTGCGGTTGGGGTCACGCGGGGACGTCACAGACCCATACATGTTGTGTGGTGCTCATTCAACACCTGCCCCTTGTGCTTTCAGGGACTTCACGAATGTCACCTGCAGAAGAAGCTGCTCACCCCGAGGAGAGGCAGGACATAAGACCTTGGGCGGGGAGGTGACCTCAGTTTCTACTGTCACCCCACAAACAGAGATGTCTTACGCGGCCTTCCAGCTCTGTGCCCAGGTGAGTGGCCTCTGTCCTTTAAAAGATGTGCAGAGAATGCGAGAGGGCTGCCTTTCCCAGGGGCCTGTCCCTTGACTAATGATTCCACTGGCTAGGAAATTACGCCTTTGTACCATAATCTTTCGTTCTTTGCTCCGAGTCTTTGATTGGGAACATCTTCTCCTGAGGTGGAGAACAGACAAGGACTATGTTTCTAGGAGGCTTTGTCACCTGCTGGTTGTTTTGAAGGCTTTCTTCACTCTGTCTTCTGCAGTCCCGATCAATCCAGCACCCCTTAGGCCTTTCTCTCTAGGCCTTGTTTTCTTCTTCATCGGCCTTGTCACCGTCAGGCTCTGAAGACTCCACTCTCTGGGACAGAGGCACTGTCCCCAGATGAGTAAGTGTGAGCTTAAGGACTGAATTCTAAATTAATTTTGAGTCTAAGGTAGAACTTGTCATAGCTCCCAGGGAAGATTTTTCTTAAAGTACTTGTTCAAGGTGATATCAACAAAACAAAAATAGCACCAGGAGCACATGCATGCGTGTGCATGCTCCCACATGGGTACCTGAAGTAGTGGAGACATTGTGGGGGCTATTTATGTGCTTGTTTCTTCTGAGGAGAGTCAGCTCATGATAGATGGTCATGGCATTTGGAATACTTTAAACTCCTGCATTTTATTTTTTATTTACTTTGCCGAATGTCTTTCAGTAATTCCTGTCAGAGTTGCATTTTGGAAAATGGCAAACACCTTCTTGGCAATACCTAAGAGGAAAAATCTAGGCATACGTCGGGGTGAGGGCCAAGCAGCCTGTCCCTGTGAATGAACCAGCGAGGTCAGTGTGGGTTTTGTTTTTTTGGGGGGGGGATGGGTATAGGAGGAGGGGTAAGATGGTTTGCTAAAATAAAAATGCCCTCAATGTCTGTGTGAACTTTCAGAAGTACAGAAAATCTTTCAGTAATCGCAAAACAAAGGGGAAATGCTGATAGTTTTAAGCCTTTGCAGGTACATCTGGATACGTGGTTGTTTTTTGAGAGGTTTCAGGAAGGGCGAGACTGGGAGGAAGTTGGGGGTTTCAATCCCATCAGTAAAATCTCCTTCTCAGGTGGTAGCAAAAATGAGTGTTTTCCACAGTGTATATAAAAGCTAGATGGAAGTTTAAAATTGTTCTAGGAAATTTGACAAATATCAAGATTTCCCATTCAACTCATCAAGGGTCTTTAAAGCACAAACACTGAATCAATCCATCAAGTGTCTAAACTTCTTGGCTAAGGTGATTTGGTTGGGGACATAGTGGTTATTCTTAATAGGCTCTAGTCTGTTCACTTATTCTGGAGAGACCATGGAGACCTCTGAGCTAAGAAGGCTTGAGCTCTTGAACCCAAGAGTCATAGTAAATGGACTCCACTTTGCTGTTCATTTAAGTATTTCCAGTGCTACTTTCTTTTAGGGCCACAAAAATCCCTGTTAGAGTTTTCTGTGGTGCACTCAGAATAAGTGATCATACTACAACTGTGTATTTACTGGTACTTATATACCATTTCCAAAGTTTGACATCTTGAAAAAAGGCATGTAATCAATAAGAGAGATCTTAAAAATAAAGTTAGAAAGAACGATCACCAACCGCATAGGGGGAAAGGGGTCATAAGTGGTTGGAGATTGTTCTTTGGGGAATATATGGAAAGCTGGGCAGGATTAGATTTGGCCATGACAGAAAACCCAGAGTAATACGGGCTTATATGAGAGAGTTTATTTTTCTCTCCTATAAAGGTCCACGGATAGGCAATCTAGGTTAAGATGGTAGCCCCATGATCTTGGCTTCTTCAATCTTGCTTCTCTGCCGGCTTTAGTTTGTACCTCATGGTCCAAAATGGTTGCTTAAGCTCAAGCCATCACATTAACCTACCAATCAGCAGGAAAAGGGGAAAAACTGCACACTACACTTCCTTTAATTTCCTACTTGCCCGAAGTTAATTTATATTTTCACTGTATCTGGTTGCAAGCGAATCAGGGAGATCTGGTTTCTATTCTGAGTAACCATGTGCCCAGCTAAAAATCAGAAGTTCTATTTTTAAAAAAGAGGGACAAGAGGTAGTCTGGATACCCATTCTTAAGGGGAGAGAAATACTTAAAAAAATGAAATTTAAAAAAAGGAAAGAGAAATACTTTCTTGAAATTTGTCTCTAAGTTATAACCATACTAGAGTTCATTTCATTAAAATTTGAAAAAAATAACAATATTAGTGATTTACCCATTTTTACTTACTCACAAAGAATGACTTGGAGGATTGGAAATATATCCTTGAAATGGCTGCCCTCTGTGCCCCCATCACTGTCACTCCTCCTTGGCAGATCCACCCCAACAGGGACACTGTCTTGTCGCTGGCAATCAGAAGGCAATGATTTCCCACACACACCACCCCCTGCAGCCCCTCCCTTGCACTGTGGCCTTGGGCTGACCCTCCATGCTGTTTGAGCCTCGGTTTCCTCTTGAATAAAAAATTCACAGTCATGCCAACCTCAAAGGTGAAATTTTAAGTGCACTCTAGGGAACTTCGTGAATGTGACTGTCCTTTGCTCTGAGCCTCCTGTCGCCCTCAGCCTAATACATTCAGAACTGGTAATAGTAACAACAAGGGCTGGGTGGGATCTCCATGCAGGCTCTGGGGGAAGCCGTCCATATCATCCGCATGAGGGTCCGCCTTTGATAGAAAAGGAGCCTGCAGGCTAAGAAACGTGCCCGGGTCACCTGGCTGGCCAGTGGCAGCCAGGACCTCAGCCCACTTCCCATAATTTCTGGAGCCCAAGGATGGAAGCTCTGCTGAGCTGAAAATAACAAGGTTGGGTTAAAAGCCTCCTCTCACTTTTCAAACCAGTAAAAACTTTCAAAACTTTCACAACTTTCTAAGCTTAACCTAGAGGCAATAAAGAAGAAAGGCTGGCTTCTGGAGCTTACGGCATAACCTGTTAATGGTTCAGGATAGTGTGTTTATAAAGTCCACAAGGAGAATAAACAAGGATCATTACTGTTTCCTTTTGTTTGTGCTTTAAAACACCGAGGATGGGGAAGCTTTTTTTTTTTTAAAGATTTATTTTTTATAATAATCTTATTTTTATAATTAATTTATAATTTTTATAATTTTAATTTATAATCTAATTTTTATAATAAATTTTTTAAGTATTTATTTATTTACTTGAGGGGGGGAGCATGATTGGGGGAGGGGCAGAGGGCCAGGGAGAAGCAGGCTCCCCGCTGAGCAGGGAGCCCCAGGGACTCAGGGCTTGATTCCCAGGACCCCGAGATCATGACCTGAGGCAAAGGCAGATGCTTAACTGACTGAGCCACCCAGGAGCCCCTGGAACAGTTTTTAAAGAGAACCTGAGTCCGGTGCACCCACTGTTCTCAGCTCCACTGGCGATCTGCTGACATTCCTCAGGGAGGGCAGGTGTTCTCAGGACCCACAGAAAGCCACCTGAATGGGCCATTGTCCTAGGGCATCTGGGCGCAGTCCGGGCTGCAGAGCCTGCTCCCCTGCATTCTGCCCTTGTGTGGCAGCACCAGAGTGGATTCATTCCTGACATGGTGCTATTTCTCCACCTCAGAGCGTGTCAAGCGTATCTGTGCTCCCTTTGATCACTGGTATCTTGCTCTGACCTGAAGCCCCAGGGAAAGCATTTCTCCCCACACCCATTTGCCATCCAGGCATGTAATTCCTACCAACCCCAGGAAGCTGGCTGCAGAGAGAGAATGTGGGCTCTTGGGCAGTGGCTGGCAGGGGAAGATAAAAGGTGCCCAGGTTGGCACGAACGAGCCCATGAAGCAGAAACTCTGCTTGCACCAAACCAGACGGCTGTGTATTTCGCCTGTTTGAAGATGCTAAGCCCCAAAGGCCATGGAGCTCCTGTGAAGGGTCATCTTAGCCCGTGCCCTGTAGGTGGGTTTTCTGCCTAGATACAGAAATGTAAGACAAAAAAAGAAATTTTCTGTGTTTCTGAGGATGGGACCTCATGGCTTTTTAAGATACACTTTGAAAATAAAGTCATCCAGGCTCCACGGAAACTTTAGCGCCCTTTCCTCTGGTCACTGCCTACTTTGGGGCTTTTCCAACAATGTGAGGGAAGGTCTCACTCAGCACAGTGCCCAGGTCATGCTGGCTGCCTGCTAGCTGTGCGCCACGTGGAACCGAAGGTGGTTGGCAGTCGGCTGTGCCCCACGGAGGACAGCCAGGTCAGTCTCATCAGGGCTGGACCTCTACCTCAGATTGCGTGAGTTTCTCTGTGTGGAACCGGAGACCTCGCCTCCTCCACCCAGATACCAGCTTCTGCCCAAAGGCAACCATGCCTTAATAGTTGGGCTGGATTTTTGCTGGAAACGTTTGGCTTCAGACGAAGATGAGCAAGGGGCGCCTGGGTGGCTCAGTCGGTTAAGCGTTCAACTCTTGATTTCGGCTCAGGTCATGATCTCAGGGTCATGAGATTGAGCTCCACGTCAGGCTCCTCACTCACTCAGTGGGGATTCTGCTTCTTTCCCTCTCCCTCTTTCTCCCTCTGCTTGGGCTCTCTCTCTCTCTAAAATAAATAAATAATTTTTTTTTTTTTTAAGAGGAAGATGAACTATTTACTCTATTACCTTCCCAGCCTTTGATAAGAGGCTGTCCCCCTTCTAGGAGACCCACCACAACAGCATCTTCCAGCCTGGTTTCAAGTCTTTAAGGAGCAAGACCCGGGAGAGATGGGTAAAAATGCCCAGTGCTGATAAAACCAGCAGGGGGCCTGCTCAGTCTCCAAGGCAGGAGGAAGGATCCTTTTCCCATTCTCTGCTGGGCACACTGGTCTCCCCCACCCCTCAGCTTTACCAATCACTTAACTGAGTGACCTTGGACAAGTTACTGGCTCTCTCCCCATCTCCGTGTCTCAGTCTGTAAAAGTAACGGTACCTGTCCCATGGGGTAGTGAAAAGGATTAAATGTGTTGATGCATATAAAGGGCTGCACGCAGTGCTTGACTCTAATGTCCATAGGGAATCAATCTCTGAATGGTTAGCTAGAGATAGGTTTAACCTGGAGCATGTTTCCTTAGGCATTAAAGACATATACTTGAGTAAATCAGGCAGACTCTAGGACTTAAATCCCTACTAAAGACCAAAGGGGATGATATATGAGAGAAAAATTCACATAATGGTGGTGCCTGGGGATAATGGAACAGGATGAAGATTAGGAGCAGGACACTGGATTTTGAGACCTAACTGGTCAAAACTTCTATCACTTCTCTCATTCATTCATTCATTCATTCATTCATTCATACAATTAATATTTACTGAGTATATATTGGGGACCAGGCACCGTGCTGAGTGCTGGAGATCCCGGGATGAACATGGATACGTTCACAGAACTTATGTCCTAATGGCCGGGTGGCGGGGAAAAGGGGAGGAAGGTCATGGAGTGTTAACAAGTGTATGAACAAGATCATTTCAGATAGTGGTTGGTTATCCATTGCTGGGGAGCAAACCACCCTAAAACGAAGTGACTTAAAACGACCATTTGTTTGCCCAGGATGCTGCAATTTGGGCAGGGGTTGGTGGGGTCAGCTTGTCTTGGTTCCACGTGGCATCGCTGCCTCCCTCCCTGGGCTGGCTTGCTGTTGCTGGCTATTGGCTCTCGACTGTTGGCCAGGCCCTAGCTCTCCCCAGAGCTGGGATGGCCTATCACAGATGGGCCTAAGTCGGTGAGAAAGCATTCCACGGTGAGTGGCAAGAGAGAGGGAAACGGCCCAGGGTCCAGATGGGGGAGGGGTGCAATCTGAGAAGGCAATTGCAAGACCTATTTTTCATTCACAAATTGGGAGACCTACCTGAGCGGCTTCGAAGGTTCCTTCCAGCTAATTTTCCCAGAAGAGCACCAGCTCTTTGGTGGCTGTCGTTCCACATTTGGGTCTTTTCTGCTGTACTTTCTCACCTGGAGAACAATGAAGAAGCAGAAGGCTTCCTGGATGCTTAATGAGAGAAGACAGTCACTAATGAAGGGGTCCTCAGCATGGTCTCCATGCTGTTTTGTGGGCCTGGTCATCACGCAAAGCATGTGAAAGGGAGGTGCTCAAGCAAAGCCTCTTTCGAGCAAAAAGAAGTTATCAGTTATCAGAGAATTTCAGAAGACACAATTCCTCCAGTCCAGACAAGACCAACATGTAAACCAAATCCCGCCTAGCTGGTGTTACCCCCGGGGTAACTCAGTGGTCTGGGAGGCCATGGCATAGACGTTTTCTTTGCAATTTAATTAGATCAAGATGGTTGATATGCTCCTTAAGGAGGGAGCTGAGCATTGACAATTATCCCAAAGATATTTTTCCCCAGGTATCTGATCTGTAAGGGGAGCCGTGAACCCATCAAAATGTGTGATAAGGAAGCTACGTGTGTCATTTTAAACTAGTTCAAACTAGCCAGGCTACTCCCTGCTCTGAGCTGCTGGCTATTAGCTGTCATCCAGCCTGGATGTGAGACAGGCAGGTGGATAAGGAAGACATCATCTCCTTAGGACTTGCAGGAACAGGCAAGCAGGGTGCCTATCACCGGCCACATCTCCGAGGCAGGCTCAGGCTCTGGCATGAAGCACCATGTTAGATGGGCTTTTTCATTTCAATGACATTTTTTTGGAAAGGTTAGAATTTAATCCTCTCCCAGGATGGAGTTATTTCAGTTTCCACTGATCCTTCCGATAAATGAGACAGGGTTTCATTTTTTTTTCTCTTGCTTCTGTGGTATCTAATTTTATAAAAGCCTACAACAATGTAATAATTTATTGTAGCAACAGGACGGCTGCGTGTAATGACTCGTCTACTTTCTATTAATTTTCTAAACGAATCTCTTCCCCTTACCACTGAGAAGCTGTGCATGCCTTTCTCTGTGGGTTTCATTAAGACTGTTTGAAGTCATGATGGCAAGATCATTATGATGTTTTTGAAAGATAGTGGGTTTCAAAGAGTTGTACTTACAAGACTTAAAAAGCTTCATCATCTTAATTCCTGTCCTCAGCTACTTTTTCGGAGCTATGATCTGGATGTGTGGTAATTGGTATCATTTTCCTTACAAGCTCACCCCTAGCTTTTATTGTTCTTATCACTGCTACTCTTCTTCTGAAGTGACATGTGTAATAAGAAATTAAAAAATAAGTCAGAGCCCAGCATCTTCTAAGGAATTCAAAGCCAATGTATCCATATGCACTCACAAAATCAGGGTTATTATACACATCCTTACTTACCGTAAGTAGAGATCAGTAGAGGAGTGTGTGAAAACATTTGCAAAATTGTCCCCAGAGGATGGGGACGAAGGGGATGAAGGAAAAAAGGGATCCGTTCTGAGCCTCAGAGGCCAGACTGGGGCTTTCTGCTAAGATGGAGGACGGGAGCTAAGATGGAGACAGATTGGGGCCGGGCAGTTTGGGGGACAAGCAAATAATTCTCACAAATTCCTAAACTTGACCTTGATTTACAAAGAAGTGTTATATTTGAATTATAATCATTTCATCCTGTGACTGAAACTTCTAAAGCCTCCATTTTGCAGGGAAGCTAAGTCGGGAAACAAGATGTCAATTAACTTGTCCAAGCTCATAAAGAAAGATCACAAATTAAGATGCAAGTTGTGATATCCCTAGTCTGTGACTTAACCAGCAGAATCCTTCTGCCTATCCTGGTTAGTGCTAGGAAAGAAAAGGTGGTTGATGTGATTGCATGAACCAGGGAGCCTCTTCTGCCCTAATGGGCAATGTGTTTATCATATCCAGGTATTCTGTAGAAAACACTGTTGGTTGAGCCACATTTCAAACCCATTCAGGATACATTATTTTGTAGGTTTAAACTAGATCTAGGACTTTTGATAATGGAATAGATATGCTCTCTTAGCCAAGCATGTTTTATTGATTTCTTGGGGGGGGGGTGTGGTCATATGGTGGGGGAGACACCATACAAGAGATCAGCCTTTTGTCGGAAAACAATATTTCGACAAAGAGCAAATGGATCAAAGGGAAATTTCCCTTTTGCTGCTCAGGAAATGTTTTTAAAAATTGAAAGTGTGGGAATGGTGCAAAAAAATATAATTGAAGAAAAATGTCTCTGTACCGTGCAGACTTCCTTAAAATTGTCCTGTGCCCTTTCTGACATACAAACTATTGCTGTTGCTAAATGCACTCTTCTCAGCCTGATGAACCATTCTTTCACCCAAACTCCCCTCCGAGGAGAGTAATTGTTTCGTTTGGATGGATGCTGTGGCCATCCTCTGTGGTGGCCCACACGCATGCAGCTGCTCTCATAACTGTCCTTTTGCAAGGGCTTGCCCTCCTTAATCAGAAGTCAGCGTTCGGTGCCATGGTCTGGGATTGTCCCCTTCAGAGTTGGTAGTCATGTGCCTTTCGGTTTGGAGCACTGGGAAGTTTCTGCTTCGGTAGCTCCCTTACTCAAGATGATAGATCTTGAGGATCTGGAAAGAATTTTTTTGAATGAGAGAGAGACGTAAAAGCTACTCTGTTGTGCAGTGTTATTTTCACTTTTTAAAACACACACTCTCAGATGCACGCACCGGACTGTTTTGGAAACACATGAGCTCGAGTCCCAGCCAAGGTCTCTGCTGGTAGGCGTCCTTCTTACCCAAAAGGGACCGTTGGTTAATAGCTGTATTCATAGAAGTTAAAATTAAATTTCTGTGTGTTGATGTAAAGCCAGTTTTCCCCTCAGGGCTATTTATTTAAAAAATCGAAAATAGTAAGGGGTCCACAGCACATGCCGCAACGTAAGCGAATTGGGGTCTGTGCTCCGAGCAAAGGCTCCTTTGTGCTTGTCCCTGTGATTTAATGCCCTCCAGGAGAAACCTGGCAGCCTGCTGGCTCCCCCTTTCCCTTCAACATGTGGCAAGCTCAGGCAGTTTGCAGATTCGCCTACAAGAGCAGTTGTTCAAGATTTTTATACCTGGAGGCAAACGCTATAAGCAACAGAGCTGTTCCCGATGTGCCACCACCGGGCGGTGGGGCGGGGGGCGGAGTGGGCGTAGAAGACTCCAGCCCGCCTGGGCGATCACTTTTCCTTCAGGGTCCAAGGTTGGGAATGATGGTGTGCTTAAACATATACATATTTTTCAAGTAAAAAGATTTTTTAAATTAAAAGTCAATATTAAAAAGCCAAAGGGAAGGAGGCCATCTCCAATAAATGCCAGTAAATACAGACAAGAAATGGCACATACCACTTAGAAATGCAAAGGCTTCAAATCTAGCTGTTTAATGGAAGAAGAGGAATAAGAAGTTGAAGGCAGTGGTAACAGTAAGTTGTAGTGCTAAGTAACAGAAGCGGAAGGCGTTTGTCTTCTCGGCTCCTTGGTTGGAGAAAAGGAGAAAGCAAGACTCTTTTAAAATGCCTTTGAAAAACCCCAAAGCCCTTCTAGTGAAGGAACGAATAGCCTAAGCGGTGGTGGGAAGGCAGATGGGTCAGCATGGACCTTCCCTTTGCAACCCCAGCCAGTCCCCTCACCCCCACGAGGCAGCAGGAAGCCTTTCAGGCGGGATTCGCCTTTGATTTCCACACTTGCAATGTTTATTTTCACCCAGAAGAAACCTATCCAGCTAATGAGAGGACTTGCTCGCCTCCCTTCTCAGAAGTGAGTCGCGCTGATCTCTCCCTTTGTGTTAGTGAAGAAATTTAACAGATGAAGTTTTGGCTATTGGGCAGGAGGAGAAGAAAATATTGATGAGCGAGTGTGCAGTGACTTCCTCCGGTTGGTGAGAGGCATGTTCCGGCTGTTCTGGAAGAGTGTGATCGAATTGCAACAGTCCTAGGATTGAGTAAATGCTACCCGCCTGTCGTTTGCATGACTCAGTTGCCCTAGAGTGGGGGATTCTGTAGTATCGCCCATGGCTTGTTGTCCATGTTTTATCCAGGACTCCTGACCTGGAAGGGAGCACAGCAGCCCCCCTTGGCAGCTGGGTTTCCCATTCCTTTGTGCTTCACTTGGGGTCCGTGAGTCATCGGTGCATCGTACAGAAGCGCGGCCTCTGCCTCTTTGGGCAAATTGAACAGAGTTGGAGCTGTAAAAGCAGAACCATAAATCAGCTCTGTTACAATGGCAAAGTTCTTGAAAGCACCTAAAAGCCCCACATGCATTCCTCCTAGTTAATAAGCAACAAGGTAGAGCCTAAGCCGCTGGCTTGGTGGAGGCCAAGTTAGAACCAGAAGATGGATGTGCGAAAATCAGTCACCCAGGAAAATCTAAGCCACCCAAAGACCCCCAACCAACTTCAAAGGCCCATTCTTCCTTCTTCTCTACAATGCCTTGCTGGCTGAATACTTTGTATAAAAAACGCAGCTGGGTCTTCCATGCACGCAGATGTTAGAACACATTTGGGGCAAACCCTATCGAAGGGCACTTTCTCTTAAAACCTTCTTTAAACCTTTCCTTGAAGTAGTGCCTGGATTCCCTGGGACATGTTGGAAAGCTGATGGTGGCCTCCTCTTCTCCGGGTTTGGAGGCCCTCACGTTCTCTTGCTTGCTGGTTTTCTCTGACCCCCAAGTGTGTCGATAACTTCCTTCTTCAGCTGCCCAGGAGGTGTGAGACCCTGCACGCTCTCACAGTAAATGAAACTAAAACAGATTTCTGCTGATGGAGTTTTGCTTTCCCTGTGAGAGGAGGTGTCCCAAGCCTCTGTAGCACAAGAAAGAGAAATTCAATTCCAAAGCAAGTGCATAATCATTTAATCTCGTGTGTGTGTGTGTGTGTGTGTGTGTGTGTGATTCTAGTTTATTGGTCTTATCACATTTGTTGTAGGTTTACATGTGAATCACAGAACTTTAAATTCCTTCCCTCTTCCTTTTAGCATTGATCCTTATGCACTAGATAAATTTTTGCACACCACATACCCTACCACCCCACCCCACCCCTGCCCCAATGCCATCCCTATCATGGGTGTTCACATTCAACAATAAACAAAGATCCACTTGGATTTTTTTTTTGGCTCTTCTGAAAAACAAAACACCCCCCTCTCCTCATTCCCAATGGATGTGTCACATTTGAGAAAAACCATTTACCTAGAGTGGTCCTGGTTTAATAACAAAAAGGAAATGTGTGCAATAGTTTTACCTTTCAAATGCTTAGCTCATCATGCCCTTTTCAGTGGAGTGAGCCTTCACGCAGCTCCCCACAGAAAGTGCCCTGCTCAGTTCTGTGTTGTGGGTGACACGCATGGCCGTATGCAAGGGTCCCATAGTGTCTCCAGTGACGAGCCTGGCATTTCCTCCTGTGTCACGCCCTGGCGGAAAGTCAGCACGTACTGATGGTTTGGGCCACGGCCATGGCCACTGTGGGCTGTTCTCCGAGCTTCACGCTTAACCCTCAGAGCAAAGAGTCTGCTCCTCCTCCTTCAACCCTCATGTACCATCACTCTCAAACCCTCCATAGAGTCCAGCTTGGCTCACACAGGCATTGAGGAAAGGCGAGTTTCCCTAACAGAGGGATATTTAACCCATGGTTCCCGGACCCTAGAAAGTCCACGAATGGGCTTTAGGGTTGCAACCACCCCTTGAGAGCATATGCACAGTGTCGTATGTGCCAAGACTTGTTTTGGTGACGAGTGGGCTTGTCGTAGGTCCTCGGTGGAATCTAGGAGGACTCCAAGACCTGGTGAAAGTTCATTGCCGTCACTCTCGCTGGTTTCTTGCATCCAATTTCATTCTCTTCCCAGTTCATCCTGTATGTGATATTAGCATCATCTATCTAAAATCTACTTTTATGTCTTGTCCCACAAGCCAAAGCCTGCCAAGACTCCCCTTGCCTGCAGGACAACGCACACTCTTGTCCTCGAGGCCTTCCTCATTCCCTCTCCCACGGTTCTCTGCACCTCTCCCTCTAGACGGTTCTACTTACCTCCCCGACATGCCTGCTCTCATCCCTTCCCCACATTCTTACGTTTCAACTCCTGACTTCCTCCCACCAACCAAGAGCCTCCCCCCTGCCCCCAAGCTTGAACCATCTGCAATGCTCTGACCCCTAATCTGACCCTCCCTCATAACGTTATTTATGTCATAGAATTACTCATGTATGTGTTTGTTTTGCCATCCAAACTGGATTGTGAATTTCTTGAAGACCAAGTTTCGTTCACTCATTCATTTGTTCAGCAGATATGTATTCAGGGTCTTCTACTTATGGGGCGCTGAGCCTGGTGCTGGGCTTGGGCCCCCACTGTACCTGGGCCAGTTCTGTGTACAGAGAACACACTCGGTGAGCAATGAATGAATGAATGAATGAATGGATTTGGGTTAAAGCAAGCTATTTCAGAAGTGCTTGCAAACCTCTGAAAAGAATGCACAGCTGCAGGGGAGCCTGGGTGGCTCAGTCGGCTAAGCATCTGCCTTCGGCTCAGGTCATGATCTCAGGGGCCTGGGGTCGAGCCCCACGTCAGGCTCCCTGCTCAGCGGGGAGCCTGCTTCTCCCTCTCCCTCTGTTGCACGCTCGCGCGCTCTCTCTCTGTCTCTCAAATAAATAAATAAAATCTTCTTTAAAAAATCCAATTAAAAAAAAAAAAAGAATGCACAGCTAGAGACTCTCTAGATCTCTGGAGCCAAAGCAGAACACCGAGGTGTGGTGATTCCTAAAATGTAGCCTTCTGGAAGGGCTCAGATAGTCCCAAGCAACAATTTCTTTCCACATCGAGGGCGACAGCTTTCTGCTGACTCTGCATTGTTCGTGGCAGGTTCCTGGCTTTGCTGGCTCTCCTTGGCTTTCCCTTTCCTGGGGATGGCTGAGCAAGAGTGGGATCAAAGTCCACCCTTTCATCAGAGCTTGTAACCTACAGTGAGGAAAGAAAAAGAAAACACCAGTCCTTTATACCCACCAGAGCTTTTGAACATTCTCTCCCCTCAGGGCCAGCAGCTAAACTAATATTTCTGACAGTTTCCTTCCTGAAGAAGCCCACCTGTGGAACGGGGGTGGGGGACGGGGTGGGGGGGGTGGGGGAGCGGCATCTATGCAGGTGGTGTCGAGTTCGCACACCTTCAGGTGGGCTCAGGAACTGGGTGCTAGGTGCACATGGCTTTTAGAGGCTGCTTTGAAAGCCCCTGAGTGTTTGTCTTGGCCGGCTCCACGGGCACTTGAGTATCTGCCATGAGAGCTGGCCAGGCCAGCAGCTTAGTTTCCAAGGCCTTGAGTCTTGGATTGGGACGGATTCCGCCGCTCTGCTTCCTTCAAAGAAGGCGGAATATAGCCCCTGAGACCTAGGAGCGGCAGCAAGCTTAAGCTCTGTAAGCCACCTCCCGGAGGCAGGGGGCCAGCCCCCAGGACCCAGGATTCTGTCCTCGTTGCTGTAAACCAGAGCACTGGTCCTGCTCCTGCTCAGAGGCCCCAGGGTCTGCTGTTATTCCTTTCTGCCTCCTGCTCTCTCCTGCCAGTAAAAATAAGAGCGTGAAACAGCTTTGATGCTGGACCTCCCTCAAGACGACGTGCTGTGTGCCGGCAGAAAGAGAGAGAGATTGTGCGTATGCATTTCAGCGTATCTTTTACACCTTAGGCTTTATTTCTCTTGACTTATTTTTGCAGAAGTCCCCTGCGGAGGTCCTGAGCAGCTACCTTCAAAATAAGTAAAATACACTGCAACACTGTTTGGTTGGGACCACCGGCCACATGTTCTGGAATGGGGGAAAAGTCACCTTTTACTCTTTATAAAATGGACCCGTGTGGGGCGTCCGGGTGGCTCAGTCGATTAGGTATCTGACTCTGGATTTCGGCTCAGGTCACAATCTCAGGGCTGTGAGATTGAGCCCCGCACCAGGCTCTGTGCTAAGTTGGGAGTCTGCTTGAGATTCTCTCTCCCTCCCTCAGCCCCTCCCACACCCCCCTGCCGCCTGCCCTGCTCACACTTGCACTCACGCTCTCTCTCTCCCTCTTTCTAAAATAAATAAATAAATCTTAAAAAAAAAAAAAATGGACCCAGGATGCCGGAGTGGCTCAGTCAGTTAAGCATTCCACCCTTGGTTTCGGCTCAGGGTCCTGGGATTGAGCCCTGCGTGGGGCTCCCCGCTCTCTCCCTCTGCCCCTCCCCCTGCTCACACACTCTCTCTCTAAAATAAATAAATAAACCTTTTAAAAAATGGACCCATGTGAAAATATGCTCAGTTACCTTTCAATTTTATTGGGGTAAAATACCTATATTATAAAATTTGCCATCTTAACAGTTTTGAATGAAACAGTTCAGTGGCATTTGGCGCGTTCATGACGTGCAGCCATCAACGCTGTCTACGTCCAGAACATTTTTATCACCCCTGAAAGAAGCCTCGTCCCCATCAGAAGTGCCCCCCCACGCCTCTCCCCCAAACCCTGGCAACCACTACTCAGATTTCTGTCTCTACAGATTTCCCTCTTCTGCATATTTCATGTAAATGGAATCAGACAATATGTGCCCTTCGTGCCTGGCTTTCTTCACTCCATGTAATGCTTATAGGTTCATCCACGAGGTGTCATGTATCAGAATAACTGTCCTATGTCCTATTTTCTCTCCTTTGAACTTTTGTTCCCACCCATACCTTCACTCTGGTTCTAGACCTTCTGAGGTCGTGATTCATCTAAACTTGATTCACCCTAACTTGCTCCCCTCCAATCTGGCCAGCAAGCCCCAAACCATACCCGAGAGCTGCCTGCACCAAGGTCCCCCAAAGGACTGATTAAAACTACAGCTTCCCAGCCCCGCTCCACAGCTCCACACCTCCTAAGCTGCTCTCTCTGGGGATGGAGATGGAAGATCTGCATTTCTTACAAGCTCCCTGGTCTGCGATATGCACACGTGTGCACCACTGGGGCTGGACCACAGGGCTAGTGCGCTCCTCTCAAACACCGTGGTCAAATCCCGATGGCTGGGCTTCATCCCCATCAGTGCCCTCCGGAACCCCAGCTCAAGTGCCACATCGGTTCTGATCTGTAAGCCTTTCCTCGACTCTGGGCTAGAATTCATCTCTCCTAGACTATGAGCAACCTGAAAGCAGGGTCCAGCCTTCTCTTAGTATCCCTTGAATAAAAATCATTCCCAGAGGGCGCCTGGGTGGCTCAGTTGGTTAAGCGACTGCCTTCGGCTCAGGTCATGATCCTGGAGTCCCGGGATCGAGTCCCACATCGGGCTCCCTGCTCGGCGGGGAGTCTGCTTCTCCTTCTGACCCTCCTCCCTCTCATGTGCTCTCTCTCATTCTCTCTCTCTCAAATAAATAAATAAAATCTTTAAAAAAAAATCATTCCCATAACTCACTTACATGGAGGTGCTATCCTATGTGCTTCTAATCAAGCACCACATTTAATCCTCACTGGACACTTGAACACAATGTCATATCCCCAAACACCTGCAACAGCTACCTTTCCAGGAAGCGCCAGGGTGTTTCGCTTATGACAGATGGAGATTGAGCCCTCAGCCTGTCATGGAGCCATGCGCAAGTAAGTGTAAAAAAAAAAAAAAAAAAAAAAGCTATCCTAAACTCACTGGTAATGAGCGCTGGTAGGATAATAATCATTTTAAAACAAATATTACTGGCTTCTAAGGAAGAGATGTCACCCTGAGCTGGGCTCTCAATCCCGCAGAGGGCTTCCTTCTGTCCGCCAGCTTTGTGCTTCCTCCCGGGTACCTGGCGAGCACCTCTGTACCTGAGGCTTCCTATGTGGAAGGTGTTCATCTTCCCTCACCTTCGCTTTTGGTCTCACTTGGTTCACTCTTCCCAATCATCCTGCAGCCAAAGCCTAAGGTATGAGCCATTTACTGTAAGAAAGGCATTTCTTGTTCATTTCATGTTCATTCACGATTGGGCTCCAGCAGCAAGGCCTGTGGGACATGTGGCCCCTGTGGCTCCTGTCTTGTAGTCCAGGACAAGCCTTAGCCAAGAAATTAAAGCACTGAAGCAAAATCGAAACTTTCCTTAGCACATAACCTAGCAATTCCACTCCTAGGTATGCATTCAAAATACCTGAAAACAGATACTCATATATCTGTGTTCATAGCGGCGCCATTATTTACAATCACCAAAAGGTGGAAACAACCCAAGCGTCCATCGACAGATGAATGGATAAGCAGAATGTGGTACATGCATACCGTGGAATATTCTTCAGCCTTATAAAGAAGTATTGACACATGCTATAACATGGATTAATCCTGGAAACATGGTAGGTGAAATAAGCCAGACACAAAAGGACAAATATTATATGATCTCACTTACGTGGAAATATCTAGAATAGGCAGATTCATAGAGACAGAGAGTGGACTGGAGTTTACCAGGGGTCATGGGAGGGAGGAATGGAGAGTTATTGCTTAATGGGGACAGAGTTTCTGTTTAAGGTGTTGAAAAAATTTTGGAAATAAACAGTGGGGATATTTGCACAACATTGTGAATGTAATCAATGCCACTGAATTGTACATTTAAAAATGGTTAAAATGGTAAACTTGATGTTACTTGTATTTTACCACAGTAAAAAAAAAAAAAAATCACAGCTTTCCTTTTCAACCACTATAATGAAATAAAGAGCTGGGGTTTTGCCAGATTCTGTTGCGGAATCCTTGGGTCTTAGGTCCCCTTTGAATAGGGTCTATTAGGAGCTCCCTGCCGTTGAGCACATAATCTGTTTAACCTCCTACTTCCCAGTCCCACCTGCCATGGTCTGGGCTGAAAAGGATTTCTGGCTTTCTCTGAACGGCCCCAGGGAGAGTGTGTCCCAGCTGAGAGTCAACCCCTGGCCAGCAGACCTTCCCAGCAAGTCTCAACCAGCAGATGTGCCCCGGGGCACGTCCCGTTCTGGGATCAGAGTCCTGGCTGGTGACTCTGCAAGGGCCACTCACTGGAATCTTCTTTCATTGTTAGAAATTCCCCAGTAACATTCTGCCTGTGTCCTTTCGGGGCTGACAGACTTTCCAACAATGAACCAAGCATTGAATAAATGTCCAGATTCACCCCCAGCCTTGTGGATATACCTACAGTGACTCTATAGACTGGTATGGGTAGGTCTTGTTAATCCCACAAGGGAGGAGGGCAGCGACCAGGACTAGGGACAAAAACGTCACTGGTGACAGGCGCCTGGGTGGCTCAGTTGGTTAAGCGACTGCCTTCGGCTCAGGTCATGATCCTGGAGTCCTGGGATCGAGTCCTGCATTGGGCTCCCTGCTTAGCAGGGAGTCTGCTTCTCCCTCTGACCCTCCTCCCTCTCGTGCTCTCTGTCTCTCATTCTCTCTCTCTCAAATAAATAAATAAAATCTTTAAAAAAAAAAAAAGTCACTGGTGACAAGGCCCATGGTGGCGTTGATGGTTGTTCCCGAATACCACCATATACATCTCCAGTTTATTTACATGTCATATTGATTTTATAAGCAACAAAGTCTCCCATATCAATTAAATGCTCTATCAAAGACCTCCAGGCTTCCCCAAAGCCTCATGTGCTCCAGGCTATTTGGAAAAACACTTGCTTAGCTCTTCTGAAACGTCACTTACAGATATTTTATTTTATTTTAATTTTTATTATTAGTTTTATCAAGCATGTATGTAGATTTATTATGTGCTCAACGTGTTCCGAGCTCTCCATAAATATCACCTCATCGAATCCTCCTAATCATCCTATGAGGTAGGTTCTTACCTGTCATTACGTTCATTTTACAGATGAGAAGACTGAGGCACAGACTGCAAGGACATTTCCTAAGGGAGGCAGGCAAGAGACTAAACAACCCAGCACTCACAGGCAGGGTCAGCACCCATGGCTGCCTGTTCGCGATGCTTCTAGAAGGCCCAGCACAGTCCGCTAAAGGGCAGGGCAAGAACAGGAAGCCTGGCTGCCTGCCTCTGTTTCCCCTCCTCTCCCTTGTCAACCTGCTCTCCTTGGCTGCTGGTGAAACTGAGGGAAAGAGGGAGGGGCCAATGCCTTTTTTCACCTGCCTTTGAGCCTCTCGTCCGGACCTGATGGCGGATGGGGGGCCAGGGTTCCCTGTGCGTCCCCAGCATCAGTACCTTAAACGTGCACGCTGAGCCATTTTTAAGAGCAGTGCTGGAATTCCTGGCAATACAGCCATTGTTGAAAGCCATTTCAAGAGGGGACTAAAATGCCATTGTTTAAATCTGAATGAGGGCCGTGAATCGTCCCAATGGCGACTTCCTGGGTGTGATGGGCGGGCTTTAGTGATGCGCGATATTAGCATGGGGGGGAAACCGGGGGAAGGGTACACAGGCCCCCTCTGCGCTATTTTCGCAAGTTCCTGTGTATCTATAATTATTTCAAAATAGAAAAGAGTTTTTAAAAATGCCATTGTTCGCGACGCTGGGAACTGTAGCCCCTTCTTCGGCCGGGCTGTGTTTCTCTGTGCTTCTGCGAAATAACAGTTGTCGGCCTCAGGGCTGTGCTTGCCTCTGTCAGAGGCTGACCCCCCTCTTGGCACAGGTCCCCCTTTCCCCCACACTGGGGCTTCTCTTTTCTGCTCTGGAGCTGGGACAATTTAAGCTGCTCCCTTGGGTGCCACCAAGGGCCTGCACTGCTTGCCCATAAATCTCGGGCACCATCGGCCCCGAGACTCCCAGCCTCCTGCCCCAGCTTCTTGGGGGTCCGCCCTTCTTGTCCCCTGTTGGGCACTTCATTCGGTTCTCTCAACAGAAAGGAAGGATTTTGACCCGGGATGTGCAGGTGTCTGTGGGGGAGGGGCGGGGACACCCCAGAGGGAGGGAACCCCAGAAGCCAAGGCGCGGTGGCAGGACCCCGTGGGCCACTGGGAACAGCAGACTGGGGGTCGGACCATCACATGGCGAGCCAGGGCATCGTGGAGACATTCTGAGACCCGGAGTTACCGAGGCTCTTGGCAAATATGGAAATGAGATTCTCGGCCGCAGCAAAACAGTCTGGGCTTTCTTCATGCTCCAGACACAAGGGCTGTCATCTTGCGCAGGTTTGTCTTCTCCTATTTCTGTGGCCGGGCTGTGGGAGCCTGCCCTTACGGCCTCAACTACCCCAGACTCCGATCTCTCCGGACCCTGGCATTTGGGGCTGGGGCCTCTTCAAGGGGAAGCAAAACAGGATGGGACATTGCGGCAACAGTGGAGTCCCCGAGCCCCAAGTGCAGCAAATCCCTGTGCATTAGATTGGGCTAGAGCGCCTCGGGGTTTAGGGGCGATTTAGGAATCTGAAACCCGACGCCCTGGATTAGGAGGGGCGGGGTTCTTCTCTCTCCACCTCACTCAGATTCGGCTTCAGAGTCCAGGAAACAAGCCTGCCATCCCAAGCTCTGTGGCTGCACCCCCTTCCCCGTCCCGTTGGCCTTGAGGAGCCAGGACAACTGTGTCCCAAAGGACCACGAGGTCCCCTCCCCCACCTTTCTTCCCCTCAGAGCCTGTTTCCGTCCCTGGATCAGGCAAAGAGGAGGATCCTCCCTCCACTCCCCATCTCCAGCCTAGCCTATTTTTTTGTGATTCCTTCCCCGCAAGACAGCCAAGCAGCTTTTCACAGGCTATTTCTGAATTTGGGCCCCCAGTCTGAGCCGACTGATTCTCCCGTGGCTGGCTGCATTGGGTCATAAAGCTTGGCACCTTAATTTTCTCGCTAAGAGGCCCCCGTCTCGGCCATAAGCTTCCTGAGTGGGCCTCAGGTTTGTCTTCTCCTATTTCTGTGGCTGGGCTGTGTCCTCCCAGTCGGAGGACGCCCAGCCAGCGCCTGGGTCACAACTTAACCTCACTCAAGAAGTGGAACAAGGGGCGCCTGGGTCGCTCCGTCGGTTGAGCCTCCAATCTTGGTTTTGGCTCAGGTCCTGATCTCGGAGTCCAGGGACTGAGCCCACATTGGACTCCCCACTCAGCAGGGAGTCTGCTTGTCTCCTCCCTCTGCCCCTCCTCCTGCTCACTCGCTCTCTCTCTAAAATAAATAAATAAACCTTTAAAAAAGAGAGAGAGAGAAGAAAGTGGTGACAGAAAAGGAAGGGGCCACACTGTATTTTATGTTGTGATGGTAAAGGTGGCCTCACAGATGGACTGGGGCTCTGTGTGCTAAGAGCCCCTGGCCTGACTTCACATCCAGTGGTATCAGGACCAGGCTTAGTAACACTAGCTAATACTTCCGCACCACCACGGTCTTGAATGCTTGTTACCTAGTAGCTCAGCTAATCCTCCTAACAGCCCCATTTTATGGATGGAAACTGAGATTTAACCACTAGGGGACTTGAACCTATATGATCTGGCTCCAGGGTCCTTGCTATTAACCACTAAGCAGCAGTTAATAATAATAATAATAATAATAATAATAATAATATATTAGATTATAAATAATAAATATTAAAATCAAATATTTAATGTAGAAATATATAGTTATAGAATATTAATTTAATAATTGTTATATGTTATACTATTGTATATAATTATATATTAAATATATAATTTTATATTATACAGTATATTTAATTTTACATTGAGTAATATTAATTTTGATATTAAATAATTTAATATTATTAACATGATAGTTTAATACTAATAAGATATTTGCTAAGTCCTTAGTAAATGTCAGACACCATGCTTCGAAATGCATCACCTCGCATTCTTTTGGGGAAGGTGTTTTATGCCCATTTTATGGGTGCAGAAACAGGCTCAGTTCAGCACAGGATTCAGGCTCAGGCTTCTCTGCTTCCACCTCCTGCTCTTTATTTTGGGGTTATCCAGGTGGAAGGGAGGCTGTCAAATGCTGCCTGGGAGGGCACCCCAGCAGCGTTGTACCACGTGCTTTCTACACATGTACTTCCTAGAGGCTCAGTCTCGTCTGTCAGGTGGCTCCAGGCAGCTACCTTCCACTTTTCTGATTGTTGCTGAGTACCTTCCCTTGATATCCTGACTTGCCCAGGACATGAACCCAACGTGGCTGGACTTCAATGCCACCCCCACGTCCCACGTCCCACCCACCCTGAATCTCCAGGAAACCAGCAGCTTCTTCAGCTGCCCTTTCTGTCACCCACCCCCCTTCTCTTGAAACCTTGGGGTCATCTTTGACTCCTTTTTTCCCACTTGTCCTTTACCCCAATAGTTACCAAGTCAGAAAAAAGCAATGACCCCTGGGACACACTCATGACTATCTAGTGGAGAAAATCCTGGAGTGGCCAGATGAGATCCTGGATCCCTGGGTCTTTTTTCCCAGGTCCATACTATCGTCTGATAAACATAAATCTTCAGGCACTGGAGACACTGTGCTCTACGCCAGGCTTGAGTCTCCCTCTCCAGCCTTCATGGGCTTCAGGGGTTCTGCCGCTATGGACTCAATGTTTGGGTCCCCCTAAGTGTCATATGCTGAAGCCTTAACCCGCACTGTGATGGGTATTTGGAAATGGGACCTTTGGGAGGGGATTAGGTTTAGATGAGGTCATGAGGGGATGACCAACCACCCAATACAATAGGATAAAAGTTTTCAAAGCAGAAAGTCAAGAGGTACCACAGGGAAGCAGACCCACCTGGACCTAGTTCCCTTCCCAGAGGCAAGCACTGCTCCCCCTTGATTTGTTGGGAATATTCCAGAAATAGTCTACACATACTCCATCACACAGGCAAACACCCTCTGACTTTTTTTTACCTGCATGGTAGCATATTATGATCACTGTCCGGTGCTCCATTTCAGCAAATACCTCAGATAATGTTTCCCTCATTCTTCTTCATGGTCTGCATGACACGTAACAGACCGAACCAGCCTCCTAATAATGGACATGTAGGTTGTTTGCAGTCTTTTTGAGTCTTGTGAATCTGGGAGGTGAAATACGGTATGGAACAGGATTTAAATTGTGCCATATTTTTTTTTTTCATGACAAAGATTGAGCATCTCCTTATATTTAAGTAAAGTCATTTGGACGTGGTTTTCTGTGCAATTACTGGGTAAGTCTTTACTCTCAGCTCTTTGGGTCTCCATGGTAAGGAAACACCCTTAAGACCATTTACATTCCTTAACGCCAAAAACTGGCTGCTCAAGGCATGTATTAGTGACAGCTTGCAGGAGGGTTGGCAGAGTCCCCTCTGAGTTGAAAGATGGCACTCAGAGGGGTAAGGCGGGCTGCCCCCTGGCAGGACTGTCAGAGTGGCAGCCTGTGTTCCAAGGAAGAAAATTATTTCCATTAGCCCAGGCATCTCTCAAGTGCCCTAACATACCACTAACAAAAGCAGCAGCCAACTTTCTTTCTCGAGGTTCTACTGTGTGCAGAGCGGTATGGCTCAGCACATCAAATGCAGTATTTCCTTTGATTCACACAGTCGGGTCATACCGTTGCACCTGTTTTACAGATGAGAAGACCAAGGCACAGAGGGGCCAAGCGAACCATCTGGGGTCACACAATGGGCAGGATTTGAACCCAGGATGTATCTTTCATGCCGTACCTCCTCCCACATGGGTAGGCAAGCACTTCTCAGGCTGGTAGGCATAAGAGTAGCCCCGGGATATGGGCATTGTGAGGATCTCAACCAAGAACTTCCTGACTTCTCCATGGTCATGGTCACCCTTGCCAGTCATGTTCATCAGAGGGGCAGTTTTAACCTCCATCAGCGACAGCAAAATCTACCCCATTAAGGATGGTGAGAAGCCTCTTTGCTCAGGGCTCAGCTTTGCCTTCTTTCTCTTAGGCTTGTTTTGGCAGGAGCAGCCCAGGAACTTGGCTATCCTGTAAAAGTCGAAGAAACACCTACAAATGGCAGGGGGAATGTTTCCCCCTTCAGCCCCTCTGGCACCCTGGGGTCCTTCCAAAGCAGCATATGAATCCCTAGCTTCTCCAGGCAGCCGGCTTGGGAAGGGAAGCTCCCTTGGCCCCTCCTGGGAGGAGTCCAACCACAGCAGCACTCGAGGAGGAGGGAGAGAACCTTCTGCACCTGCTCTGCCTTTGGCTGAGGCCTGGAAGACTTTCCAGCCCCACCCAAGTTACATGATGATTCAAGGCTACACCCGGTTTAGGGCACGTCCCAGGACCGAGGGGGCTGTTTCCACCAGGAGCTCCTGGCGTGCCCGGACAACCTAGGAGCCTGAAGACAGGTGACCTCATGTACAGGCCTCAAATCTGTCAGTTTCTGGTGCCACTTCTCTCGCGTTCATAGGGAAAGTGTGTCTTACCTCACCCGCTCCCCCCAGGTTGGTATCCGCCATAGGGAAATTGCCAGAAGCGGTTTTGGCTGAGCACCTCTCCTGATGCTGCCGGGCTGAGCACCCACCTAGCCCTGATCCACCCCTGGACTGGGATGGGGAAATGGCGTCAGGAGTCTGTTCCCCACTGAAGCAGAGCAGTGCCCGATGCCTGCCCTGCTGGCCTCCTATGTCTCTTACCACAATTTCTGTAACAAATTACAGCTGATGGCTTAGCTCCAAGAAAGCAGTAAGAGGGGGCAGTCAGTATGCCGGCGGTCACATCCAGGCTGGTAAAGGCACCCTTGCCCTCAAAGTTGTCAAAATTGTGTGTGGAGAGAGAGAGGGAAGGGTGCAGGGTAATAAACGCAATAGGGAGATTATTTGCACCTTCACGAGGAATCTTCTAGAAAACAAGGCCAGGGTTGTTTTCCACCCAGGATATACAGTGAATAGCTAAGAGAGTGAACAAGTTGTCAGGCTTAGTCAGTCATGCAGCAAAAAGTAGTTCCTTGGTCAAGCCGGCTCTGGAAACCCCCAGGTGCCATTTCTTTCTTTTTTTTTTTTTTTTAAAGATTTTATTCATTTATTTGACAGAGAGAGACAGTGAGAGAGGGAACACAAGCAGGGGGAGTGGGAGAGGGAGAAGCAGGCTTCCCACTGAGCAGGGAGCCTGATGTGGGGCTCGATCCCAGGACCCTGGGATCATGACCTGAGCCGAAGGCAGACGCCCAACGACTGAGCCACCCAGGTGCCCCCCCCAGGTGCCATTTCTAACACTGGTGAATCAGGGTTATAGAAGCTCCGAGGCCTTCCTGCCTGGTCCCCACCTTCTCTCTCACTACCCTGTATTGGAACCATGCCGAACCCCTTACCAAGTACCCCCAGACCTGTTCTTTCCCACTTCCATGTCTTTGCTCATGCTGTTCCTTCCCCCTGGATAGCCTTCCTTTTTTCTCCGATGCTCCCACATTATCTGTGCCTTGGGTCCCAGCCGCGGCTGCCCCTCCTCTAGGCCAGCTCCCGCATTGCTCAGGGAATGAGCAGATCTCCATGGGAACCGGACAGGGGACCCATCAGACACCACAGACGTGGAGAGCCATGGTGCAAGTGCTAAGTGCCTCTTGTTTTGTTCCGGGAAGCGACGAGCCCAGCTAAAAAAAAAGACTACCGACCCAGCTCCCTTGCAGCTAGGGGACCGTGCGTCCCAGTTCCGACGAGGAATATGTAAACAGAAGCTTGAGTGGGCCTTCTGGGGACACTGCTTAAATGGGAACAGGATCACGATGTGGCAACCCCAAGGATCCAAGTCCCATACGAGGGATGGCCAAAGATGAGCTGGAAGGAGCTCTGTGGGCTCTGTGAGGAAACCCTCCCTACCCCCTACCCTGGAGAAGTTCTGTGCGACAGATCCAGATTTTGTAAGGCCTGAGGCTTTTCCAGTGTTGGGGGGGGGGGGTGCTTCTTTGAGAAAAAGAATATAAAATATAAAATAAAATGGCTAAAACTTGGGAGGGGTCCAAAAGTTTAACGGGACCTCTACTAGAACTCCTATTTCTGTGCTTCTTTAACATGGAAAAAAGGAACTCTTAATTTGTTTATGCCACAGTGCTCAGAATGCTGTTACTCAGAGCAGAAAAGCATTCCTGACACCCCCGTGTTGTCAGGAGCATTACCAAGTGCGGGCCACCCCGTCGGCTCAGAACAAGGTCCTGAGCCTGGCTGCAGGTGGGCAGTGCTTGAGACGCGGCTACGGCCACTGGGGGTTGAGCTGGGCTCCATAATTCAGTCCCTAGAATTCATAACCCCCGGTAGCTCACAATGTGACCTTGTTTGGAGATAGGGCCTTTAGAAAGGTAATCTGAGTTAAGATGAGGTCCTTAAGGTGGATCCTAAGCCAATGTGGCTGGTGTCCTTATAAAGGGGGCAGTTTGGACCAGGAGCTTGGCACAGAGGAGAGACAACGTGAAGGCACGGGAAGAAGATGTCATCTATACACCAAGGAGCGAGGTCTCAGGGGCGTCTGGGTGGCTCCGTCATTAAGCGTCTGCCTTTGGCTCAGGTCGTGATCCTCAGGTCCTGGGATCGAGCGCCATGTCGGGCTCCCTGCTCAGCGGGAAACCTGCTTCTCCGTCTCCCACTCCCCCTGCTTGTGTTCCCTCTCTCTGTCTCTGTCAAATAAATAAAATCTTAAAAAAAAAAAAAAAAAAAAGGAGCGAGGCCTCAGAAGGACCCAACCCAGCCGACACCTTGGTCTTGGACTTCAGGCCTCCAGAACTGTGAGATAGTCAATTTTGGCTGTTTGAGACCCTGCCCCCACCTAGCTTGTGGGACTTTGTTACGGCAGCCCCGAGACCCACGCCACACCCAGAGAGTCTGATTCAATGGTCTGGGGCCAGTCAGAGCTGGTCATGTTTTAAAAGGCCCTGGGGTGATCTAATATGCAGCAGGGGAAGAACCACAGATGTAGAGGATCGAAGAAAGAGTCAGAGAGTAGATTAAGGTCACGTGGGCCTTGAAGACTGACTCGCTGAGCCGAGACGAAGCAGGGAAGGTGCTCAGGCGGGGTAACCAGCCAGAGTCGGCGGCACACACCCTGGCCGTGTGGCCACGTCACAGGGGACCAGGCAGGGGGCCGGAGGTGAGGGCACAGGGTGGCCTAGGCCGGGTGAGTGGGGTCTCACGTGGCATGTGGGGCGATTTTCCTCAGCAGCGGACTGAGGCCGGCTGGGATCAGAGCTGTTCCCATGAGCAGTAACGAGGCAGCGCTCATTACTTTCCCCGGGTGTTCGTGACCGGGAGTTCCTGCGAACGCCTCAGCTCCGGGGCAGCCCTGAACGGGCACAGGTCACAGCTGAGCTGCACGACAGTGGCCGTCCACAGGCTGGGCCCCTAGGACGGTGAGGGTGGCACCCATGAACACTCACAGGCTGGAATCAGTGGGCTTTCCTTTCGCGGAATGCTCCTCCCCACCTCGTCCTCTGGGCAAACTCCTACAGCATCAATACCCAGGGCCCGCCACCTCTCCTGGACAGCCTATCCTGTCTTCCTTTGGAGGCCGCCGCCATCGCCCATTCCGGCACCTTCCAGGCTGCATTGCCAAGGTTTGTGTATAGCTCCCTCCGCACTGGTCTGTGGGCCCCTTAAGAATAACGATTCTGTCTCCTCTGCCATTTATTCACAACTGTTTACCAAGCAGCTGCCGTCGGCCGGACACTATCCAGCAGCGGGGAGCATGACTGATGCTCCCTCCGTAGATAGCGGCTGAACTGATGGAGCAGGAAAAAGGCTCTCGAGGGAGGTGAAACCGAAGGAACAATTTTGCATCGTGTCAGCTTGCAGATATGTGAGGATTTGGATGGCCCCGGGGCCTGTGTGTGTTGTGTGAATTCAGTTAACCACTTAAAACTCTCCAAGCTGTTTGCCTGTCTATAGCTCGAGAGTCAGAATCAGCTGCCGGTGTAAATCTCTTCAAGGAAAAGCCACTAAATTGTATTCTGTCTGCGTTTAAATTCCTTCCCTGGGGCAAGTGCCGTATGAACCCCGGGCATCTGGCCATTTTTCAGGTGGTGTGTCCTGTGCGGGGACAACCTGGCCGGCCCCTCCCACCTCTAGGCTTCGGGTGCAGGTGGAATGCGGACAAGCCAATGGCAGATCCCCTGTCCCTGTCCTGCCTGCCTGCTCCCCTCTTCCCCACTGCAGGCTTTACTCTTATCCATGGCTTGCTGGGTAACAGTTCGGGTCCCCCTGCAGCCCTGAGCATTCTCTGCTGAAGCAAGGGCTGCATTAAAGAGAGAGAGAAGCCAGGAAAGCCCCGGGCGGGACTTGCTGAGACCAGAGAGGAAGGTGGTCTGAGCAACCTCAGCAAAGGGTCTAGGCTTCAGGCCGCATCCCATGAGTGTGCCCCGGGACTTCATCCCCAGAGCTGGTTTCTGCTCACACTGGAGGCCCCCGGGAGGCAGATTACAGTCAGCTTGGCAGAGGGGCCAGCTTCAGAGGGAAAGGCTTAGCTTCCTTCTGAAAGAAAACCAGGTGTTCCCAGGGGAATTCTGCCATTCAGGAATGATAAATGCCTCCGTGGCAGAAAGCCTGCTGCAGAGGGGAGTGGCTCTTTTAGCAAAAGAGTCACAATTAATAGATATTTCTTTGAACCCATCCCATGGGTTACAGGAACAAGCTTTTATTAAAGCTCACATCGACCCTGGTGTTTGGCATTTACTTCTCTGGGCTGCCCCAGAGCGGCCAGCCGCTGGACACTGAGGCAGCCCACGCAACCCCCTATTTGGCAATGGGCCTTCATTGCCCTCAGGTGGACAGAGCAGCATTTAGAGACCCGTGGGTGCCTTTTGCTGGAAGATGCCATTCTAAAGATTTCGACAACGCGAAACAGCGGATCATGCTTTTGACTGCCTTAAAAGTTAGGCACGGGTGGGGGTGCCTGGGTGCCTCTGTCAGTTAAGCGTCCGACTCCTGATTTCATCCCAGGTCATGGTCTCAGGGTCCTTGGATCGAGCCCCGCATTGGGCTCCACACTGAGTAGGGAGTCTGCTTGAGGATTCTCTCTCTCGTCTCCCTCTGCCCCTTGCCCCACTCATTCTCTCTTTCTCTCTCAAATAAATAAATAAACCTTAAAAAAAGAATTTGTGCATGGGTGAATGGGCTATTTTCGGACAGGATGAGATGTTGTTGCGTGTCAGTAAGCAAGAACACACAGAGTTGAGGGAGAGGGTGGGGTGAGTGGGCCCAGGTTTGCCACCTGTGGGGACAAGAAGGAGTCTTGAAATGGGACACATACGTGCTCCAGCCGGGTTTCTTCAGCCGCAAGTGAAGACCACAGCCTGGAGGGCATGGGTGCCAGTGTGGGGCCTGCTCCTTAGAACCGTGGTGGGCCCTTAGCTCGCCCCCGCGGGTCACTGCATACAGTCACCACTCGGAGGGCTGCTGCATGGGGGGAGAAGCTAGAAACTGTGGGCAAACTGAAGGTAATGCTCTTACCTTTCCCTGCTCCTTCGAGCAGCCAGGTAGGAGCGGACTATTCGCAGTTTCTTTGAAACTATGACCATTCGGTTTATTCAACCAATGCTTGCCATGGACCTACTTAGAACAGGGCTAGGGTACTGCCACCCTCGAGGGGTGACCATCTCGTCAGAGACCCAGGCCTTGTGGCCCCTCAGCGGCAGGCTCTGCCTCTCTCATCCCTCTCCCCTTATCCCCCCAACCAAATCTGTCACCTTCCAGGCTGTGCCCGACTCCCTCACTCAGCCTTTCTAGGCTTCCTCAATCCTGAATCCTGGGTTTCAAAGACCCATAGGATCTGGTCCCACCGCCTTTCCAACTTTGATCCCTCTGGGAGAACTGCCTCCTCCTGGAGCTCCAGATGACCCAGAAACGCTCTGCCCTCCCAGCTGTGCTCCCAGCCTGGGATCCTCTCTGCCTGGCAACTTGCCCATGTCCTCAGCCCACCGCAACCTGGGAGCTCCCAACTCAAGGTCTTATCCAAATCCCACTTCGCCCTGATTCCCAGATGGAGCCATGCTTTCCTTTCCTCTCCTCTGTGGTGCTGGCACCTCCCACATTGGCTAATTCTCCCAGGCGGCTTTACACAGTAGTATTTCAGATCCCTCTGTTTCACTTAATATTGAACCTCATATGTTAAGGCTCTGGTTCTCAATCTGACTGCACGTTGGAACCCTGTGGAGGGCTTTGCAGGAGCACTGAGGTCTGGGGTCGCACGCCCAGAGATTCTGACATCATTAGTCTGTGTACAGCCAAGTGGGGAGTTTTAAGAACTCAACACGTGATTCTAATGTGCAGTGGATGTTTCGAGACTATCTTTATATCCTCCATGGTATCCTATTTATTGAATTTGGAGGAATTATTGGAACTTGGAGGTAGAGTTAAGACATGAGGCTATAGACCAGCACTGATGAATGGAACTATAGTATGAGCCACAAATATGAGCCACAAATATAAGCCACATATGTAATTTCCAATTTCCTAGTCACCACACTCAAGAAAGTAAAAAAACAGTGAGGTTAATGTTTGTCTTGCCATGTATGCAAATAGTGTTGTTTCTTTCTTTTTTTTTTTTAAAGATTTTATTTATTTATTCATGACAGACAGAGAGAGAGAGAGAGAGGCAGAGGGAGAAGCAGGCTCCCGAGGAGCAGGGAGCCCGATGCGGGACTCAGTCCCAGGACCCTGAGATCATGACCTGAGCCGAAGGCAGACACTTAACCATCTGAGCCACCCAGGTGCCCAATAGTGTTGTTTCTATAGGTAATCAATACCAAAATCATTAATGAGATATGGTACTTTTTTTTTTATATACTAGCTCTTTGAAATCAGGAGTGTATATTATACTTCTGGTACATCTCTATTGGGATGAGCTCCGTAGCCATGCATGCTTGGTGGCTGCCGTCTTGGTAGGTAGCTATGGCCCGGAGGCCGATGAAATCATGAGGCTGCTGTGCTGAGCTTGCCTGGAGGGCACCTGCGTGCTGGCAGGAGAGGTGGCTTCTGCAACTGTGATGAGAGAGATCTGACACTCCTGGCCCTGTGCACCCCCCCCTTCTAGTTAAATCCCTGTATCTTCTTATCTTGCTCCACTCCGCTCCCCTGGCGCCCCCACCATCTGGATCGCACATCCAAAACAAATTTCCTCCCATGCTCAGCCTCCTGAGCGCCAGCTCTCTAGCACCCAGCTGTGGACCTGTTGCTGTTTCCTGTCCCCCTTGCTCTTTGGGAGCTGGCAGCCAGTCACAGCGGGAGAGAGGCGTGGGAGGGTGGGGGCCCCTGGCCTGGCGGTCTGGGAGAGGTCCGGGAGAGTGGGGAGTGTGTTCTCCCTCACTTGCTCCCCTTCGCTTCCTCTTGCTTTCTCCTGGGGTAAGCTGACCATCCCCCCCCAGACCTTAAGTGTCCTCCCCAGCCCTTAAGAAGCCCCCAAAGCTGAGCAGGTCTCCAGGTGACAATCACCTGGCTATTTGCCAACCTCTCCAGGGGCAACCCCTGGAGGGGACATTTTGATGCCAAAATGTGCAGAGTCAGCAAGAACAGGACTATTATTAGACCTTCCCCCCCCACCCCCTGCCATCCTGGTTACCAGCCACATGACTTAGCCCTTTGATGTCACAGTAGGAGCTTGGGTCCAGCCCTCCGTGACACGAATATGATATTTCTGCAAATGCTTTCCCACTGGCACATACTATCACTGTGCTCTCAATGATTATCTTTTATTTCCAAAGGCAATTAATCTTTTTTGTCGTCTTTTTTTTTTTTTTCTGCATGTGGCCAGTCCTCGTCTTTGTTGCTGTTTCAAATCTGTGAATCGTTTGGGAGCATGTGGTAAATTGGCTTTTATGCTCTACGTTTTTGCTGAAAGCTGAGGCGGCAGGAATGGCTAATGAGAAATATATATTTTTAAAAGTGCTATAATTCTTAGGCATGTAGCAGGAGGTTTCACACAGAAACTTGGAGAGATTAATTGTCAATGACCCAATTTTATGGCAGTGTAGAGTGCTTCAACCCCACTGGTCCCGCAGCTCAAACATCAAAGATTGTTGGAGCAGTAACTGGGCAGCACCTCATAGGCTCCTGAGGAGGTGGTGCAGGGACAAACCACACAGCCCCATCTAGTTGAGGAGATAAGATGTATTGTGCAGGTAGAGAGAGGCCACAAGGTCATGTATGCTAAATGGAAGTCTACAAAAGCAACACTACAGACCTAACCGTGGGGAGCCAGACAGGAAGGAGTGATCAGGGAGACTCCCCAGAGGAGGTGTGCTCAGGCTGAACAGAAGGATAGGCTGGTCATAGCCACAGTGGCCAGGGAGGGCATCCAGTAACTCCCACAGTAGGTTCTGCATGAGTCTAGGGGGGAGTCTCAGGTTTTATGATGCTTGAAGGTTGGAAGATGCTCTATTTCATGGCAGAAGTGGTGATTCCAAAAGTCAAGAACATTAGGTTCTCTTTTTAGCTCTGCTGCTGATACCCTTTGGTAACTTTGGCGAGTCACATAACCACCTCCGGACCCCTTCTAGGACTGAGGGTTCCTTTCATTGCCTTTCCCTTGATCTGCTGTTCAGGAAGGATCAGAAATTGACCATTCACCCATCATTCACCCATCTAAACATCTGTCCACCTATCTATCCATCCATCTATCCATAAATACATCTATCATCTAATCATACACCTGTCTGTCCATTCATCTGCCCATCCACTACCCATTCACTCATCCAAACATCCATGCATTCACCTAGCCACCCATCTAATCATCCACCTATCCATAAACCAATCCATGCATCCATCTACCCATCCACCTATCCATCCATTTGTCAGCTGTGTGTTTGTTCATTCATCCAGTCCTTGTTTTCTGAAGGCTTATGCTGTTACATACACTGTACTAAGTGCTAAGAAATGCAGAGCCAAAAAGCACAGTTCTCACCATCAAGGCAAGTCAAGAAGGGTAAGGATGCATACACAGATGACAGAGTTCCTGCCATAAGACAGGGGTAAGTAAAGGACTGCCAGGTTAGAGGAAGAAAAAGACCCTGAGGGCGTAGTAACAGTGTGGGCTCACCCCTCCCTGAGCACTGACTTCATGGGATTATGATTATCCCTGTATCTTCTTTGTTAGATTCTAAGCTCTTGAACCCAGAGACCGTGGTTTCAGTACCACCCTCTGACCTAAACAGAGGGATCTCTGTTCAATTTCAGGGCCCTGGTCTGATTCTCCTTCAACTCCACCATCTCTCCAGGGACACGTTCACCTGGAGCCCATGCCTCCTCTCCTCTTTCGAGTCATGCCACAGATGGCCAATGTCACCGACAACCAAGGCCAGAATTCTTGGCCCACATGGACCTGAGGAGGCCTCTTCCCTGTCCCACGTCACTGGTGTATGCATCCCTGAGCCCGAGGCGGCCACTTGTAGGGTTCAGATGAAACTTGGAAGTGCAGCCTGGGGTGTCCACTTATGTACATGCAAGGCTCCTCATGATGTGGGACAGAGTCTGGATGGCCAGAAAAAGGGGGGCAGGCTACAGGCCAGGGACAGGAGGCTGCTCTTCCCAAGTCATGGACTCCAGCACAGAACCCCAAGGAGCCCAAGAATTCTACAGTAGAAACTGGACCTTCCGGTTGTTTTGAACGTGCATTTGTCAGGTAGGAAGAGAGAACATGTTTTGATGAAAGTTTTTTACAAAAATAGCCTTTAGATATTTAGACCTATGGCCCGTGGGCCTCCTCTAGGGCTCTTGCCTGGGTCCTATAAATGTTAGGGACAGGACTCCATGCCTTTCTGTGGCTGAATGGTAAATCCCCAAGCACACGTGACAACTAAATGTAGTATGTGATTCTGGACGGGATTCTGGACTAGAGGAAAAAACGCTGTAAGAGACGTGATTGGGACAATGGACAAAACTGGAGTTTGGACTGTAGATTAAAGTATATCAATGTGAGATTCCAGAATTTGAAAGCTGTGCTGTGGTTGCCTGAAGGAACGTCCTTGTGTTTAGGGATCACACACAGAAGTCTAAGGGGCAAAGGGGCATGACGTCTGCAGTCCTTATCAAATCATCCAGAAAAACAAAAATTAAAAAGACAGTGAGAGAACACACGGAGACAATGTTAGCAACTGATGACTGGAGGTACCGGGTATATGGAGGGCCTCTGTATCATTCCTGCAGCTTTCCTTTCAACGGTCAGCTTGAAATTATTTCGAAATAAGCAGTTTAAAAACAAAGCGGCACAGTGCCTTGGGCAGAGTAAGCGGTGTTTGTTGGGGTGACATCTCAGCTGGCTCGAGAGCAGGCCGCTCAGCCCTTACAGTCCACTGCCTCTGGTAACATTAGCTGATACCCAATGAACCACACATGCAAAAAGTCATGGTTCTCCATCTTTCCCATCCATCAACTCCATTAATCCCCATAGGATCCCTACGCCTTACTGTATAAATTACTTACGTATTAGGTTGATTATTTATTTTATGTCCCCCCAACCCCCCCTTCAGCTAGAAAGCAATCACGGTTAAAACCGAGATGTTTATCTACTTTGTGCACCGATGTATCCCCAAACCCCGCAACAGTGCCTGCCTCGTAGTAGCTGCTCAATAAACACTGGTTAAATTGAATTGACTTAACAGAGTTGGGGGATCAGGAAGAGGGACTGGTTGGGGAGGAGGTGTTATGAGGCCAAAGAGAAGAGCTCTGGGACCTTCTAGAAGGCGTGCTTTATAAAGCAGCCCTTGCCCCATTCCTCTGCTCTGTGGGGCTTCCCAGGACCAAGATGCTACATGCTGGCTCCCGTGGGCTCGGGTTGCCTCTGTCTCACCCAGAAAGACCCGAACTAGTACGTCCTTCAGAGTAAGGACATGAGAGCAGGAGAGTTTTAACGTTACTCTTTTTGGAAGGAGTCACTCAACTGAATCAGATCGGCCGGTGTGGAATTGTACACCATAACAGCACGTTTCCCCTGAAAAGAAGTTTCTCCCAGACAGCCGGGGAAGGTGGGCGAGAACCTGTGCTCCCCGATCAACAGCGTCCCTCTGGAGGTCGTACAAAGATGGTGCTCTTCTCAGGAAGGGAGCTGAACCTCCATCTCTCCACGGCGTCACTTGCACAGCACATGGGCCCAGCGGATGTGGGCCTTCCTCCTCCCCTCCAGAACCCTGGTGTTCCCTTCCTGCTCTCACCGCTCCCCGTGTTGTTGCTGACCTGCGGCCAGACCCCCCGGGCCAAGTGTTGACTCTGATGCTCCCCTGGGTCACTCTGTCAGCGTTGCCCCTGGCCCCATGCTCCCTGGCTGTCCGAACAGTTGGAAGAGATGTGCTCAGAGCTGCTTCCACACTTGGCTCTCCCCACGGAAATTCTGGGCTGCTTCAAAGCACCAAGTAGCTGGCTGCCTGCCGGGCCTCCCAGTGTAGCACCTTCCTGCCCGGGGCCCTGTCCTTCCTGGGAGCTGGTCCTTTGCCTTTGCTCTCTCAGAGTCCGCCGTGGGAGTGGGCATCCACAGGCTCCTCATGTAGGCTCGCCAGTCGAGTCTGAAGATAGGAACTATCTGGAGCATCAATAACACAAGCTTCTGGAGGTCCACCCAATAAACTGGCCACTCCCAGTTCATGAAAAGCCAGGGCCAGGATAACCAAACAAACCTTCTAGAGCTTTGGACAGGATCCTGTTTATAAAAGCTGGGGACTTTTTCCATCTCACACTAAGAACTTCCAGAAACTGGCTTCTATCCCGGTTCTGTATCTCCTACCACTCTGCCTGAGCGCCCTGCCGTAGGGCCTGCATGCACGGTGCCCAGCACCTGGTAGGCACCCAAGAAACAGATGCTGAGTGCATGTCTTCTTTCCAGCCGGGTTGGGTGCTTTCTACCTCACCGAATCCCAGTGCCCATCCAGGATCCACACTGAGCCCTGCTCCTGTGTGAAGATTTCTCCAAGCTCTTTCTCGAGGTGCCTCCCCCTGCTCTAAAACCTGGAAGCAGGTGTTCGGCCTCTCCTTCGGCTGCATTAGCGCCTCCATTCTTCCAAATAAACCCTTAAATCACACGGCGCTGGTTTCTGTTGCTTGCAACCAAAGACTCTCATAAATTTTTCTTTGTGAACAGGGACGAGGGTGTGGCGAGAAGGGGACGCTCACATGGACTGAGTATTCCTGCGGCCAGGCAACGTGCCAAGCCTCATATTTCACACATTCGAATGTGCACGCCCCCCCCCCCCCGCCGACACACGCGCATTTTAGCGTGAACAAACCAGCACAGTTTTATCCAGCTGCCAGCCTCAGAGCCAGCTGGAGATGTTCCTACCTGTGCCTGAACATCAACACTTGCAGGGTCAGCGCCTCTGACAAAAAGCCCGGAGATAATGAGGAGAACTCTTTTAAGAGAAGCTACATATTTCCAGAATGAGGATTTTAACAAATGCTATGTCTCCAACAGGCACAGAGGAGAGTATTGTGTGGGAAATCGTGGATGGTGACCCTGGGACCCAGGACCCTGAGATCATGACCTGAGCCGAAGGCAGATGCTTAACAACTGAGCCACCCAGGCACCCTGGGTGAGAGACTCTTAAGCAGACTGTGCAATGAGCATGGAGCCTGACACGGGGCTTGATCCCACAACCCTGAGATCACAACCTGAGCCGAAACCAAGAGTCAGACATTTAACCGACTGAGCCACACAGATGCCCCTAGCCAATTTAATTCACTTATATATCTCATTTCATCAAGAGTGCAATAGAATGGTGTCTGATTAAAATACTATCTAAATAAACCTAAAAGAGTTCAGTTGATAAGGATAAAATAAATATTCTAAGCCAGGGACTGGCAACATTTTTCTATAAAGGGCCAATAATTGTTTTAGGCTTTGTGAGCCAGACGATCTCCATCACAACCTCACAGCTCTGCTGTTGTAGCATCATAGACAACAGGTAAGCGAATGGGCATGACTGTGTTCTTATATGTGTATAAATATCCTATACTATTCATTTATGGACAGTGAATTTTGGATGTCATACAATTTTTGTGTGTCATGAAATATTGTTTTATTGTGCATTTTTAAAAGCCATTTGCAAATATAAAAGCCATTCTTAGCTCGTGGGCCATACAAAGAGAGAGGGCAGGTTGATAGCTTGCCAACCCCTGTGCTAAGATAAGAAAGCTCTGCGTCACGGCCTAATTGACAGCATCTTTTTTCTCAGTTCACCCATGGTTCAATAATGATGCACCGTAGGGTCAATGCAATACATTTTACAGCAATCCTATGAAGTAGGTCACGTTCCCAGACGGTGCTGACGAAACACGCAGAGGTTTTGTTGCCCCAGATCGAACAGTTAGCTGGTGGCAGAGTTGAGGTTCAGCCCTCAGTCTGGTTAATGAGCTAAAAAACCCCACAAGAAGCAAAAACAGATGCCTTTCTAAAGATAGCAAATCAGATGTTATAACTGACCTTCTGTCGACAGGTAAAACCTGCAGTGGATCTGGTGGCTTTAATTTGAATCTGCCTCGTCTGTACAGAAGAACGCAGGAATTTGGGGCGAGGACAGCATGACGGGCTAGGTAGGTCACTATTCTAACCGGGAGCTGATGGCCTGGGTCCCGTAACTGGCACATACTCTGGAGGCTGCAATTTTCATAAGGTTTATCAGGCTCACTGTCCTACTTACCTCTACTGTTTTTGAAGTGCATTTTTATTCAGAGAAAAATGCAGATAAGAATGGAATGAAGTGTTGCTTATCATAGGTGCACCTGGCCTCAGCTGCCTCCCCGGTCGGCTGCCACACTTGCGGTTTTCTGGAACCCAGGCAGGGCATTGGCTGCCTCACTTGGGTCCCTGGGAAGCCTGCAGGAGCAGAGGTGTGGAACGGGTGAGCTCGTGGCTGATGGAGCAGGGGCCAGCCCAGCCCAGTGGCCGCAGAGCCGCAGAAGGAATTAACGAGTGTTCTGCTTCATTTTTCCAGGCGCCGCACTGCGGACAGGCCTCCTGGACAAGCCTTAGATGAGTTCTGCAAATGGGCTTCCAAAATCAATAGGCTGCAAAAATCTATCTGGCCCACAAAGCTTTCCTGGGTTGGCTTCACATCCATCAAGGCTTCGCTCTCCCTGGCTCCCCTTCTTCCCTCCGCCCCGCACGCACGGCTTGGTGGGCACAACGCAGGCCCAGGGGATTGGGGCTGGTGGCTCAGTTCATAGTTGTGAACACGGGCCTGGGAAATGATACCCGAAGTGAGTGGCAAAAAACACTGAACAAATGCATCTCGCTGGGGATCCTTCTAAGGCGGGCTTGTGTTCGTGGCGGCCCTTATGGAAGCCCTGCCTTCCCTTCTTTGGGTGTGAGCCTGGAGGGTTGAATGTCTTCCAAGGACTGTTCGGGGCTTGCTTTGTAAGATCGATGGCTACCATTTACTGAGCAGCTGCTGTGTGCCAGGCATGGCTCTCTGAACTTCAGAATGGTTTCTTTCTCTCCTCTTTTTTTTCCTCACACCTGCCCTTAAACTATTATCCCTCTTTCGCAGAGGAGGAAACTGAGCATCAGAGAGGGAGTGAATGTGGCTTGCTGCCTGGGCTGGGATGCAGACTCTATTCTGTCTTCTCCGCAAGCTGGTGCTTATTTCACTTTACAGGAGCCGAGGATTTGAAGAGCCCATCAGAACCGCGGCCTGAAATCAGACCCGTGGCCCCCGTCACATCCCCGGGATCATTTCTCATGTCCAGGTTCTCTCTGATTTCAGCCCTGCCCCCTGGCTCCACTTGAAGCTGGCCACCGTCTGCACCTCCCCACGGCACACGGAAGCAGGGGCTGTGAATTGCTCGCCCCTCCTGGACTAGGGTTTGAGTATATTGAGGGAGGAGGGCAAGCCAGAGGTTTCTGCAGCTACCCCACCGCCCTCGTGTGCAAGGGCTTCCTAGTTGTTTGTGGAATCCATGAATGAACCCACCGTCTGATCACCCTGTCCCTCTGTCGAAGATGACTTGCGATCCCCAGGTGAAAGCATTCCTCCACAATGTGGAGCCGCTGGGACATTACCGCACCTTTCATCCTTGGGAGCTGCTTGATTTCCAGGTCGAATCTGTGTGTGCGCAGCCGGCTGCCAGCCTGGTGGACACTTGGGAAGGAAGGGGGTTTTCCTTATAAAAACAGAATATGCTTTTGAACTTACAGGTTGTCTCCAGGGCATGCCAATCCTTAGGGTTGTATCTTACTATGAAATAGCAGTGGGCTGGTGAGAGCAAGCTGTACATTTCGAATCTGGCAGGCAATGGGAAATATCCATGCTGAGGATGAAGACCATGTTGCAGTGTTTGCAGGAAGCTGAGACAAACGTGTGATTATATACTGCTACACGGATCCAGCTCCTGGCACTGGGTACTGTGGTTGGGTAGCAGAAAGAAAGCCAACAGCTCTAGAGACATGGAGAATCATCTTTCCCCCTCCTTACCAGGAGGAGATCGTAGAAGCGGAGGCATGGCTTTGAAAGGAAACTCCCCCATTTTGCCTTGCCAAAGTGATCTGAAAACTAGTTAAGACCTTCCAACCAAGCTGGGTGTTGGTTTTGCATCCTTCTGTGCTACCAGTAGAACTAACTCCACAGTGAAAGTTTCTGCTTAAAATGGCTCTGGAATATCCTTAAAAGAATTTCAGAACTTCACAGATACTTTAAAATGTCACATTTATAATAACTCAGGTTTTTTAAAATTTTATTTTATTTATTCGAGACCGAGAGAGAGAGAGAGCGCAAGCAAGGGTGAGGGGCAGAGGGAGAAGCAGGCTCCCCGCGGAGCAGGGAGCCCGATGCAGGGCTCGATCTCAGGATCCCAGGATCATGACCTGAGCCAAAGGCAGACGCTAAACCGACTGAGCCACCCAGGCGCTCCGGGATTTGGATTTCTAACCCGTGCAGTCAGGAGCAGAGATCCAGGCCCATGCTTCCCCACTTGCTCCTCTCTCTGGCTTCTCTGTCTTGGTACTACCACCCACCACTGCCGAGGCCCCCAGCCAGAGGCTGCCTCAGTTCTTCTCTCTCCGCCCTCCTCCCTGGGCCCACGGCCTCCAGTCCATCAGAAATCCTGTCGTCTCTGTTTTCAAAATATATTCCAAATTCAACCACTTTTTATCCCTCTTCAGTTCCCATGCTGGTCCAAGGCTCCATTGTTTCTTGGCTGGGTGAGTACAATGGCTTTTTCACTGGCCTCTGTTTCCATCTCCCTAAGGCCGTCAAAATGATCTGTTCACTGTACATGTGATTGAGAAATGTCTCTGCTCTTTTATTGTCACTCCATAGCCCCCATTATACTTGGGATGAAACCCCAGCTCTGCACCTCGCTTGCAGAACCCTGTGGGCCTGGCCCAGCCTGCTATCCTTGCCCTTCCCTGTCTCCACCCCCCATCTGGCCTCCCCCAGCCACACTGTGGCATGTCCCGCTCAGGGCCTTTGCATTTGCCATGGTGTCCGTCCCCAGGCTCTTGGTACTGCTCACATTTTCTCAACCAGATCTCTGCCCAAATGCCCTGTCTTCTGAGAGCCTTTCCTGACCCACCATCCAGATAGTCCCTCCTCTGCCATCCAGTCCTTCTGTACCCCTTGCCCTGCCCTATTTTCTTACAGTAGTGCTCATGATGTGAAGTGACATTATTATTAATTTGTGCACGTGCTCATTCTCTGTCTCACCCCGTGGAGCGCAGTTCTAGGGGTAGATGCATCGCTCTTGTTCATTGTGGGAGACAGGGACCCTGCCGTCATCTGGTGACCTTCTCAGAATAATGGCTTTAAATGCATGAAATAAGATGCACAAGATCACAGAGGACAGCAAGGGTATTGAAATATAATTTCAATGGTTATGAAAATACTAAAAATGTGTGGTAGTATAACAGTGCATCTGCTTCTTTAGTAATGAAATTCAGTGTGGGTACAATAAGTACGGTAACAGTTACAGTAGCAACTACATTTCAAAGTAATGGTGAGGGTAAATACGATTTTACAATGCCTGCAACAGTTATAAGATGATATGAAACTATCTGAGATTTGGTTGGTGACACTAGTCACAGGTACTGCTAATACTGTGGTTTGGGGCCTGTGTTCATAATTGATGGAAACGCTGAACATTAACTTGAGGCTAGTAAAATTAAAGATCTCATTTTTTTCTCCTGCCTGCAAAGAGTATCCAGTCCCATTGGATGAAACAGTCATGCATGAGCAGATCATTTCAGTACAATATAGCAAATCTAGTGGCCTGCACTGAGGTACTGAGCCCGCACTGGGCCTGCAGAGTAAGCACCGGGAGGAGAAACCCTCGAGCTAAATGCTGGAGAATAAATGTCACTTGTCCAGACAAAGGCGGGGTTGGAAGTGTGTTCTAGACCCATGGAACAGTGTGAGGGGAGCTCAGAGTTCTAAGGGGTGGGGGAGAGCAAAATGCAGTGTGGGGAGTTAAGGGGGTAGGTTCCTTCCACAAATATTTATTGAGCACCTACTAAGTGCCAGGGAATTTTGTGCTGAAGGAGACAAATTCTCTGCTTCTAATGAGCTTGCATTTGCAAGAGAGTCAGACAACAAACAAGTAAGTATATACACTGTGGTGGTCCCACAGTGATAATTCTTTTTTTTTTTTAAGATTTTATTTATTTATTTGACAGAGAGAGACACAGCGAGAGAGGCAACACAAGCAGGGGGAGTGGGAGAGGGAGAAGCAGGCTTCCCGCCGAGCAGGGAGCCCGATGCGGGGCTCAATCCCAGGACCCTGGGATCATGACCTGAGCCGAAGGCAGACGCTTAACGACTGAGCCACCCAGCCGCCCCTCACAGTGATAATTTTGATACAAAGAGAGCAGGAGGTGAGGCTGAGGTGTTCCAGCAGGAACTCTGTAGGCCATGTGTGGGGTACGGAGCTGGCTGGGTGGGCACCGTGTCGGAGGTGAGGACAACATACAGGTAGGAACCTGGGCCTGCCTGGGCCACTGAGCCACTGAGACTTGATGCCACTGAGATTTCTTCCATCCCCACATTTTCAGGCAGACCAGGAAATGGGGGAAGGGAGGTCATCGTCCTGAGACTTCCTCTCCCTGGCCGGCAGGGCAGAGCGCTTGGGGCCCCCATTGTTCCCACACAAAGGGGCAGTGATAAGTTGGTTGTTTGTAGCTTCTGGTGCCAGTGGGAGAGGCTGCCTCCCTGCCCTAGGACCCGCCTGTGTGGGGTACCAGATGATGTGAGGCCCTGAGCTCCCCAGTGGTGGCGGAGGAGGGGCTGGGGCTTGTACCTGAGTCACAAAAGCGGCATTGATGGGCTCCGGGCAGGCGGGGGAGGCCGAGGACCAAGCTGGACTGCCCTGGGCTGACACAGGCTGCTCCCGGCTCTGGGACTGGCATATCTACTTCTCTGTTACGCAGTCCCACCCTCCTTCCCTCCCCCTCCCTTTCTCTCCCTCCATCTTCTTCCCTCCCCTTCCATTCCCAGTAGACCGATAACCTGTTCAGCAGGTGTCTACTGCTCACCTCCCCCCACCCCCGCACGAGCCCTGCACCCCCATGCTGGCTTGTGCTCCCACCCAGCACCCCTTGTCTTCAGGTTAGACCATGCCTAGTCCTCTTCCCCCAGCCCTTTTCTCTCTTCATCCAACTTACCTGTCCTATGTCTCAGTGCCCTCCAAACCCTGCTGGGTGGGTGGCTTGGTGCTGCGCCCAAGCGCTTGTTTGGTAAATGGAGTTACCTGCTTAATCTGAGCTCCTTTGGGCTGATGCATCTGCTGGAGTCAGTGATTTAATGTCTTCTCCCTCTTATGTCACCTTGGCATTATCGGGGCCCTCCCTGGCTCCGATCTTGTGGCCATGGGTCTAGGGGAAGGTGGTGTCCCATAGCTTTCTGTCTACTCTACTTCCTCACTAGGCTGAGCACACTTGTTCTTCCAGGAACCCACCAGGTGTTCTGCCTCTGCAAGCCTGGTTGGCCAGGGAGGGACCCCATACTCTGGCCAAGATCTCCTGTTCTGTGCTCCCCCTCTTCTGAGCTCCCGGTATATACCTGCATCTTACCTACCACCACCTTTCTGCTCTCTCGGGTTGACCAGTAGTCTGATGAACTAGTCACACCAATGCTATGGCTTCTGGTTTCATGGAGCCTCTATATTTTAAATGGTACAGCCCAAGGGACAATGCGGGTCTCAAAAAGTGGCATTGCTGGGCGATGGGCAGGTGGATTGGGTGGCCTTCTTGCTCAGATGAGTCTTTATGCATGTCCTCAGAATCACCCTGCATCGTCCGCAGCAGGGCCCTGTCTTCTTTAATCAGCACAGAGGGGTGCCTCATGAATGTTTGTCTGACGAAGGCGTACATGAGACACAGAAGTGTTGATGAGGCCATGTGTTGGCACCTGCCTACCAACTGCTTGTCCCTGGGATCACAAGGCATGTCCCATAAGGGCAGAGATTTGTGTCCATTTTATTCTGTTTCCACAGCAAACACCTACATGGGTGTTTGGCCTAGAACTTGCACCCCCCCCCCCCAAATCCTTCTTGAATAAGTGAATGCATCAGAATCCCCTAGCTTGGCATGGCCATTCTCTCCAGGAGGCTGGGCACTGGACTGAATGGATTCTTAGGGTTCCCTGCAGTCTTGGGGATCTATCCCATGTAGGTTTTTTTCCAACAATCAGCAAGAGGTCACTTCTAGTTCCCTGACTCACAGCAAACCTGCCTTCATAATTATGCACAGTGTTTGGACGCTTTCAGATCCCTGTTCCATTTGCTCCTCACAATCACCTATGAAGCAGGCAGAACTAACCATGCTAAGTCGTTCTATAGAGGGGAAACTGAGGCTTGGAGACATTCAATGTCTTGCCCAGGGTCACACAAACAGTGAGTGAGCCCAGAAGCTGAGTCCATGGCCTTCTGCCAGCCTTCCTGTGTTGGGGGCATCTGTGAGCATTGAGGTCGTGACTGACAAGGGAGGGTCTTGAGAGGGTCTTAAAAACCAAAGCCAGGAAGACCTTTCCAACCAAAGGAGACAAACATCCTCTTAGATTTAAATGCGTGGCCTCTGGGGTCTTACAGTTGTTCACTTTTTTAGTGAAGTAAAAAATCACACAATATAAAAATAATTATTTAAAAATGTACATTTTTGTGGCATTCGGTATATTCACAGTGTCCAAGGCTCTGCAACCACTAATCGGCTGTCTGTCTCTATGGATTTGCCTGTTCTGGGCATGTTCAGTGAACCCAGAAGAAACTGGACAGAGAGGCCAGTGGGGGACAGCACTGGGGACGGGAGGCAGCAGACCACACTCTGTGAACCCTGCCTCACGTTCACTGGCAACCTCGTGGAGAACTTTCCTTGCTGGGTTGTGTGCCCCACTCTGTGCAAGTTAGGTATAGGCCCCAGGCCCCTCCTGCCTTGCACACCCCAAGGTCCAGTTTGTTCATTTCTGGTATTAGTTGCTCCAGGCTTAGTGTCCAGCTTGGGGTTCCCAGCTTGTTTTTTCCTCCACCTGCCACGTGGAACTTTTGGATGCTCATTAGAACGTTCCCCAGGTTCCAATCACCAAACTCCAGCACGAACCATCTGTAGGGCCACAGGTTCATGAAGGAGGGCTCATGGGGCAATTATGTGAGTTAATTGCATACATTTTCCAGCTTCTAAATTTTCAGCAACTGGCTGTGAACACTATGATCATCAGTATTATTATAATTGAGTGCACTGGAAAAAGCAGTACAAAAATGTGGCTGGCTTGGCTTGTCTGCTGGATGAATTCCCCATTTCCCTGTGAGTCTGAGCTGGGAACCGTGGACCTGTCCTATGTGGAGCTCAGCATCACCACCTGTGGCTAAGCTCCCAGCCTCCTGCCAGCCCCGCACACAAAGGGAAGCTGGGCTCGGTGCACCAGGGTGTAGTCCATACTTAACAGGTTTCAAACCAGAGACAGCACTTCCTCCTCACCCCCCTCCCCACATCCTGTTTCCAAGTGGCTTTGAGGATAGAGCCAGCTTCGCAAATGATACCACACCAGGAGCTGATTGCTACCTTGGATGCTTTGGCTGAAATGCAACAAGCTTCATAAATGTGCGTTTCTTGAGCCTTCATGGGCTTACCAACCACCTGCGACCTGGCCAAAATGTAGAGGTTGTTCAGCAATCTGGAGAGAGCCTGAGATTCTGCGTTTCCAACAGGCTCCCAGGGGAGGCTGGCTTGCTGGTCCTTGGAGCACCGCGGGGGTAGCAAGGGCCGACGTGCTTCGTCCCCTTGCCCGGGCTGCGTGTGTGGGGCTCACCTGTCACGGGAGCTTTTAGAAAATCCCTGACAGGGCTTCTCGGCTGCTCCCGTGCCATGAAAGCCGTGTTCCTTAATGACATCAGGAGACGGAGTCCGGCAGCTGTGACCAGCTGGGCTGCAGGAGGAGCTATGGCCTTGTCGTGTTAATGGCCAGTGATCTGGAGCAGAACTGTGGTCTATGCAATCTGCTGGTTTGAACCCGAGGGCACCTCTCTTGCCCACGGGCACGGCTCAGGCTGCAGGGGGCGCTCAGCCCGCGGATCTGGGGACGGCGGGGGGGGGGGGTGCTCCGGGGGGCACACGGCCTCAGTGCCTGCTCTCAGTCAAATGTCAACTGTTAGTGTGATTCTGCGTGTCACGTTCCTGCCACATGGGCCGCACCCCCCTGCAGAGGCAGGGAGGGGGACTAACTCCCCAACCTGAGGTCACCCAGCCCAGACCCCGAACCATCTGGTCCCCCAGCTGGTGCTCATTGTCACGTTGCCGAGACTGTGGAGTACACGAAGGCTTCTGGAAGATTCTAAAACCAGAAGAGAATGCACACTCTAATCCTAAGAGAATGCGGGGAATGAGCACCCCACTTCCCACTGGCACAGCTGTGCCCACGCTGGGCTCCCTGTCATTCCACCGCTTGGTACCATCGGTGGCCCCCAGGCCTTGGGACTTAGTGTTTTTCCTCATAATTTACGGGGCAAGAGTTTCCTCTAGGAAATGGGGTGGAGAGCCAGAAATCATACATTATGTTCTTTCCCTTTCTTTCAAGGGGAATAGGAATGTTCTTGGAAAAGGAGACAAGTGTGCATCCCCGTTTGGGTGCCATGAATTTCAGACACACCTTGCAGGGAGAGATGTGACTGAGCCTTGGCTGGGGGGCAAGTGGCCAGGGGTGGAAAGAACAGTTTGAAGAGTCTTTTAAATGCTCCTATTCTTCAAATCAGGGCAGAGAGGCCAAGGCCAGGGGCTATGCAGGCAGTCGGGAATATGAGGATTTGGGGGACAGCAGAGCAGACCTGCTAAGGCACGATACTGGTCCCATAGGTGCCTCCTGGTTGATGGGAAATGGAAAAGGAGGCACCAGGGGCGCCTGGGTGGCTCAGCTGGTTAAGTGTCGACCAACTGGGCTGGGGTGGTGGTCACTGCTCTTCAGAAGGGACCACTTTGCCTCTAAAAACTGAGTCATAGCATCGATGAAAGCTCAGTGGAGAAAAATAGCATGAGAATGACCTTCTAGAAGTATTCTGTGGGTTCTCCAGGCAAAAAACTTCTGAGCTTGGACCAAGTGCTGGGAGAGCTTTACAACTGTATGGAATTAGCATGTTTAGACCATGCGTGCTATCTTCTCGTTGATAGTGGATGGTGAGTCAAGCTCCCACTGTTTTCCAGCAGAATCAAAACAAGCTGACAGTTTTGTATTTGCTAATGTTTCCATAAGGTAAGGCCCTGTCTTTAAAAGATTTTATTGATTCAGGGCTTTCCAAGATGCCTGTCTTGATCTGTTTCTCTGCAGAACCCAAGCCAGTACATCAGTATTGAATCAATGGTGGACGTTTATTGAATGTTTACCATGTGCCAGATATTTTTAAATGCACTTTACAAGTATTGTCTCCTGAATTCTCACTACAAGCCTAGGATGCAGGTACTGTTATTATTTGATAGTTGAGGACATTGAGGCCCAGAGAGGTTCAGTAACTTTCCCTTGAGCACACAGCCAGGGAACGTTGGAAACAAGATACGAGACCAGACGTGTTTGTTTGTTTTAAAAAACTGTTTACTTTGGAAAATTTCAAACACATAAAAGTAGAGAGAATTGCATAGTGAACCTCCATGTTTCCATCACCTACTTTCAGTGATGATCAACATTCTGCCATCTTGTTTTCTTTATCTTCCCCACATTTGCTGTTGTTTTCTGGAATATTTTAATCCCGGATATCATATTATTTCACCTATAAATACTTTAGTGAGTTTATCTCGCAGATAAGGACTTTTCCTTTTTCATATAACCATAATACTATAATTGCTCCCCCAAATTATTCCTTCATATCATCTAACACTTGGTCCATGATCAGCTTTCCCTGATCACCCCCAAAATGTCCTCTTGCAGTTGGTGTGTTTGAATCCAGGTGCAATCACCCAACGCTGCACTTGGGTGGTGTTTTTCGCCTCTTTAGAATAGTTTGCCACTCTTCTCCAGACCATTTCTGGGTAGAATGGCCTAGATTTTGCTGTTTCTACCATGGTAGTGTCATTCAACAAGTTCCTCTGTCCCTTATATTTCCTTTACCGTGGGAGTTAGAATGAGGGGGTGGGATTCCATTCAGGCTTAATTCTCTGGAAAGAATCCTTCATGGGTATTGCTCTTCCTCCCACTTAGGGGGCGCTGTCTGGTGATTCCATTTTCAATGACATGAATTGTTCTGTGGGTTCAGGTGGTGCCAGCCTGGTCACCTCATGACCCCGCTCCCTGTCAGTCTTCACAGACTCTCAAGTCTAACTGCCTGGGTTAGCAAGTGGTTGCTGTGGGCAAACTTCAAAAAAAGCAGCTCAGCTAATGGATACAGATCAGAATGGCAGGAGTAGATTTATTTCAACAGCGGTGCCGAGAAAGGACTGTCACCTGTGTCCTCCCTCCCAGGTTCCTAGAGCTTCCTAACGGTCCTCTCTTTTCTAGGTCTGGGTATTCCGTCCTACTGTGAATATGTGAGGTGACCCGTAATTCCACATGAATTCTGCTCTGCTTAAGTTAGCCTCAGTTGCTGTCTGTGGCTCACAACCAAGACGCTCAGCTGGGGAAGCCCCCATCAGCCTCTCAGATGGTGGGACTTAGCTGCCAGAGTTGTGGCCACCCAGATGGGCAAGCTGATGGGAACTGCTTTGGTCACTGGACTTCGTGACGCGGGCAACTGTCACTCTCCTACCGTGGCATGCACCCGGAGAACAGGAGAGAAGACGGTGATTTGGGGCACCTGGAAAACCTTTGGAATGAGGCTTCTTCCTCTTGGTTTTTCCGATGAGTTCAGTTTTATGGGAAGTACACGTTTTCCTGCATGCGGCTTCACCGGCCCTTGATTTATGACATCTAGTGACATCCCCAAAAAGAGCAGCGCCCAGGCTTCCGAGAGAAGGCTGCTGGCTGTGCTCCTGACCCCATGATCTGCTCCTTCCCCATCTCGTCTCCCCAGACTATAAAAGCATGGAGAGCTAGTAAAATCCCCACTATGCTGTGGCCTACAAGACAATGAACCCTCGGGGCGCCTGGGTGGCTCAGTTGGTTAAGCGACTGCCTTAGGCTCAGGTCATGATCCTGGAGTCCCGGGATCGAGTCCCACATCAGGCTCCCTGCTCAGCGGGGAGTCTGCTTCTCCCTCTGATCCTCTTCCCTCTCTTGCTATCTGTCTCTCATTCTCTCTCTCTCAAATAAATAAATAAAATCTTTAAAAAAAAAAAAAAGACAATGAACCCTCAAAAACGTGAAGAGGGGGTCAAGGAAAATTCCTCTACTATTTCTTTTTTTTTTTTAAGATTTTGTTTATTTATTTCAGAGAGAGAGGGAGTGCATGAGCTGGGGAAGGGGCAGATGGAGAGAGGGAGGGGGGAAGCAGACTCCCCACTGAGCAGGGAGCCTGGGCTCCATCCCACAACCCTGAGATCATGACCTGAGCTGAAGCCAAGAGTCCGACGCTTAACCAACTAGGCCACCCTGGCGCCCCTAAAAATTCCTCCACTATTTTAGAGTAAATAGATGCATAAAGTGCTGCACTCACTCAACTTGAATAAGACAAGACATGGGATGACAACCCTGCAAACACATTATAGCAATGGCAACTTTGGCAAGAAAGGGAACACAGCTGGCTAAAAACAAAATAGATGAGGAGCATGCCCTGGACAAAAACATATTCCAGGAACTACCTATGAACATGTTGGATAACAGAAGAACTTAGTAATACTATGAATCTAGTAAAACAAGACCTCAAAAGCTAGATGATATAAAATAATAGAATGAGATTTTATACGATTTCAAAGCAAAGGAAACACACTGAGTAGTTTTAAAAAACAGTATTGATGACATCACTAATATAGTGGAAGTCAGGAATAATAGAGATGACACTGAAAAATCAAATTATTGACAAGGAAGACTTCCTGGAATTGTTCCTGGTATATACACAGGAAGAAGCAAAGATGAGAGTAGGCTAGAGCACATGAGAGCCACAGAGGACAAAGAGAGTCCAAGACGGTCATGAGCGCTCAGAATGAGGGATCTGACAAATGAAAGAGGGGAAATGTGCTCAGAGAAATCCTCAGAAAGAAGTAGAACAAAAGAGCATCAGGAAAAAACCAGCATGCCCATACTGACGTTCAGCTGTATCCTGGTGAAGATATTGAACTTGGAGGATAAACAGAGACTTCTCAGACATTCAGGCAGAAGAAGCCAACTAGGGGAAAAAGTCAGGTTTCCCGGACTCAGTAAGAGAAGACAATGGAGCAATGTCTAGAGTGTTCTGAAGAAAGGAAAGCAAAATCCAAAAATATTAAACCGATGCAAGCTGTCAACTCAAGCAGAAGAGCAGCGGGCAGACACCTGAGCAGGGACAGTGCGGGACCTTCAGCACCTGCATGCTCTTCTGGAAGGAGCCCCACCAATCAAAAAGAGGAATTCAAATGAGGAACTTGGAAGTGTCATACATTCAACCACTAGGAGGTGGGAGGAAATGACTCCAAATTCTTGCTATCTTTTTTTTATGAATAAAAAAATCAAGGGGCACCTGGGTGACTCAGTCGTTAAGCGTCTGCCTTCAGCTCAGGTCATGATCCCAGGGTCCTGGGATCAAGCCCCACATCCATCCGGCTCCCTGCTCGGTAGGAAGCCTGCTTCTCCCTCTCCCACTCCCCCTGCTTGTGTTCCCTCTCTTGCTGTGTCTCTCTCTGTCAAATAAAATCTTAAAAAAAAAAAATTATGATATGATACTATTCAACTCATTCATTCAACAATAATTACTTAGAGCCTTCTGTGTGCCAAACACTATTCTGGGCACTAAGGAAACTGAAGGGAGAAAAAAAGAACAAAATGTTATATATCTTATATTAATATTAAAATATCACATATATAACATTATTATATATAATATAGCATACATAGCATTTAAATATGTTATATTAATATTATAATATACATCATATATAGTATATGTTATATATTATATATAGCATTGTATATAATATAGCATACATAGCATTTAAGTATATTACATTAATATTATAATATCATAGGTCATATCATATAGTATCATATATCATATGTTACATATGAGATATATAGCACTATTTTACATATAAAATACTATAAAATTATTTCTACTCATCCTTCTGTCTATCCTTACAGAACTTGAGAATGACGTTCATCAAATATTAATGCTATGATTTCTGGGTGGTGTGGTTTGAGGTGTGTCTTTGAAACTTTCATGTTGAATAAACTCTTTTTATAAAGCACATTGTAACACTTTTTAATTAAAAACAAGTATGTTTGAATGCTATAGTTAATTGGAAATTGGGGAATTATTCTCTTTCATTTATTAATTTTGCAGTTCTTTCATTGCTAATGATGCTGAATGTTTTCCCATATCTTTGTTACAAGCTTAGGAATACATTAATCTTCATCAAACTGTCTGTTAGATAATGTTCCACTTATATGCACTGGCATATAAATGTGTTCTTCCAACTTTTGCAATCTCCAACATGTTTCTTCTTTATGGTACATATTATTCCTGGTCTTGTTTATGTTTATGTCTTACTTATTAAAATAATAGATTTTTCTTTATAAAAATATATGATCATTGCAGAAAAATCAAATAATATAAATAAATAGAGGGGGGAAAATCACACAATCCCACCTATTCAGAAACACGTCCATTAACACCTTAGAGTACATATTTCCAGATGCTTTTCTGTATAAATACCAGTTGGGATTTTTTTTTTTAAACAAAAACATCACAATACCACACTGTTTTGCCATATGCTTTTCTTCACTGAATTTACTGTGAACATCTTTCCATATCATTAAACTGTCCTGTTTTATTACTTGGCTCCTTATTTTTAGTTAGTTCACTCTTGGCTATTTCGAAGGTTTCCTGTCTTTCACTATTATAATCCATAATGCAGTGGATGTGCTTTATAAATAGAGTTTTGTGTACACCCATGTTTCTTTCCATGTACAGTTGCTGGGACAAAAACTAAACAAATTTTTTTTTAAGATTTTATTTATTTATTAGACAGAGAAAGACACAGCGAGAGAGGGAACACAAGCAGGGGGAGTGGGAGAGGACTAAACACATTTTTAAAAGATGTTTGACATATATTGAAAACTGCCATCCAGGAAGATTGACCAAATTTCAGTCCCACAGGAAGTATATGGGTGTTTTTGTCCCTACAACTTGCTAAAAAGGCATCCTGTTGGTTTCTTAAGCCTCCTTACAGATGAAACATTGTGTCTGAAAGTTGCTTTAATGTGAATAATTTGATTAGCGGGAAGGTTGATTTTTTAAAAAATTCTTATCAGTCATTTCTATTTCTTCTCTAAGAAATGCATCTTCATGGTTTTCGCCATTAAAAAAGGGCATCTATTTCTTCTTGTTTTGGAATAGTTGCTTATGTCCTAAGTATAGCAACCCTTTATTATATATTTTATAAATCTTTTCCCTGGTTTGACATTTAATTTTTATTCTGATCTTTGTGCAGAAGTTTTGTTTATTTCTGTTGCCAGCTTTGTCAAAACTCTCCTTAAAAACATTAGGAGAGGGGCGCCTGGGTGGCTCTGTCTTGAGCGTCTGCCTTCGGCTCAGGTCATGATCCCAGGTTCCTGCTCAGCGGGAAGCCTGCTTCTCCCTCTCCCACTCCCCCTGCTTGTGTTCCCTCTCTTGCTGTGTCTCTCTCTGTCAAATAAATAAATAAAATCTTAAAAAAAAACCACATTAGGAGAGTGTATAGTGTAACATACAGAGTTTCCATTTAACCTCAATGAGAGCGGAAACGCTCAAGGATGTAACCTCTCAAATGGACTCTCCTACATTGCTCTTTCTGCTGAGGTTGCCTTTTTTTTTTTTCTAAAGATTTTATTTATTTATTTGACAGACAGAGAGAGAGCACAAGCAGGGGGAGAGGGCGAGAGAGAAGCAGACTCCCCACTGAGCTGGGAGCCCGACGTGGGGCTCGTTCCCAGGACCCTGGCATCATGACCTGAGTTGAAGGCAGACGCTTAACCGCCACCCAGGGGCCCCTCTGCTGAGGTTTCTGATCACCCTGGTTCCGCCGCAGTTTGTTTTCATCTGTCCCCAGGATGTTGGTGACCTGCCATGATCCATTTCTCTTTTCTGGGGCACCTGCCACTCACCAGGTCGTGTGGATGGAAAGATTAGTTCGATGAGGCCTGTCGTCTGGGGTGCCAGGCCTTTAAGCTGGGCTGGTGGAGCTGCCCCAGGCACCTCAGCAGCCCTCCTGCATCGGCAGCCCTTTCGGGGGGTGCAGAGGGGGCGTGCGGGGGTGCCTGCTGACATTGCTGCACAAGGGAGGTGTAGGTTTGGACCCCCAGGGGATGTGGTTCCGGGTCTGGACTCCCTCCCTGGGACACCTGAAGGGGGCAAGGTGAAGCTCCTCTGGTCATGGAGAACGTGGGAGTCCACTGAGAGCCTGGTCACTGACAGATCTGAGGAAGCCAGGTCATGAGGAACAAAGCCAGGGTCCAGAAATCAGGGGTGGTCAGAGCACAGCAGCTGCCAGAAAGGGGCTCTGAAGGCTTTAACACCCGCAGACTTTAACGTTTCTTGACTTACCCCGCCCCCGGCTTCAGGCAATCTCCCCCTGCTCCCATACACTTTCCCACCTGCTCTGTAGCATGCTTTGCTTGGGGTTAGGGTAACTAATGCACACGTGTTATCTCCCTTGTGGAGTGCACCCCTCCAAAGTCCAAAGTCTTACGTCTGCATCCCCTCGAGCACCCAACACGGCGCTTGGCTCACACAAGCCTTCCTGCGGAATGAGTGTCTTCCGGGGATGGGTGACCGTATGCGTATTTAGTTGTCAAAACAGAAAACTTCTTCTTCTCCTCCTTCTCCTCACGATGATGGTGGTCGTGCTGGTGGTGGTGATAATGAACGACGCATTTGTTTCCCCAAAGTTGGCTGCAATGATCATGCACTGAAGAAATAGGGTTTTCCCAGCCATTCGCCTTTGTCTCAAAGATGAGTTTTGTTGTAAACAAGGTGTCTTTGTTACAAAGTTACATTTATCTGTGGGCTTCCCTGAGGAGCAGAGTCCAGGCAGGAGCTCACCACAGGACTTCCTGATCGGTTTCCACAGGACCAGCCAAGACCACTGACCACAAGGGATGTGACAGTCCAAAGAGAGTGGGAAGCAGGAAAGCCTGTGTTCTGCTTGAGCGGAGGCCTGGGGGACACTTTACTCCAAGGATCCAGCTTACAACGTCACAGGGGGAAGGTGACCGCCCAAACCACAGAAGCCAAGCCAAGACCCCGAAAAGAAGCACCCTCCATTTAGAGATGGGACATCCCAACTCCTGGGGTGGGAGGTTGTGAAAAAGGAAGTGGTGGGACCATCAGAGAGACAACAGCAGAACATAGTGAGGCTTCTGCTCCAGCCCCGAGGCCTCTGTTTCCAGCTTTTCAACTTGAACCCGAACTATTTATTTTCCTGCACATAAGCTCTGCTCGCTCTTCTTGCAGGCACTGACCTAGAAGTGTGGGGTGTCAAAATACATTCACACCCCAACCCAGACAACCGTGAGGCTTCGTGTCACTGTGCAGGTGTGGGTGAGGTGGGCTTCCATCCTCCGGGTGGGCCCCCCTGGCTCCCCTCCCCAGGGCCCCTCCAGCAGCAGCGGCCTGAAGAAGAGCCCACGTGTGAAGGTTCTGGCGGGCGGGGGAGAAAAAAGGCAGAAGGGTGGATTTGCTGAGAGCCCGGTGCCGCAAACCCAAGGTCCCCTCCACCACCAGAAAGGAACAGAGGAGTGTTTGTTGTTCTTTAAAATGTGTCTTTCTAAGCATCTGGCAAGACCCCATATATAAAGTAAAGCACGTTCCAGTGAAGGGAGGGTTTGAGTGATAAAGCTGACTCTTCACCATCTGGCCTGTGTGTTTGACTTGAACGCCGGTCAGAAGGATGAGTGTGTACTTGACATTTCTTCTAGAGGGTCTAAAGCGTTGCCAATCCGTCTCCAGGATGGGAAGCTGGTAGAAACCTCTGTGTGTTCAGCAGCAACAATGTAGCTTCTGAGTCACCCAGCATGGAACCACTTTCGGAAAAAAAAACTCAGCGCTCCGAACTTTACTTCTTTGTTCCCCAACCACACTGGGGTGTAGATTCCCAGCTTCCGATCTGAGTTAGGGCACTTCATCGCTGTGTTACCACGAGCAGGTTGCTTGGCCTCTCTGTGCCCTAGTTTTAACATTTGCCCAGACCAGAGTGTCAGACCTGGGCTTGTGCAAACCTTCTTTAGGTGAGAATTTGGCAAACAATGGCCCATGGGTCAAATCTAGCTTTTGTATGGCTGGTGAGGTAAGAAAGGTTTTTACGTGTTTAGATCATTGAAAAAATCAAAAGAAGAAGAACACTTTGTGACATACCAAAATTATATAAAATTCACACCATGCTAAGTGAAATAAGCCGACACAAAAGGATAAAATATCGATTCTGCTTATGTAAGGTAAGTTCAAGTTCACAGAGACAGAAAGTAGGATGGTGGGTGCTGGGGGAGGGGAAGGGGTTGGGGGAGGGCAATGGGGCGTTAGCATTTGATTTGTATGGAGTTTCAGTTTGGGAAGACAAAACTGTTCCAGAGATGGATGGTGGTAGTGTGCTTACAAAACGGTTAACATGGTCGATTCATGTTACATGTGTTTTATCACAATAAAACAATTATGTGAAATTCCAATTTCAGTGTCCATACTTCAAGTCTTACCGGAACACCACACGGCCAGCCACTCTTGGATCATCTATGGCTCCTTGCACTACAACTGTGGATTTGACTAGTCGCAACAGAGACCATATGGTCCATAAAGCCAACATTATTTCTATCTGGCCTTTTGCAGAAAAGGTTTGCTGAGCCCTTGAGTCGTAAAACATGCCGCTTTTTGCAAAAGGGGGGGCACAACCTACCACACTGTGACCCCCACATATTCAGGCATCTCTGAATTCAAAGCATCTCTCATGGAGGCAGGGTGGTGGGACAAAAAGACATGGCGACATGGGGTGCGGTTGTCAAGTTCTGCCACCAGCCATCTGGGTGACTTTGGGCAGGTCCTTTCCCTCTCCGGGCACAGTGTACTGAGAGGTCTGGGGGTCCGTGTGGACCCCGGATGTGCAGGTGTGTATTTATATCCAGTCAGAGCCACTTCTGAGCTGCGGGATGTTGGACTAGTTATGGTGCCCCCCTGTGCCTCAGTTTCCCCATCTTCCAGGATCAAAGAGGAGATGTGTGTAGTTTGGGATGATGAAAACATTCTGGACATGGGTGGTGGTGATGGTTGCACAACAATGTGAATGAACTTCATGCCCGCGAACTGCACACTTACAATGTCTAATATAATACACTTTATGAGATGGACATTTTACCACAATACAAAAAGAGTGGATTGCGTGGAGTGTTTAGCCTCGCACCTGGCATGCAGCAAGCACTTAATAAATACAAACCATCTATGCCATGAAGGGTTGAAACCAGACGATGGTGAAGAACTATGGTAACACTTGGGGTCTGAGGGGTGTGTTCTCTTTGGGTCCCAAATGTATTGCACTCACATTAGTTCTGAAGGCAGAATCTACCTGCTTGGGCATTCTCTCACGGGGCTTTTGCTCAGTGACAAGCAGGGAAAATTGGGCAGCTGTTAGGATTTTCCTCCCTATCGAAGGGAGCCAACAACTGAAGGAACATGCTTGTGTTCTTCCAACTTCATGATACCCAGGTGGCCAAAACATGGCTCCCACCTCCCATGGTCCCACCTGCGCTTCCTCCATAAGACTCAGCAAACGACCAGCCCTTGGTGGCCCTATTGGCGAGGTCCTTGCTTGCTTTCTTCTAGTACTAGGAGCAAATGGTTTCCTTTAGAGATGATTAAGAACATTACTGCTGTGTAATTAATCGTCCTAAGACCCATTATGCCAAAGCGGTGACTTACTATTTTTAGTAAGCTTTACCAGCCTCTGCATCTGGTTTCCAAAATAATCGAGTTAGAGCTAAATTTAAGAAGGAGTGATCAGTTCATTGCTTTGAGAGGCTTGTACCGTCTCATGGAACCGTCATTTCTAACGGGGTCCAAACAGGCGGGGAGGGCAGGATGAGTTAAATAAGATTTCTCTTCAAGGTAAAACTTTATCTGTGATTTTTAAAACCATCATAAAGTAATGTTCGTGGAGGGGCGCCTGGGTGGCTCAGTGGGTTAAGCGGCTGCCTTCGGCTTGGGTCATGATCCCAGAGTTCTGGGATTGAGCCCGCATTGGGCTCCCTGCTCAGTGGGGAGTCTGCTTCTCCCTCTCCCTCTGCTGCTCCCCCTGCTTGTGCTCTCTCTCTATATATGTCAAATAAATAAATAAAATCTTTAAAAAAAAAATGTTCATGGAGAGAGATGGTTGAAACCCAGCCTTAACCGCATCATTACCCAGAGAGCCCTCGTGCGTGGAAGCTGACCAACAAGAAAGGTAGAGCTGAGACAAGCGTTTCTCAATTTGAGCAGGCTTGCTAAAAATCACAATCTGTGCTTGCAAAACGGCAGCTCAGATTTCAGTCTTAGAGGTTTGCCACAGTCTGTGACCATCCGTTTAAACAGTCAAGTTGTAACTTAATTCTGTAGATCAGCGTTCCTCAAAAGGAGACGTTTTTAGCTGGGGGGCTCTGCCCAGCCTTTTCCTGGCAGCCTCGCTTGGAAGTGGTGTGTGCCTTTCTCCCTCCTCAGACCCTTAAGGACAAAGTCGAATGCTGAGAAACTTTAGCCTGTTTAAAAGAAACTCAATCCATATGTAGACCCCTGACAGGACCCAGGGCATGCTGGAGATTAAAAAATGTGATGATCACACCTTGTTTGGGCTCTGGGAGGGAGTGGAGGGGAACTGGATAATTTTTTATCAAGTAAAGGCATGAGTAAGACATAGATCTGAAAGGATTTCTGTAAACGCATTTTTACAAGCAGCATACCAAATGGACTCATTTTGGGGGAAACTTGGTGGTAAATGTTTCTCTTCTAGATGGTATTTCTTTTTTCTTTTCTTTCCTTTTTTTTTTTTTTTTAAAGATTCTATCCATTTATTTGAGAGAGAGAGAGAGAGAGTGAGCAGGGGGAGGGGCTGAGGGAGAAAGACGGACTCCCCGCTGAGCAGAGAGCTCGACACTGGGCTCAATCCCAGGATCCCGAGATCATGACCTGAGCCGAAGGCAGACGCTTCACGGACTGAGCCACCCAGGCGCCCCTAGATGGTATTTCGATCCTTTGTAGCCATGTTGTGCTGACTGCTCACGGTTGCCAGGGAAGGGCAGCAGAATTGAGAGAATGGGTAGACATTGGGAGGAGCAGGTAGACCGAGAACAGTCAGGCGGGGTTGGGTACCACAAACACAGTAGCGGCGTGCTCATAAATGTGTAACACCTGCCTCCCCAAGAGAAAAAAAAAAGCCCCGATGTTTAGCATTTGCCGATGTCTATGGCGTAAATGTTCCCGCCGTGGTCACGTTCCAGCTAGCCACGTGAACTCCCCGGACGTGGCTGCGGCGGGAGGTGCATGCCGTGGGCTCCTGAGAACCAGAGGAGCCAGCTCCAGCCCGCACATGAGATCAGTGGTGATTCTCCAGGATTTAGGCGAGAGATGGCCATGTGCACGAGGGAACGAGACCTGGCTGAGGAAGCCCACCAGCTGTGAACGAGGCTCAGGGGTGGTTGGCATGCTGATGTAGGTTGCAATTCCAAGAACTTCTCAGGGGCTCAGGGCTGGCACCCGTCGCTTCTCACTAGAGGTAGGACCTGTCAGCAGGGATGCTCGGGGCCCTTTCTGAGAATTCTCATGTCTCAACAGGGAAAAGTTGGCTCACTGTCCGTTTGTATTGGATCGTCAGCAATGAGACTGATGCGGAGAGCAAAGACGTTCAGCAAACTTCTGTGTGAGAGGCAGCAAGACCACCACTGTGCCAGGCATAGCCTCTCCCACTGCAGAGCTCAGATTCTAGAAAGAGACCTACAGGTACACCAACGATGCTATGCTATGGATAGGTATGGCAGCAAGGTGAAGGAGCGGTGACTTCTGACCAAATGTCTGCATCGTGCACCAACGATCACGACGAATCCGTGAGCTCTGAGACACGCACGCCAAAGAAGATGTGAGAAGTTCTTGGAATTGCAACCTACATCAGCATGCCAACCACCCCTTGAGCTGTTAGAAGCCACGTGGGGACATCCCACACTTCAGTGGAAGAGAATCCGGGAGACCGCCTGTGCTTACTGCTGTGTGGCGTTAGGCAAGTTTCTTAACTTCTCTGACGTTCACGGTCAAGCTCTGCAGAATGGGACCTTGCAGAACCACAAAGACAGAGACCACCTCCTCAGAGCAGCACCCAGCAGTGTTTGTGTTCTTGAGGGCAAGGAGCTTTGCACCTGCAGTGTGACTCTGAACCCACGTTCTGCTAATAGGCTTTGTGGCTTCAGGTCACTCTTCACCTCCCCAGGAATCACTAACTTTATGCATTAAATAAATAGGTTGCATCTGATCATCTCTAAGGATCTCTTGTAGGAAACACTGACAGCTGGGGCAACCACATGCCCTCACTTACCTGGGACCGTCCTGGTTGACCCCTGCTGTTCTGGCATAATTATGAAAGTGCTCTATTTGCCACCAAAGTGTTCCTGTTTTGACCAATAGCTTATATGGTCACCTTCTATAGCTGACATCTTTCAAGTACTTACTACTTGCCAGATAATGTGCTTTATAAATTTGATTTCATTTAACGATTTCACTTTCATTTAATCATTTAAATTTATGAATACATAGGCTTAGAGAATGTAAGGTCACGGAAATAGTGACAAACATCACTGAGACACAGACCCAGATCCTTCTGTCTGAAGCCAAGGTCTCAATCTCTTTTAACCATCATGCTTCACTGCCTCAATGTTGTTCAGTCACTCAACAAATATTTATAGAGTGCCTGTTATTCTATCCTAGTCCTGTGGTTCAGAGGAGGTTTCCAGAAACAAGTTCAAAAGGCTGTGCATGTGAAGTTGGTTATTGCTAATAAGTAAAAGCATCATTAATTAGCCTCTGCCCACAGCACACACACAGCACGTCTAGGCTTCAAGGAATCTTGCAGTAAATGAGTTTGCCTTTTCAACTTGATGCTTTGGGGAGGCCAAAATAATGTGAAACATTAGCTTAAATAAAGCACCAATTAAGTAGGTGTGTTTGGTGAAAGGCGTGTTTCTGCTTGATAATTGTTCTTTATCGTACACAGATGTGGGTCAGATTCCCAGAGATGCCCAACCCTGATGCCAAAGAAAATCGGGGAGACCTCACGGGGGCTTAAAGAGACAGTATAGCCTTTCAGGTATGACTGGTTTTGCGTGATGTTTTTACAAGGCTTCTCTGTGACTCCCGATTGCTGTCTTTTTCTCTAACTACCACAGATCCATTTATGCTGTGCTGAATCCGTACAACCACATGCCCAGGCTGATTCTCAACTGCCTCCTTCAAATCCCCAACAAAGGATCCCCATCTGTTTGTCTGTTTCAAGGCTGGGTAAACTCCAGGCTTCTAGATCTGACTTCTCATTGTATTAATGTCTGTTTCCTCTGATCGCACCATATATTGCAAGGAAAGCAGGGCTGCATTATTGGCCCCATGCACAGATGGGCCTCCAGGGCCGGGAGGTTAAATGCTTGTTAGTGATGGCCCAGAGATGCCCCACCTGCTGCTCTTTCCACAGCACCCAGGGCATCTGAGGACTGAGTCGAGCTCTCAGAGACTCAGTAATGGGAAGAGGCAGGTCCAAGGAGTAAAATGGCTGGGGGCTGAGATATGTGTTGGGGGGCGGGGGCTGTTAAGGGCAAGCCACTTGGTCAGGGTTTGCAGTGTGTCCCATGGTCTGTGATCCCTGGACCAGCAGCTTCGGCATCATCTGAAAGTCGGTGAGACAGGCAGCATCTCAAGTCCCAGCCCAGAACTAGGGTATGAAACTGCATTTTTTTCGTAGGATCCATAGGTACTTCATGTGCACACTGAAGTTTGAGACCCTCTTTAGACAGTGGCTGCCCACCTGCAGAACGGTGGGGCTCCAAGCCACAGGATGAGGCCCCTCGGGTGCTCTTGACTTCCATCATTTTATTTTCTTGTTCACTCTTGATGTGATCTGTAATTGTCTTGTTTATTTATTTACTTGGTTATTGTTTGCCTCCTCCAGAACACAAGTTTTATGGGGAATAGCAAAGACACTGTCTTATTCAATGCCGAATCCCTGGTGCCTCACCCAGAGCTCTGCACAAGGCAGGTGTGCAAAAAAATATTAGTAGGTTGGCTGGATGGTTGGGTGAGAATGAATGAATGAATGAATGAATACGGCGAGAGTGGGTAAGGAAGGAAGGAGCGAGGTAGATTGGCAGACAGGTGGCCATCCTTTTCTCAAATCCCCCAAAGGCAGCTCTTGTTGCTTGTGAACTATTTGTCACTATTTGTCACAAAGCTGCCATTAGTAGAAATGGGTGACATTTATATATTGACTGTAAGAGAAAGAGTTGTCAGTGGGATCCTTCAATCACCTAGCATTGTGGTTGTCACGTTTATTTTAGCAGAGAAACTCCTTTGCAAATGAAATCTGATGCAGAAACTGAACTTTGATGACCTACATAACCAGGGGCAGTGGGGTTCCAGATCAGGGGACCCTGGCATGTCCAGCCGAGGCCTACCAGGTGCCCTGCATGGGAGCTGGCCTGGGCCCCTCCTTGCTTCCATCCCTCTTGTTCTGACCCTGGCCTTCTTCAGAATGCAACACAGAGCACCCCTGCTTCCCCCTCTTTCAGGATGGGGCTCGATGGTCGGCAGAGCGATGGCAAAGCTGGGGGTGCTGCTCAGCACCGAACGATGGGGGTAGCAGCCAGGATCTCCCTGGAGCCAGCAACCTTCCCTGGCCTGCACAGCGTGGGCATTTACCCTGCTAGACAGGTAACAGCACACAGGTCCCCAGACAGCAGTGGGGTTGGGGACCCGCCCTGGCACCCCAGGGGAAGCCTCCCCCCAGTTGCCTCCCTGTTGCTTAGTGAAAGAGCATGGTCAACTGGCCCTTTCCACTCATGTTTGCAGATAAGGAAACAAAGCCAGAGAAGGGCAGTGGGCTGCCTTTGGCCTCCAGTGAACGAGATGGGATGAGAACTGCCATCCCCTGGGATAGGCCCAGTTCTTCCTCCACCTCCCCAGACTGGGCATGTCTTTTGGAAAGAAAGAAAGAGAGGAAGAGAGAGAGAAAGAAAGGGAGGAAGAAAGGGGAGAGAAGGAGGGAAGGAGGGAGGGAGGAAAACATCAGTGAATGCTGTGGAGAGAAGGTTTGCATTCCCACCCCCCTCTACCCCTGCCCCTAAATTCGTAAGTTGAAACTGAATCCCCAGTGTGATGAGATCTGGGGGTGGGACTTTTGGAACAGAATTAGGTCATGAGGGTGGGGCCCTCACGAATGGGATTAGTGCCCTGATAATTAGAGGCCTGAGAGCTCCCTCCCACTTCCACCATGTGAGGACACAGCCGGAAGATGGTCATTCATGAACTAGAAGGCAGGCTCTCATCAGACCTCCAATCTGCCAGCACCTTGATCTTGGACTTTCCAGCCTTCAGAACTGTGAGAAATAACTATTTGATGTTTAAGGTCCCAGTCTAGGTGTTTCTGTTCTAGCAGCCTGAACAGACTCAGACAGTGAGTCACCACAATGATGGGCTATAGGGATGAGTGATGGAGGAGTGGCTTGTTTTTCTCCAGGCTCAAGTGTCCATTTCCTGGTGTGAACTTTAGACAAATCTTTGTATGGTATTTGGTGGCTGGGTCATTGCATCCTGTGCAGGATGGTGCCAATCAAGACACGGCAGCAGACAGCATTAATTCTCAAATCATTTGTTCATAATGTATTACTTTTTCAGACAGGACTTGGGCTGAGAGCTGCAGAACAAAATTTGTGCTGACTTTGTATGGAGACACAGGACTAACAACATGATTTGCATTTGCAGCAAGAAGCGGTTCTATGGTGCTCTCCCGACTTGGAATCACTTATTGAACACCTGTGCTCCCACCTGACCACAAGCTCCAGGACGGTGAGCTCTAGCAGCCCAGCTGCTCAGTAAATGGTGATTGAATGACTGAATAAATAAATCAGAGGCAGTAGAAGTTGTCTGGAGTTTCTTGGTTATTCATTGCACGGTTGTCCGTGCATTTTATCAAATGTTCCAATTACCTCCCAGATAAGCCCTGATGTGGAGACCGACCATCTTTTTTTGTTTCATTTTGCTTGATTTCAAATTGGCTTTGGGAACACCTCGAAAAGTAGGAGTATGTGTTGAGACACCATTAGTCACCGTGGAGAGCAGGGACGGGGACGCATGCATGCCGTGACTGTCCCTGCACCTCTGGGCTCTAGTCGGCAGCTCTGTCTTTATGTGCTCGGCAATTGCCTTGTGGATGAGAAATCGCTTTCTGGAAATCTAGTGTGGTTTTCGCATTATGGTTTGGGAGTCCTTAAAGCTATTTCTGATACCCACACCCATCCCCCACTGCTTTTTCCAGGAATTGATTGGACTGGCTTTCTGGGTATGCAGGGTCCTCAGGGGCCCAGGCTCAGAGTTCCCTGCAGAGCTAAAGGAATATCTGTAGTCTGTGTAAGTGAAATCAGGCAGGGATGGGAGAAAGGAGGTTAAAAAAAAAAAAAGCAAATGTGTGTCTCTTTCCTGAGTGTTCTCTATGTAGATTTAACTATACTATATGTAAATTCAACCCTAGGTTTAAGCTTCATTTGATTTAGATCATAGTACTGTCACATAGAAAAGGGCTACTAGAAAACATGTTTGGAGTTTGGGATTGAAAAGAGCAGAGAGTGGGGCCCCTGGGTGGCTCAGTCGTTAAGCGTCTGCCTTTGGCTCAGGTCATGATCCCAGGGTCCTGGGATCCAGCCCCACATCGAGCCCCGCATCGGGCTCCCTGCTCGGCGGGAAGCCTTCTTCTCCCTCTCCCACTCCCCCTGCTTGTGTTCCCGCTCTCGCTCTCTCTGTCAAAAAAATAAATAAAAATCTTAAAAAAAAAAAAGTGCAGAGAGGAATGGGTCTTATGTCACCAGTAGACTCAAGGGGGCTTTTACGATCAGTGAGAGCTCTGTTTGTTTGCATCAAGAACGTCCAAACCCAAAGGAGAAGAGAAGAAGTGGCTAGGCCAGGACAGTGGGGCTTCAAAGCCCAGCCATGCTCCCCCTGCCATCTCTCACCCATTGAGGAAAGGTGGAAAGTTTCCTTGTTTCCGTGACTTTGTGTCTCCAGCCACTTCAGTGCTAAGCCGGGACAGCTGTGAGACTGATCCTTCTGCCCAGGCTGCTGTGAGTCCTTAGCCACTAGTGGAGTCTTCAGCAGCGTAAAGTGGAGTGTCCTCCTCCATCCCCCAAGAGTGGCGTCCTGCGGTGGATTAAAGATGGCCGCAAATTCTCTGCTGCTCCTCCCGTGGAGGGTTGAGGTCCCTTCCCTCTCCCTTTGGATTTGGGCTGGCCTTACTAGTTTGGATGGAAGGGATGTGTTGGAACCTCTGGGGCTGGGCTTTCACAGGTCTGCAGTTCCTGCTCGGAACCCAGCGCGACGCCATGAGAAGCTCAAGCCCTGTGGAGTGACCCTAGAGAGGGAAACTGAGGCTCTCTGTTGACAGCCTCCTGAGCTCCCAGATGACAGCTTGTGCATATTGCTGGCTGTGTGAGTGAATGAGAGTGGGCATTCCAGCCCAGTGAAGCTTCCAGATGAGTGCACCCCTGGTGACACCACCGGAGAGCAGAAGACCCCCCCAGCTGAGCCCAGCCAACCCACGTGACTGTGGGGATAGCAACCGGCTGCTGATGCAGTCAAAGATGCCCCAGAGTCACCATAGAAGGGAGGTCCCAGCTCAAAAGCCCCAGGTGGCCTCTCACCTGACTTACCTGATCTCACCTGCTTTAGGCTGAGCTGAGGCTGTCAGCAGCGGATGCTGATGATCACCTCCCGGACCATTTGAAGAATCACCTGGCTTGTGCCGTGGGCCTGCCTGGATTGCGCCTGGGGAAGTACCAGAAGGATCTGCGGTTCGGACTCTCCCTCCCCCACAACCTAACAGGGAGCATTTCCTCTGAGCGGAACTTCCACACACAGGCCCCTAGGAGGGGATCCATAAACTAGGTTTATTAACCAGCTGAAAGTCGAGGAGCTCAGGACCCTGGGCTTTGACGCTAGGATTCAAACATCACCACATTTGTTTATTTTTTTTACGTTTCTGAGCGAATGTGTATTTCTTCATGTTTAGAGGTTGGCAGCCCTGGAAAATGAAGTTTATTTATCTACCAGATACACATCACATAAACAGCTGCAAACGGCTTCCCCACACCCCCCGCGCTGTGGCTCTCAGCTCTGACCTGTGGGACCCCACGCTCTGCAGCTGAAAGGTGGTTGCATTTTCTGGCGTGCTCTGCCCTTGGCCTGGCCTTGGGGTGGTGCCTGTGGGAGGTGGAGAGCCTGCATTCTGGGACCCAGGTAGGGGGGAGACCAAGTCTTGGCTGCAAGTGGGGGCGGCTTCCAGAATCTTACCTGGTTGCCTCAAATCACTTCCTGGTCTACGCTTACTTGTTCATTCAACAAACCGATATCCGTCTTTCCCGGGCCCTGTGCAAGCCCCTGGTGATGCAGAGATGATCAGCACCCCCCCACACCCCAGGGGGACCTTTACCCTGAAGGTGAGAGCCTCGAGAAGCAGTGTCTTGGGGGAAATGGTGACTTCCCTCTGGGGCGTCTTTCAGTCCCAACTGAGCCCACCTGCCTCTTTTATTTCCCCAGCAGCGACAGCTGTCCCTTGTCCTCCCAGTCCCGTTCCCATCTGTGCCGGGGGGGAAGTGAGCTTAAGGACGTTTCCGGAAATGAGGAGAGGTCAGGATGCTGAAGTGTTTGGAAGTCATTCTAGAGGACGCCCGCTGAGGCCCTTACTCTCCACTAAACTCTGCTTGTGGGACTGCTCTGGCTTTGCACGTGTTCTGATTTATTAAATGTGGAGGCACTCATCTTCGGGGTGAGATCCCCGGGCTGCTGATGGGATCCATCAGACCTTTCCTCCGTTGCATTTCGAGGGCAGGCAGACAGAAGAAATGCACGAGGGTGGTAATCAGCCAATACCCAGCATCTTGTATGTAACGCAGATCCCCAAAGAATTATGGCTCCTGGAAGGCTCACTTGGCAAGAGTGTTTGGATGTTATTGTTTTTCTTTCTAGGAAGAGCAGTTCACGTTTACAAGACGGATGATTATCGGGCCAGGAGCAGCAGAGGGTGCAATTTCTTGCCTGAAAATTACTCGTCTTCTGAACCTTTCAGCCACTGAGTCAGCACCTTGCTTTGTCTTCGCTTCTCCCTGGCGGGGCCGGGTTTTTCCTATCTGCATTTCTTAATAGGAAGCCTCTCTTTTCCGGCCAGCCGAGTGGCAGGATTTCCAGGGTGGTACGGCCTCTCCTTTCTTCCTCTTTAATCAGCTCAACCTGCCAATGGGCACAGCCCCTGAGGGGTGGCCTTCCAGAACAGGTGGGACTTGAAGAATGGCCAAGATGTGGATTTGGACAGTGCAGGAGAAGGGAGGGGGCGTCGCAGGCAAGGGGGCAGCCTGAGTAAAGGGCCGTAGGGAAAGCTGAACCCGTGCTGGGACAGGGACAGTCAGGAAGGCAGGACGGAAGGAGGTGCCATTTTTCAGGCTCTTGCCACACCTGCACCACCAGGCCAATCCGTGCCCACCGGGACCCAGAGTACATGACCGTAGAGTTGCCCAGTGCCCACTGCGCCTGTTGGTTAAGCACCAGCCAGAGGTCCGGACCCATGCTAGGTGCTTTTCTGCCGTTACCTTGTGTTTTGGGTTGAATTATGTTCTGTGGAAGTCCTAACCCCATTATCTATGAACGTGACCTTGTGTGGAAATAGGATCTTTGCCGATGGAATCAAGTTAAGATAAAGTCCTTAGGGCGGTCCTTCGGTGGGACTGGTGTTCTCAGAAGGAGAGGGAAATTTGGACCCAGACATGCAGGGAGAAGGCTGACTTGAGACAGAGGCAGAACCGCAAGCCCAGGACTCCTGTGAGCCACCATCAGGAGCCAGGAGAAGAGAGGGAGGATTCTCCTCTAAGGTTTCAGAGGGGGCATGGCCCGGCTGACACCTTGGTTTAGGGCTTCTAGACACCAGAACTGTGAGACAAGTCACCTGGTTTGTGGCACTTGGTTATAGCAGCCCTAGGAGACCAATACGCCTGGTTTCACGTCATCACCCCACCTGTGGTTGGCACATAATGGCCCCCGCCCCGCAATGTCCATTCTCTAATCCCCAGAATCTGGTGAAAGGACTTGCGGATGACATTAGAGCTACTGAGGTTAAAATAGGGCAAATGCCTGGGTGGACCCAACCTGGTCACGCAAGCCCCCGAAAGCAGACAGTGCCCTCCAGCTGGAGCAGAAGAGACACAGAGGGTGAAGTCACAGAGACTCAGGGGGCAACAGGGGCTGGACATGTGGTTGCAGGCCGTGAACATGGAGGCTGGGCGCTGAGAGAGGCTCCCGACTGCCGGTCAGGCCAGGAAATAGGACCTGAGCTCTGCAGCCACAAGGAACTGCCTTCTGCCAACAACCCGAACACGCCCGGAGCAGGTTCTTCCCCTAGAGTCTCCAGAAAGGAACACAGCTCCGCCGATGCCTTGATTTCGACTGAGCTCTCCCCAGACCTCCGACCTTACAGAACTGTGACCTGAGAAATGTGTGTTGTTTCAAGCCACTAAGTTTATGGTCATGTGTTCTTGCAGCCCTAGGACACCCATGTACCATCTGTAAAACAGATGGAGCATAGAGAGGCTAGTCACCTTGCCCAAGTTCAGATGGAGGCTCAGTGGAGGAGCAAGCACGGGGACCCAGCTCGGACTGAAACCAATGTCCACGACTTACCTGCTGGAAGCTGAAGAAATCTGTGGCAAAGGTGGATGACAGGTAAAGTGAGTCCAGAGACAGAGACATGACAGGGGCTGGTGGGAGGCAGGGGTGGGTAAGCAGGGAAACTCGTGGTCCCCAGGCTGGTAGAGGGGTGGGACCCACCGCAGATGGCTGACAGGGACGGGGTCAGGAGAAGTTGCTGGGAACCCTGCAGGCTGGAGCAGAGGGCCGGCCCTGACCACCAGAACCAGGTAGAGTGGCAGAGGCTGGTGCTGGAAGGCAGCCAGAAAAATGTGCCAAGTGTGTGAGGGTGCATTTGTAGCAGAAAGGTTGTCTGCCTCCATCCTGGACCAAAGTTCCATTTTCCCCGTAAACTAACTCCCCATAGGATAGCTGAGACCAGGTGAGAACCCACAGTGGTGGGAGGCTGTCATCCCAGGCTTTGTGGCCTAGTCCTCCTGGATCCACATTAACCCTGAGCAGGAAGGCAGGACCCAGGATGGCCAGGGAAGCACCATTCCTTGGTGACATGGTCACTGGGTTCTGAAAAATGGATGGTGGCCAGGATTTCTTGAGACGGCAGCCACCAGAGGCTGGTGGCTGAGGACCTGCCAGTAAGAGCCCTTCTCTCTGGCTCATGGTGAAACTGGTGCCTTCAATGTTTGGGGTCTCGGGCGCCTGGGTGGCTCAGTTGGTTAAGCGACTGCCTTCGGCTCAGGTCATGATCCTGGAGTCCCGGGATCGAGTCCCGCATCGGGCTCTCTGCTCGGCGGGGAGTCTGCTTCTCCCTCTGACCCTCTCCCCTCTCGTGCTCTCTGTCTCTCATTCTCTCTCTCAAATAAATAAATAAAAATCTTAAAAAAAAATAAATAAAAAAAATAAATGTTTGGGGTCTCATGGAGATTGTCCACCGTGGTAAGACTCTGCCCCAGGGAACTGACCACAGCCACACATTTCGTATACACACTTGATTACCAAACACCACAGCATCCTCATACCACAGTCCACACCCTGGATACTACTTCACTCAAGAGGAAACATGGCGGGCTGCCTGGCTGGCTCAGTCAGGAGAGCGTGCGACTCTTGATTTCAGGGTTGTGAGTTTGAGCCCCACGCTGGGTGTAGAGATTACTTAAAAATAAAACCTTAAAAAAGATCTCTCTTTTTTTTTTTTTTAAATCTTTTTTTTTAATTTTATTTATTTATTTGAGACAGAGAGAATGAGAGAGAGAGCACATGAGAGGGGGGAGGGTCAGAGGGAGAAGCAGACCCCCTGCCGAGCAGGGAGCCTGATGCGGGCCTCGATCCCGGGACTCCAGGATCATGACCTGAGCCGAAGGCAGTCGCTTAACCAACTGAGCCACCCAGGCGCCCAAAAAAGATCTCTTTAATTTAAAAAAATAAAAGAGGAAACAGGGCTTTCTATAAGATTATTATCATTAACACCAAATATACAAATAGTTCTCTCAATATATAAATTAATCACTTCAAAATAGGCGCAAGTCTACCATACAATGGCCCCAGAAACCAAGCCCAGGGAAAGCATTATGTTTCTGATCAGACCTGACCCCCTTATATTTAATGGGGACTTTTCCAGTGTGAGCCCAGGATGGAAGCAAAAGGCAGGTAATTCCCAGTGGTCTCTGGGAAGAATGCCCACCTCTCCTGGACTTGTCCCAACCAGTCAACTTGTGCGAGTGGCTTCTACCCAGTATCAGGTTGCCATAGAAAATATAGAACACAAAGTTCAATCTGAATTTCAGAAAAACAGTCATTTTTAATGTAAGTATGTCTCATGGAATATTTGTTCATACAATATTGGGGAATGCTTCTACTAAAAAAAAAGGTATTTATCTGTGTTTATCTGAAATTCTACTTTAACTGGGTGTCCTGCATTTTTATTAGATAAATTTGGTACCCCAAACCAGCAGTGTTCTGAAGTGGTATCTTGTCTTATTTGGAGGGGACAAGGCGACCATATGTCTTTTGAAGCACACGGAGGGCTTTTTACAAAGAAAAAGAGGATGGGACAAAATAATGCTTCAGTTGGATAAATGCAGAATCTGCCCATCGTCATGATGATCTAACTCTGGAACGAATCTGCGTGATATCGAGAAGACCTTTAGAAGAAAGTGAGCAAACGGTCTGCCCTCAACAGCTCCAGCTTCTGCTGGAATCAAGACTCTTAGAGGTGAATCTGGAATATGGTTACATCCAATATTCCCAACCTACAAATAAGGACACAGAGTCAGAAAGGCCGAGTAACTTGCCCAGAGTCACACAGCAGAGATAAACAGGGGGAAGTAAGGCCAGGGTTAGGACAGGGCTACAAAGAGGGAGGTCTGAATGCCTCTAGTCGGGAAATAGTAAAATTAGCTAACACACACTGATCGTTTGCAGTGAACCCAGCAACTTACGTGAAGCTTTCCATTCAATCCACAAAAACTCTGGTAAGCACATTAAGCAAGCATTACTCCAATTTAGAGAGGAAGATGTGGTGAGAAGGGGCAGACATGAGGCCCTTTGCAGGCAGAACTGGCCTACAGATCCCATGTTCTTAGCCACTTCCAGACAGCTGAGGATATGACCTGCAGACCCACAGGCCAACCCAACAAAGGAGCTAATGTCTAAAAATTGAGACAATTAGGGGCGCCTGGTTGGCTGAGTCGATTAAGTGTCGGCCTTCGGCTCAGGTGATGATCTGAGGGTCCTGGGATCGAGTCCTGCATTGGGCTCCCTGCTCAGTGGGGAGTCTGCTTCTCCCTCTCCCTCTGCAACCCCCACTGCTTGTGCTTTCTCTCTGTGTTCCTGTCAAATAAATAAATAAATAAAATCTTTAAAAAAAATATCAATTGCAACGATTACCATAATCTGGATGGGATAGCCAACTTCTCTGGAAGGATCAGAAGAATGGGCCCCATTGGCCTACATTCCCAGGCCTCTGTAGCTGCGCCACTCGGGACCCTCCCCCACCGGGCCCACACCACCTGCTCACCGATAGGGGCAGCAGAAGTGAGGCTCCCTCCCTCATGACCCTATGACCTTGGGCAAGCTCTCAGTGTTTCCACTGCCCGATTTGTAAAGTTGGGGTCATAGTGGTATCCACCTCACAGGGTCCTTGTAATCAATTTGTGATAATTCATTAAAGGCCATGGTCACAGTTGTTCCGAACATAATAAGAACGCAGTAACTGTCAGCCACCACGCACCCTCTGAGCCAAGAGGGCAGTTGCCATGCTCCCTGCAAACGGGGAGCCACCAAGGCTCTGAGCGACCTGATGGAGGAGCAGAGCAGTGGTCCCCACCTCTGGGCAGAGTGGCTGGCGAGGAAGAGAGATGAGAGACAGAAGCTGCCCGAGGATCCTGCATGACCGTCCACAGGGAGCCAGGGCAGCTTCAATGATACTAGGGAAAAAGCCAAAAAGGATGGGGGTGCATGGCTTTCAAAAGACAGCCCAGATCTCGGCATGAACTGGCCTTGGTGGGAGGGGAGCTGGCAATGCTCAGCCTGGAGGGCGGCGGCGCTGGTGGAGACTGGGGCCGGAAGCTCAAACAGGCGGCCAGAAGTTGAAGCCGGGAAACGTAGCTCTCTGGCTTGAGGATCCAGGTGGAGAGATGCCGCCCCAGGCTGCGGACAGAGAGGCAGCCGGAGATAGCTTCAGGCCAGGCCAGGCCCGGGGGTGGTGGAGACAGTTGCCACGCCATGTCGCTGCAGTATCCCCTCCCGGCGGTGCTTCAGCAAGCACCAGGACTCCTGCCGCAGACACGCCTCGACGTTGATCGCTCAACACCTGCACAGCCCGAACGAGTTCGGGGTGAGGCCTGGTGCAGACGGATCACCCCTCCTCCGCGCCGGGCCTCCCGGCCGCATCACTCGTCCAGCCCCGCAGCCCCTTCCCGAGGGCGCCGAGCGCCCCCGCATCCACCCTGCACCTCTCCGGACGCCCGCGGCCACACGGGGGCGCTGGCGCCCGCCGCGCGCGTACCTGCGCAGAGCCGCGAGAACAAAGGGAGCCCTGGGGACCCTGGCCTCCTTCACCCGGAGCCACCTGCTCCCCCGGCATCTGGCCCCCGAGAAGGAGTTAATTTTTGCTCAACGCTGCTCTTAGAAATCTGTTAAAGAAATCGCTCCTCCCTTGATGGCCTTTCTCCCCAGCTTGGGGACAAAATATAAGAGCTCTGGGACTCTAAAAGGGTTACTGGGTTTGTGGTTTTACGATGCGTCCTGCTCTGTATTCTCGGTCTCCTTCCCGGAGTTTACCAGGATCCTGGCAGCATCATTTTTCTCCCCTTTGGTTTATTAAAGTGAACTTCTTTTCACGTTTGGACGAAGTAGACACACACTCTGGGGAAATGGTGTAACAAACTAAACACAGAAATCAAGGGGAAGGAGGGAGGAAGGCACTGTGGAAATCGGGTCATTGCAAGGAAGGTTAACTTGCACCATACAGCGGGGTTGGCCTTGCCCTAACATGGCTTCTATTCCCTAACTTCGAAATATACCTCATCGACTAAGGTACAAACTCCTGTGCTAATAATGTACCCAGATGCCTTAATTGGGAAACCCCAAAAGAGGCTAAGTTACAATCACCATCAATCAAGTATCTATTGAGGGCCTGTGAGCACAAAGGGCCTGTAATAAACTGCCAGAGGCTGGCCAGGCAGCCAGCAGGGCCCTGCAACTGCAAGATGGGGGAGGCAGGCTAAGCTTTCTGGGTGTTCTAATTTAGTGGTCCCCGATTAACCCCTCTCCCCCCAAACTGATGCCCATGGTCACATTCAGCTGGGTGTTTTCCAAGGGCATCTCCACCTTGGTTCAGCCAGCCTTTCTCCCTCTCGGTTCATGGCTCTGAGCGCACAGCTGTGAGTTCTTGAGGACTTGGGGGAGCAGGAGGCCTCCCAGAGAGAACCAGAACCCACAGAAAACCCCACTGAGACCGGGGTCTGCTTCGAGTAGGCCCCAGAATCAGGAGATGATGCTATAGACACCATATCACTTATGTTCAGTCAACAGTAATATTGCAGTTGTCCAACAAAGACCTTTCCTGGGAATCTCCAGCACTCTTCCCGTGCCGAGGAGTGGAGTTCCCACCCCTAAACTCCTCTGGTAGCATGACACGAGCGAGAATACACGGGAGTTGGGGTTGGGGGAGGCAGAAGCAGTTCCTGGGGACTCCCCTGGCTAAGGAGACCTCGGGGGAAACGAGGAAGACAGGGTCACTGTCCAGTGACCATTTGTCATTCCGGCACCCCCCAATTCGGTAGCCAGAGCCGCGGGTGGCTATTGAGCTCGTGAAATGTGGTTGGCGCTCCTGAAAGGCTGACGTGTAAGTTTTATTTAGTTTTAGTTAATTTAACTTGAAATAATCACACTGGCTAGTGGCTACCATATCAGATGGTGCCAGGACAGCTGTAGGCAGTGATGGTGGGCAGGGGGCGGGGATGGAGCAAAAGTTGACGATAGGACATTGTTGTTAATCTCTTCCTAATTGCACCCCCCCACTCCCCCCCCAAAAGCCCCTGCATATTTTCTCTCTAGTCTGCTGGGAGCCATTGTTGTGGCAGAGGTGGTGACTGAGTGCGGGCCAAGGGTGTCGGGAAGGCATGGAGTCTTGTAGTCAAGCAATGACATACCATAAATTGTCCTTAAGCAGCAATGGGCCAGGGATTAGAGGACTTTCCCGGTAGATACCATTACCAGTAGACAGGGGTCAACAGCAGGGTTCCTAGACTGGTTTCAAAATACTTTAAAGAGGATGTCAACTTCCTCTAAACCTGGTCGCTCTTTGGTGATGGGTCAACGGCAACTTCTAGTGTCTCTGGAGGCAGCGAATGTTCAGCGATGGTAGGGGTTGGAGCTCTTAGAAACATTAATTTTTTAAGGGGAGACATTATGCAAAAGAGGGTGAGGCCAAGGTGGGGGTCATGTTCAATGACTTTCCCAGAATCATATGGTTCTTGGCAATGTTGGGATAAAAACCCAGGTCCGGGATGCCCTGGCCTGGCGCTGTTTCTACTGCACAACGTGGCTGGTCAGGTACCTTTTGACTTTGGGCAGTGTAGACATTACATCTGGCTGGTTTGGCCAACCAGCGAACTGACGGATCAATTTTCCTTCACAAATGGGCAGGTGCCTGGTAGGAACTTGCAGCCCGGCGGGGGGCGGGGCGGGGGGCGGTGGAGGGGATAGTGTTGAGGCCAGAGTAAAATTTCCCCAATTATTCCCCCTCCTACTACTTTGATAGCAATTTTTGCTTTTCTTGAACCAGAATGGGGTCGAATTGCCTGTTCATTGCCTTTTGAGTGACAGACCTGGTTACCCAGTTTTAAATAGCAAACGTGTAGCAGATTTTTAAGCCTTAATTTCTCAAACACAATTCTTCAGAATTGTCCATTTCTATTTGTTTTCATTATATCGCTGATAAGAGTCATTTTATGAACCACAGACATTGGCCCTTACCTCTTCCCCTATTTTGAAGACTGCAAATTCAGCTGATGAACTGTAGGTGCGTGAAAGAGGTCTAACAATCTTATGTACCTGAACTTGAAGGTGGCCACCGGAATGAATCCCAGCCCCATCAGGAGACCAGACTTTTGGCTTCCCTGCCCTTAACCCGTGTGGTGTGACCTTGAGCCCACCACTTCCCCTCTCTGTGCTCCACTCCCCTCCCCTGTCAAATGTGGGGTGTCAGCATGATGGTTTAACACACACTTCCTCACCTTTGGGTCTGGTCTCCTTAGGAAGACTTATGCAGGTCACTTAAGCCACTTGGAAATCCGATAAACCGCGAGAGCAGAACACAGTGGCAATTTTAATTCAGGTGCTTCTCATGTTTGTAAAAAAATTATTTCTTCGGGGCTGAATTGTTCACCAGTGCTAAAATAGCTTCTAAAATAACAACAATACCAGTAAGCATTGCGTTGCCTTCCATCTGGATAATCATTTGTATGACTCAGCCCAGGTGGCATTCCATCTCAGGTGGGCTCTGGGTAGGCATCACCAGGTCCTTCAGCTGGGGCAGAGGGTGGGCACAGGGAATTCAGAAGTCCTGGCTCCAGACTCTGTTAAAACCAGGTCCATAATAATATCTGGGTGGTGCCAGTTGGTTCTAGGCTCTTCACTGAAACACTTGAATCCTTCCAATAGACCCAGGGGTTAGGAATATTAAGAGTGGCTAATAATAATCATAGGAGACAACATTGCATTTCCAGAACCATGAGGAGTATCTGGATAAAAACGGGTTTTGTCACATTTTCATTCACTTAATCTTCTTAGTGACCCTATTAAATAACTACAAGATAGGTATCACGATTGTGCTCATTTATCTGAGAAAATGGAAAACCCAGAGAATTTAAGTAACCTGCCCGAGGCCACACAGCCACTGAGTGAAGAGAGCTGCACCTTGCCTGTTGGAACCAAAGTCCCTTCGCCTCAAAGCGAGGCAGGAATTCTGGAAGGACTTTGTCCCCAGGGACGTCTCGGCTTTGAGATTCCATTCTAAGTTTAGCATCGTCGTCGCGGACGTTCGATGTGTGGTGCTGGGATTTATGATGTCGCTTCAGTTAAATGCCGTAAGCTCCCTGAAGGTGGGACGGAACTGTCAGAGGATCAGGCCCCTCCCCTCATCCCAGGAGTTAACCAGGCTAACCACAGTCCTTGGACTCTTCTATATTTCGCCTTTCAAATGCTTCTTTTATGCTCCAGACATTATTGAGATGTAGCCTAAAGAATGAGATTCATAGTTGTGGGGAGCTCAGAACGACATTAGAAGGGCTCATTAGCACTTAACGTCAGCAGCCTTTATTCATCTAACTTTTCTATAGGGTGAAGGAACAGCCATCCATTAAAAAACAAATTATTAAAAAAAAAAATTCTGAATCTTTAGAGGAGAAAGGCCCGTGGCTGCGAGGGCTCCCACCCCACCCTCCCCTCCCCTCCCCTCCCATCACTGCTGGGCCAGAGACACAATTTGTTTCTTGAAAGTCATAGGGCAAGGGAGTTCTGGTGTCCTCATTTTTCTTCCTTCCATTGATGTATCATTACTAGAGTGAAAGAAAGAAGGGTGTCTCGAGGGCTTTTGAAAAAAAAAAAAAGGTGGCTACTCAAGACATTTTTGTAAAGGGGGGAAAATTGTGAAGAAAAGGGCCCCCAGTGGGGGGTGGAGGGGTGGTGAATGTGGCCTTGTCTGGAGGCTCTTTCAGCAGAAACCTGGTGCTGGCCCTGGTAGTTCAGTGCAAACTGTCACCTTTAGTTCTTGCTGGCTTTTCTGCCCTCGGCCCTGAACCTCAACAGATTGGGGCTTATTTACCTATTCACACTCGGCCGGGGAAGCTCATTAATAGGCTTATTAGCAACACCATTCACGGGAGGCCATTGACAAAAGGGGTTCCAGCCACTTGAAGAGGGAAGAGAAAAAAAACTGTCCAGAGATTATTTTCTCATTCAGAAGCCTCACTGGTGTGAAAGCTTTCCTAGACCCTCTGAGGTCACTTGAAGCCTAAATATGATGACAGAATCGGTTTTTGTAAAAAAAAAAAAAATTCCAAAAATGCTTTTGCTTCTCTCAAAACTGAAGAAGGTTGCTGCTGTGGGCCTGTGGGCTTTGCTCCCTTAAAAAAGGAACCCTCTTAGGGGAATAAGGGTCTTGTGATGGATGGGTGTCTTTTCATCCCTGTGAAGAATAAATTCTGCGAACTGCATCTGGTCATGAAAGTAGGTGTTCTGATTTGTCATTTTCAGCGGAAGCCTGCCTTTTTATTCAGTGTACATCAAGCTATTGATGAATGGCGTTAGGGACGATGGCTTCCTGCACCAGTAATTTATGTGAGAATGTGTTAACAGCATTTTCAATGGCTGATGGGTATGTTGCAGGACGGGAAGGGGATCTGTCCTGAGGCACTTGAGTTTCCCATTGGTGGGGAATATAAAGATGTTAAATGCCAGGGCCCGAGGAGGCAGACATGCAGCCACCTCTCTTTTTGTGATCACAGGTCTGAGGACTTGAAAAAGGTATTGGTGTGTTCAGAACCATCCAGGTGTGAGTGGACGGCTGAGGTGTCAGTTCATGAAAAGGCCTTAGGACTGATCCAGGTTAAGACTTGACCGAAGGGGCACCTGGGTGGCTCAGTTGTTAAGTGTCTGCCTCCGGCTCAGGTTATGGTCCCAGGGTCCTGGGGTCGAGCCCCGCATCTGGCTCCCTGCTCCGCGGGAAGCCTGCTTCTCCCTCTCCCACTCCCCCTGCTTGTGTTCCCTCTCTCGCTGTCTCTGTCTGTCAAATAAATAAATTAAAAAAAACTTAAAAAAAAAAAGACTTGACCAAAAACATACCCAAGCATGTGGACCGATCATTTGGCTTGAGAATCTATTCTTTTTGCGGTCAAATTTCCAAAACAGAATTTCACACCCATTTGCCTGAAGCATGCCAATGGATGATACTCCCAGCATGTAAGTCACTTACATAAAAGTTTTCCGTGATGTATTGTGAAGAAAAATGATTTTCTCATGATGTGTGGCACCTTCAAAAAATTTTTTTTTTGTAAATGTTATTGAAGTGTGCTATGTCGGTGACCCAGGAGCGACTGCATTTCTAAATGCTGGAAAAGTCGATTTTCCAGGTCAGTTTTGTACTCACTGCTCCATCTATCTTCAGGCCTCAAAAGCATTCTGAAGCACTTTGGGGTTTAATGACCTTTTCTAAGGAAAAATAATTAAGGTTTTTATCTATATTGTCTTGGACTTAAGCACAAAAGCTTAGGAGCTGGATGAGTGAGGAGGAGAGAAAGTATATTAAAAAATAAATTATCCCGTAGAAACAGCCTCCCGAGAAAGGTAAATGGAAAATACGAACTTTAACCAGTTGCAGCCTGGCATTCAGTTTTAGAATCTGATTTTGCGGTTGAAGAATCTAAGATTCAGGAGGAGGAACTGCTTTGCTCAAGGCCACACAGCTATTTATAGTGGAGTCGTCTTTAGAATCTTTCCAATTTCTTTTTATTACTCCAGATATATATTACTAAACAACACTTTTGTCGTTGCCGTTTTTTTTTTTTAAGATTTTATTTATTTATTTATTAGAGAGCGAGCGAGAGAGAAACAGCATGAGAGGAGAGGGTCAGAGGGAGAAGCAGGCTCCCCGCTGAGCCGGGAGCCCGATGTGGGGACTCGATCCCAGGACCCTGGCATCATGACCTGAGCCGAAGGCAGTCGCTTAACCAACTGAGCCACCCAGGCGCCCATGTCGTTGCCGTTTTTGACTTTATCTAGGAGAGGCCAGATTCAAAGTCAGGCTCTGCCAATAAGCGGCTGTGTGGCCCCCGACGAATTGCTGAACCTCTCTCCCCCTGTTTCCTTATCAGAAACTGGCAATATTACTTTCTGCAGGGCGGTGATGCCGAGGAAAAAGAACCCGTTCGGTGTGCCCTGCCCAGAGTAGGGCCTCCATAGATACTGGTTTCTTCTCTCACCGCTATTGTTTTGCAGGACATTCTCCCCCAGAAGTTTCACTTGCATTAACCGCCCCCCCCCGCCTCCCCCCGCCCCATGCAGTCGCTTCAGGGGTAGGGCAGGCAGTCCGTCGTTTGTTTTACTGACTTGAACTAAAACAACGCAACGCGATCAGCGATCAGCCGGCTAGCCGTCGGCCTAAACCCCCAGGGAAGGAAGGGGGCGGTGGCGCGGGGCGAGGCCGTCGCCGTACCTCTCCGGGCCGGGGGTGACCGGGGTCTCGGGCGGCTCGCGGGCGTCGGGAGCCGCGCGGAGTCCCGGCGGCCGGGCGCGCGGCGCTGATTGGCAGAGCCGGCGCCGCCGTCCAGGAAACGGCTCAGGTTTCAGCGGGGGCGTGACCCGCGGGGAGGGGGCGGCGGCGGCGGCGGCGGCGGCGGTGAAGAGCGCCGCGGAGAGCCGAGCGGGAGGGCGGCGGGTGCGGAGCGGGCGAGCGAGCGAGCGCGGCCGCCACAAAGCTCGGGCGCCGCGGGGTGAGCGCGCGGCGTAGCTGGCCCGGCGCGGCGACTGCTCTCCGGGCTGGCGGGGCCCGGGCGCCCCGAGGCCGCGGCTTTCCAGGGCGCCCTGTGCGTTCGCAAGTTGCGAGCAAAGTTTGGTGGAGGGGACGCCGAGCCTGAGTCCTTTCTTCCCCTCGCTCCGCAAACCCGAGGGCAGCCGGCGGGCGTCATGCCCGCGCTCTTCCGCAGCCTGGGGTGCGCCTGAAGCCTCGGAGCCTTGGCGCAGGCAGGACCTGAGGACCGCTCTGTTTTGGAGTTTCCCCCGAGTTCGTCGCTTGCTCCATCCCGACTCACGCCGGGCGCGGGGACAGACCGGCGGCCGAGGAGCGTTGCCATTCAAGGTAATCGCCGTGTCGGGTGCCTCGGGGAGCCTCGCCAGCTGGGGAGGCTGGCGCCGCGGGAGTCCGGGACGCCGGGTGCACCGTCCCCCGAGTGGAGGGCGCGGGGGACTGGCACGGTTGAGGCTGTTCCCTGTCCTCCCTCTTTGGCCGCATAGGTGATGGGGGAGCGGGGTGCGTGCTGACGGCGGCCGCTTGGGAAGCTCTGCCTCTACTTATCGCCCCCATCCAGATGCTGACATCTGCTTCTGGCACTGACACCCCGTCCCTGTCAAACTCGGGCCGGCGCCGTCCCACCGGCCGGCGCGATCCTCCGACCCCAGGGCGGTCGGGCGAGTGGCGGGGCTGCCTCGCCGGTGGCTCGGCCCCGCAGGTCCGGGGTTCGCAGGGGCATCTTCGGGGTGCCTCATTACGGGGTCCGGGGGGCGCCCGCCCTGCCCTATCCAGGCCGGGCGGGGGGGGGGGCGGTGGAGACCCTTCCCCGGGAGGTAGCCGCTGGATGGGACCGGCGACCTCTCCGTAGGGCTGGCTGTGCTCGGGGGTGGTACCTTGGGGGAGGCGGCCGCTCGGGTTCCCCGATTTCAGTAACCGGCGCCCCTCTCCCGCTGCCGCCGTCGGTGCTGGAGGGAGAGCAGCGCGCCTGGGGCTAGGGGGCGAACTGGACCGACTTTTTCTAGCTCGCCGCCTGCTCAGCCGGCAGCAGCTCGGGGATGTCGAAAGCGCAGGCGAGTTCTAACTTGCGCGCTCATTCTTTCAGGGCCGGGGCCGCGCCGGGGAGTCAGCCCAGGGCCCTGCGAGGTGCTGGCTCCAACCCACAGGGCCAGGCTCAGGGGTCCTGGCCGGGCGCGCCGAGTCGCCGCCGCTCCCCTCGAAGCCCGGCTCTCGCCAGACGCTTCTACGGGCCTGCCCTCCTCCTGCCCAACTCAATAAAACCTACCCTTAAAAGCAAACCTGCTTTCACACTCGGGGCACCCATTATGTGTTTGGTGTGAAACGCTATCAACATTTAAAACCCCATTGTCCCCCTGGTCCCAAATCCCTGTAAATCTTCCACTGGCCGCGACTCATTTTCATCTGAAAAGCCTGTTTAGTTTGAATAGAAAAGCAATCAGGCGCCCCTCTCCCTCTCCCTGGAATGTCAATTAAAATGCAGATTTCTCTGAGCTCTTTAGCGCCCCAAGAAGGGGGAGAAAAACAGGATATTCCAGGCAAACAAATGAAAGAAATGCTACAATGGAACGGGGCTGGAGGTGGTTAGGAGTTCCCCAAAGCTGCCGCAAGTTCTCACTGGCTTGCTAGCGTTAACCAGGGGATGGATTGCCGTCCTGGGTCAGCCTTATTTTGTGTTTTTGGAGATTTCAGTATGTTGAGGAACCTCCTCTCCATCCCCCCCGCCCCCCACAACCTGCCCAGATTTGACCCCTGATAGCTCCCTCCATTACTCAGCTCGGAAGACAAGGGGAACAGTAGGGAGGCTTTGAGCTCAGAGATAGGTCTGCCCCCCTGGGGGGATCCAGGCATCCCAACTTTGCCTGGCGCTGTTGACTTTCCTGATGTAAAATCTACCAGAAACAAAGCGCCCAAGTGCTCAGCATGGGTGAGCCTGCAGAGGACAGATAACCACTCAGTGGTAGAGGCTCAATTAAGGTAGGCACTGTGTTGGTTTGCCTTCTTGGAGCATGGGGGTGGGGTGGGGTGGGGGGGGTTGAGAATATTTTGGTTAATTGAGGAGCCCAGCAGGAACCCGGCATAGGGACCACTCGCCAGTCAGGCTCTCTTGCTTGTCACTTTGCCTGTCTTTGGGGGCAGGCTTGTGCCCAGGTGAAAACAGACCTGGGGAGCGGGTGGCCGTGAAGAGCCGTCCCTCATAGGGAGGGTGACAGCTCTTCCCAGGGCCTAGAAGAGAGTTCCCTTTCAAGGAGAAAAATAAACACGCTGGGGCTTTCACTGAGGCTCAGACTCCAGGAAGGATTATGGTATTGAAGGCAGGAAGCCGGGATTGTGGTCGCCAGCAGCCTGCTGGGCCTGTGTTCCCAACACCGAGCCTCAGGACCTAATTATCCTGCCTAGGAGGTCCCACCACACTTGTGTCCATTCTGGTGAGGAGTTGTGCAGACCTGCTGCCTTAGGCCTCCGCGTTCCAGAGATTTGGGCAGGGGGCAGCCTGGGGCCTAGACCTGGTAATGGCTAAAATTCAAGTTTTTCGTGCGAGCTGATGGGATGAATGAATGGTCTGAGATTTAGCTGATTTAGGTCCCTGGCCAGCTTTCTCTGCCTGGAGCAAAGGAAACCTTTCTGGGCTGGGACAGGTGGGTGATGAGGCCAGGGAAGCAGCCTGGATGAAATCTCCTGCTAGGATTTAAGATTGTTCATGAAGTTGTGTCAGAGGCTGAACATTCCCATGCATTCTGGAAATGCTTAGTAAATCAATGAGAATGCTTGTGTACTTTCCTCCCACACGTATGTAGAAATAGATACGGAGTTATCTTTTGAGGCTCTTAACTTGAAGAGGAAAGAAGATCGAGGGGGAAAAAAAAATCCTTCAAGCAACCTGAAAATAGAGGGTGTGCTCACAGGCATACGGTTTTCTTGCTTTTGCTGTGAATCACACCGTGTCATATGTGCTTTCTTTTGAATCAGAGGTTTTCTTTTTTCCTTCTCAGGAACTGCAGCATTCTCTTTTCCCATTTTAATCCTTCGTCAAAGCTAACAGGAACAGTTTTTCTGATGTAGCTTTGGAGAGGCTCAGGCCATGTTGAAATCTTTGAATCTTTGACATGTTTGAAACATCAAGTTGGCATGCCAAAAGCCCAGGCTTTAGAGATTTTTATATTAAAGGTCTCACCCTCACCCCCAGTCCTTAAAGTGTGGTTCCTTTATTTGGTTCACGGAATCTGTGATGTTGCAAATTTTCTCAAGTTTGTGCATTTCGGTTCTGCACTTAGTCATTGAGGATAATGAGTACATTTAAAGTTATTCAGAATAGTTGAGCCTGGACAATTCTCTTTGCCTTTGGGTCACATGGGTGAACAGACCAGTGAGTGGAGCACCCCCTGTAACTTCTGAAGTTTTAGCCAATAGGTTAGCATATTGCAAGTTATTGGTCCAATCACATACCACGACAGTAATTTACATATCACCATCGTTGTTAATCAACACCTGCCTTATTCCTCAGAGTTTGCATCCGCTATGTGGGCTGAAGACATTTACCAGGCGGGGGCTGCCAGTAGTCGAAGTGGAAGGGGATTCAGGCTTTGAACCTCTTTTTGGATCCGCCGCTTTGAATGTGTTTGCAGTTCCTTTCATTCTCCCGTAAGTGGCTGCTTGGCGCAAGATCGAGAAATACATTTCCATATTGGAAAATGAATCCTGACAAGTGTAAACTGGTGAGGGCTTTTTGGTAGCCTTCCTGGGGTTCCTTTTATTTTGCTGGTCTCCTTTCTTGCCGAGTACTACAGTGAGGGTGGAGCCAGCCGCTCAGCCGCGGCCCCAGAAATAAGTCTGCACGCAGCCGCCTCCACCATCCAGCTGTCTAAAGCCCCGTTGGCCTAAGAGAAGTTAACAAGGCCGGTTCTGCCAACCCGAGCATTGTTAACTTGCTTTTGTACTTGCCCTTGAAACTAAGGGCACGTAGCTTCTGCGTTTTGAGGGCTGTAGAGGTGACGGTGGATGGCAGAAGAGAGTGGCCGCACGGAGCTGTGTCCCAGAGACACTCTTTCATCTCCGGTTCTTAGGAGTGTGCGTCCTCACGGTCAGCCCGGCACGGCTCGGCGGGGACCGGTCTGGCGGGAACACCTGGGACCCTGAGGCGCCCACGCAGGGCGTTCGCAGATAATGCAGAGGAGCTGTTGGTGCCTCTTTGAAGAGGCTGCAGCCCACTTGGGTTTCCAGGAATTGGCATCGGGGAGGATTTCACTGACTCGCCGCATCTGTCTCCCCTAGGGGCTGCAGCGGCTTTGGCGGCACCTGGGCTCCGGAGTGCGCCGCAGGCTGGAGGCGTTGCTGGCAGTCCATGCTCGCAGACGAGGTGTGCAGATGGGAGTGACGTCCACATGGAGATATGGAAGAGGACGGGGGATTGGCACGGCCGCAGCCGTGCTCAGCTGGGCCCGCTTGGGCTGCCTGGTCGCGGTCACCATGGCAACTTTGTCCCTGGCCCGGCCCTCCTTCAATTTGGTGGAGGATACCACATTAGAGCCGGAAGGTAAGTTGTTTGTCTCACCTTTCAGGGCACCAAGTTTGTTCGGGGCTGTGTCTGGGGAAGTGGCGCTGAGGTTAAGGCCTGTTTTTGAATCAGCTGCCCTTGCATTGTGAGTGAGTCTTTAAGAGCAAGGAGAGTGGGCTCTGTGCTCCCCCCAGGTCAGAGATTGGCACCCCCTCCCCCCCAAGTCCGAGATGGCGAGAGAAGGTTCCTTGCTGTAACAGTGCAGGCAGAACGGTCCAGTTTGGTGGTTTCTTGGTGTGTGCGTTTCTCCGTGCTGGGCGAGGGAGGCAGCGACCCAGGAGAGCTGTGGGAGGGGAGCCTGTAGGTGAATGCCATCTAGAGCCTTCCGAGCAGGAGCATTCTTACTGGAGGGAGAGTCTTGCTTACGATGTAAAGAATTGGCTGTTTTCTGACAAAAGGAGCCACGGAGGGAAATTGCCAATATCTGAAATGCCGACGTTTTATTTTCATTGTCTAAGGAGAAAAAGAAGCTTCTGGAGTTCACAGAGATGCTTGACGTTTTGTTTTTGTTTTTTTTTTTAAAGCCATTGTAATTCCTAGTACCTAAGCAATACGTCACAGAAGCTGCAAAGTCTATTTTAGGTAAATTTGAAAGTGAAGGTACCTGGGTGTTTCCTACCTCTATGAGAACTTCCAGGTCGAACAGGCCACACGCTGGTGTTTCAGCTTTGGAAATTTAATTTTAAAGGCAGAAAGCCAGTTGTGAACACTAAATGGTGCCCGTATTACTCAGCTGGGCAGGTCTGGAACCTCCTTCCCGGGTCCTTCCGAGACGACAGTAGCCAAGCCTCCACTTGGGGCGGCATTGAAATCTGTCATCAGCCGGGAATATTGGTAGCTGAGTTATTTTTCGAGTGGTAATCCGAGAATAAAATGGCAGATCCCAGCACTCATCGCCACTTAATGAACCTGTTTGCTGAGAGCCCACCTGCTGCTTGCTTAGCTTTGGGGGCCTGCCGTGGTCCTGAGTGGTCTGGGGTCAGCTCAGCCGTTCTGGAAAAGCACCCGGCGCCACAGACTGGCAAAGGACAGAGAGCCCGGTCAGGATAACACGGGAAGGAGGGCTGCGTCTCTGCCCAAAATGACGGCGCTGAGAGAGGGGCTCCCAGTGGGACCCTGTGCACCGGTCATGAGAGGATAGGTAAGGGCAACAGTTTTTCTAAAATGGCCCGGATTTTACCGGAAGCAGTCAAGCACTGGCCAGAGGGAGGCCGGTGCCCTGTCTCATGGAGAGGCATGGAGGCCTCATGAGAACAGGTGCAGTGACGTCACAGTGGCTTCTGAGTCTCGGGGAGGGGGAGTCTGGCGAGAGTTTCTGTCTGTGGCACTTACAGGGGACAGGCTCCTTGTGACCTGTGCTGTGACGTAAGCATGCGTGTGATTTGCAAAGGCAGTGCGTTTCTAAAGGGCTTAACGGGAGAGGAAAGGGTCCTGGTTTCTGAAAGTCAGGCCTGTTCTACTTTAATTTTGCTAATAATTAAAATAGATGTGTTTCCTAATTGCTGGTTTTCCCTTGAGTGCATGGCTCAGCACGCAGCGAGGCAGCTGAGCCAGGATTTCCTACCGGATGAGCCCCGGAATGGCCCAGGTTAGGAAGAAACTGTCATTTTTCATTTCGACTTTCAGGACAGCATATTCTTGGGAGTTTGTCTCAACAGAAAGTGTAAAACGGCCCTGGAGGACTTCTTTTCTCGTCCTTAATTACTGAAGGCAGTTTAAAATATGCAGGAAGAAAGAGATGGGGCAGAGAGGGGGAAGAAACCATGGACAGCGATAAAGTGCCCCCAATGATTCTTTGTGTAAAAATTTATATCCAACAATGGGAGTATTGTTGAAAGCAGGTCTTCCCAACCTGGGATCTGGGGATCCTCTTGGGGTTTGGGGGTGGGGTGGTTCGTGAATTCCCCAACATGATGATAAATACTTTGCCAAAGTCGTTTTACGCATTTTTCTGGGCTCACAGCTTCTATGAAGTTTGTGTCGAGGGTTGTGAGACGTTTTAAATGGAAGGTGCAGACCCACAGAGGAGTGGAAAAGCATACGAACCCCTGCCCTCTGTTTCCCTTTCTGTTGTCCGATGGTTTGATAAGATGACCTTGAAGGTCTTGATTAATGTTAAGTGTATATTAACGTCCTCAGGAGGCTTCTGGTTCCTTACATTAGAAGGTCACCAGGAGATTTTAGCATCCCTGGGAGCAGAGAGCAGTCGGCACGTGGCCTGGTACCTCCTGAGCACCCAGGACATGTTAGCCTCCTTGTTGCCCATGAGATGGGCACATGTGTCTGCTCTGCCCCGTGTGAGCTGGCCCTGCCAGGTGCCACAGTGTCAGGAAATGTGGAGGCTTTTGGGGACAGTTGAGAAGGAAGTTGCTCTGTCACAGAGAAGGCCCTGTGCGATTCCAGGCGGCCGTGATTGCTTTCTGGAGCGTCTGGGCTGCCCTGGTCTGTCACTACCATATTGGCAACCGATGTGAATTCTTCCATTGCAGGTAGTTTAGCTTTGGTGTCAGAGGTTATTAGGAAGGTCATCTAATCTAATTCTAGAGGAAAAAGGAGTTAACTGGATGCCAACTGACTGATTGGGACAGCTCCAGTTTAAGCCATGGTCCCCCTGCTGAACTGGGGGGGAAAAAGGAGGGTGGGAGAGAAGGAGGGACTATGGATGGATGAGTGTGTGCTAGTCCCAGGCTGTCCTTCGTGGTTAGTATAACTGTAGCTTTGGTTAATATAAATTCAACCTTAATCTTCTATTGCACCAGGCCCCATCTTGGAAGACTTTCTGGTTTGTTAATTCGGAGGCTCAGAGTAGATGAGGTCTCTTGGGCTGGACCAGAGGAAAACGTATCCAGGGAAAAATGCGAGTAAGTTCCAGGAAGGAGCCTGAGCCCTAAGACTGGAGGATCCTTTTTCAGTCTTCTCGGCTTTGTACAATATTATCCTATATCATCCTGTCATATCATCTGTCACATACCATTTGTCTTCTGAACACAATGAAGTGGTAACAAATAGTAGGGTTGGATCTAGTCAGCTGACTTGAGAAGCAAATAATCTCTAGGAGATTTTAGTTAATATCCCAGATTAAAAAAGAGTATTTCCAGTTGGTCATTCATTGTTGTAGAGGAATGGCTGAAGGCTATAAATTCAGTTATTGACTCAAAGGGGGCAGGGCAGTCCTCAATGCCAAGTATTGTTCCGTTGATTAATATTCTAATTATTTAAAGTATAGTCAAGCTTGATTATCCTGGGGAGGAGGTGACTCTTTCAAGTTCTTGTCACCTACTCTGGTTAATTAAGTCATTGTTGACATTAATGATATCTTTGTTTACACCAGCCCAGTAGGAGCTAAAATAAAAGGGCTTTTCCAGCCCAAAACCCCTAATTACTTTCCCACCCTCCAGAAAGTGTGATTCTGGAAAGCAACAACCTGGGAAGAATGTAGTTTGCCTTTTTTTTTTTTTAAACCAGTTTTTTTGGCAACCTTCTAAGAGGTGATGCTGTCCTGGACCGATGTTGAGTTGGTGCAAAACTCAGTAGCAGAGCTGGTGAGTGAAGGATGCACATGGAGAACTTTCCAAGTCAGATTTTTCCAGCATGGTTTAAGTCCTTTGTTAGAAGTATTGTGAATGCCGCCACATCAGCCATACGCATTTAATTGCAAGTTAAAAGAAAAGAAAAAAAAAGAATATATCTGCATACCAAGAGTGAATGATTTAAAATAATCTTCTGTTTTGTATTATCTGCATCTTTGTTCCTCAATACCCGAGTGTTAATATTTAAGAGTTGACTGGAACTTGAGAGTTAGCTTAGGAACAAGGACTTACTCTTGCTCAATTGAACCAAATGCAGGCTTATGCAGTTAAATACACAATGAAGTACACATTCTTTATTAGTATATAAAGTATTTCACAATTCAGAGACAAAGAACTGTGCTTAATATTACTTTGAGAGTGACAATTTGGCAAGCTGAGAGACTTGGCGTTTGTGTAGTTTCTATACTCGCTCCCTCTGATCTGAATTCAGCGTGTATGTGTGTGTGTTCTGCCTGTTTATTTTAACCAGTCAAAACACTGAGTACCTACTATGGGATGAGCCCCCCCTCAAGGAACCAGAAGCGGTTCTTTCCAAGTCCTTCTGACCCAGCTGAGGGGGAGAATTCAGATAACCAGAGCAATCCAATAGGAGATGTGTCCAGTATGGGACTGAAGGAAGAATTACGCAGTTATGCAATAGCTAGGGTAGTGTTTCCACAGGAAGAGTCTTGTTCAGTGTTGACATTCTCCATAAAATGTATCCAGTAGCCTTGCAGCCTGAAGTCTGTTGTTTGGGTGTTGACTTATCCAGGGTAATTGTTTAAAAGGCTACCACCCTTTCGCAGCAGAGTCTGGCCTGATTTTCCATTTCCATGGAAGCTGTCTGATTTTAGTCTTTCAGGGAGAACGTGGGAAATTGGTTTTGGGCGCCAAGTAGGAAGGAAAGCTGGTGTGCTACTTTCCACGGTCCTGATTGGATTCCTACCATGGTGACTCGGCTCGGTAGGCAACTCCAAAATTATTTGGGGGAAGTTTTTCAGGCGATCCCACAAATGATTCGGATCCAGTGGGTTTTCTGCTGCTGTGCGGAAATGCCCATGATCTTTATTACTTGTTTTCCTTGAGGAGGGATGACGTTAGCTTTGTATTGTTAGTTTTGTATTCTTTTTTTATCCATTTGCTGTGTCCACTTAGTGAGGCTTAGCATGGCTCTGCTTTTTCAGCTTTAATGGCATGGACATGCTTGACGCTGCTCACCATGCCACACCTTTGCCTCATGTCCTTCTCTCTGACCTGCCTTTTTTTTTTTTAAAGAAATTCTTTTTTTTTTTAAAGATTATTTATTTATTTATTTATTTGAGAGAGAATGAGATAGAGAGAGAGAGCATGAGAGGGGGGGAGGGTCAGTGGGAGAAGCAGACTCCCCACTGAGCAGGGAACCCGATGTGGGACTCGATCCAGGGACTCCAGGATCATGACCTGAGCCGAAGGCAGTCGCTTAACCAACTGAGCCACCCAGGCGCCCCTCTGACCTGCCTTTTTAGTGTAGTTTCTTTTAACTGGTGGTGACCGCGTTCAAGGCTGTATGTGGCTGAACATGAACCTGATGTAGGGGCTGAACCTTTGGCCTTCGCTGAAGTGGGGGTCTGAGCAGTTACGTTTCAGCTTCATTGTATCCAAGCTGAGCAAATTCCTAAGAACACAGCTTGGACTTTTTAGAGGCTCTTGGACTTGAGATTTTACTATTTTTACTTTTATTTATTTTATTATTTTTTTAATGTAAGCTCTATACCCAAACTGGGGCTTGAATTCATGACCCTGAGATCAAGAGTCACACGCGCTGCAGACTGAGTCAGCTAAGGGCCCTGGACGTGAGATTTTAAAGCTATGTATTACTTGTGTTCCATTTTGGGGAAAATGTTTTATCTTCATGCGAAGCCTTGAGGCTTTCTGGAAACCGTAGAGTCCCCTCAACAAAGCCACCTCCTTCTGCTTACCCAGGTAGACCTGGAGTGACCCAGCTGGTTCAGCTCTGGCCGTCTTGAATTAGGGAATGTGTAAAGGAGGTAGGGAAGGGAGTCTGAAGCCAGGCTCTTTAATGAGTCTGGTTGAACAAGTTGTTGGCCACTTTACCATAATGATCCTGTGTGTCTTGGAGATGGCTCCTTCTGAAATTAACAAAGGTTGCGCTTTTCCCAAGTGTTTTTGTTTCTGTTTTTTTTTTCTTTTCCCCTTTCTTGCTCTGATCTGTGACTACCCCTTTTTAACAGGGCATGATAGAAAACCCAAAGTGGTAGCTTTCACTAGGCTTCATTTATGTAACTTCAAGCTTTTACTACTTCTGTATTCATGCAAAAGGGTATTTAATTCTCAGGACAGACTGTGGCTGTCCTTGAAGAGAGTATGTTATGTAAAATGGGTATACTTTAGGTTTTCAGTGATTTTTGGTTTCGGGAAACTTGCACCATGACGGAGTTGTAAGATGTTGGGCGTGTGGACTGTTGTCATTTATTCCACTTTGGAATACATAAGGAATTACGCCCCATTCTGGATTTTTGCCACTTCATGGGAATATTGTAAATTTCAGATTCTTTTTGTACTGAGTCAGGGAGCTAAGCTGTGGCATATTCTTTCCTTTAACCCCTTGTCCAGCTAAAGAATGGTAAATTCCAAGTCCTGTACGAATGGAATGAACTTATATGGAATTTCAGGTTGTAGTGAGTATGTTTTATGAGGAGGTCAAAACCAGCTTATAAGGAAAGTTCTGATATATTCAGGAATGAGGACAAGGGATGCATTTATTTGTATGATTTATATATCACCTTTCCTGGAAAGAAAGGAACTCAGTCCTGAGCTCTGACACTGTGAAACTCTGCATGAATTGTCATGTTTATTTTCTAACATGAGAACTCCTTCTTTGTGATTCTATGTGGTCTCTCTTTACACATGATGTTTACTGTTAAGGTTTTCCATACATGACCAGGTGTAATGTTTTAAGAATATGTAGACATCATGAAGGCCAAGTTGGCTTGTTGGGTGGGGAGCAAGGTGGGGAGGGGCCTTAGAGTGAAAATAAGGATCTTTGCAGTGACAAGTTTTGGGTTTAAACTTTTTGGAAAACCCTCAAACTTGAGATTCTCAGTTGATGGTGAGATTGCCCCGTAGGAGTGTGGCTGCCTTTAAGGGCCTCCTCCTCGTCTGCGAAAGCCTCCTGGGTTTCCACCAGAACACATTGCATTCTTAGCGGACGGGTGGTAGGTACACAATTGAGTATGGATCCTAAATGTTCTAAATGTTTCAAATTTAATATCACTCAGATTTTTAAAAGACCAAGAAGCCCCTGTAAAATTAACTTAAATTTTTCATCTATTTTTTTTCCCCATAAAAATGAATAAAATAATTTTGAATGGCATGTGATGTGCTTTCTGGAGATGGACAGAAGGAACTTAGCCTTGAGAGTTAGGCAAGTCAGGCTTGAATCACTCTTCTATCTCCTGGTGCTGTGACCTTGGATAAGATAGATAATCTTTCTGAGCCTCCCTTTATCTAAAATGGGGCTGATAATATCTATGTGAAGGGGGGGGGATATGAAGATTAAATGCAAATGGATGTAGATAGAGCTCTTACTGTAGTTCTTGGCCTAGAAGAGGTGCTCAGTAAATGCTACTTTTCTCTCTACCCATCCCTACTTCTTGTCAATGTAAAAACCTGATAAAGGATTTAAAAAATTTTTTTAAATTTTAAAATTTTTTTAGAGTGTGGGGGGGGGCAGGCAGAGGGAGAGACTCTTAAGTAGCTTGGAGCCTGATGATGTGGGCCTTGATCTCACGACCCTGAGATCATGACCCTGAAATCATGACCTGAGCTGAGACCAAGAGTCAGACGGTTAACATCTGATTGAGCCACCCATGTGCCCTGAGAGAGAATTTAAAACCAGTATTTCAGGTATATTTACCCTACAACGTACAATGATAAATCTTCTAATGAGAGGCATTTACATTAATTAAAATAGAAAGGGTGTCTAGGCCCTGGTTTATCCAACCCTTTTTATTATCTTCGGTCTCTATAAGTCTGGACTTTAGAAACGTGCTCTCATCGCCTTGCTGGTTGCAGTCCAGACGGTTCAGGGTTGACCTATTTTTCCCCATTGAAGAAACGCGGTTGCAGCCCAGCAGTCATGGCAGGACACACACTTCGGGGAGAGCAGTGTATTTTGGCAAGGAAAGGGTTGTCTGTTGGAGGCTTCCAAAGGATTGTCATCAGGCCCTGTGAAGAATGATGGAGACTGGGTTTGGGGGGTGGGGGAGGGGTTGGGGTGTAGTGGGCTCCGCTTTTGTCCGGGCTAGTGAGGGGAGCGCCATAGCACGTTATGGACATCCTGGTCAAGTTTGCCCCTAGTGACTTCCCCTGGGCAGCCTGCTGGGAGTTCCTCGGGGCACAGGTAGCTGGGCTTCCAGAATTTAGGGAAGGGAAGGAAATTGTGAGGGGACCCACACGACTGAGGGCGAGGAGCTGAGCAATCCTTTGCGTGTTACAACCTTGTGGGGTCACTTGATAGGGTGGATGGATGGGGTCATGTTCTTTAGCCCATTCCTTGAGAGGATGAGGATGAAGATGGTAACAGGAGCTCATTACCATTTATTAAGTGCCAGACACAGTGTACCTTGACCTGTATTATCTCTAATCTTTTTCTCCCCATGTTTATTTGAGATACGATAGACACAGAGCACCATGTAAGTGTAGGGTATACAGCATGATGATTTGACTCCAGGTACTCATAGTCCCATTTTGTGGAGGAGACTCTTGACCTAGACTCTTGGAGATGAAATGTTTCCTCCAAGACCCCACAGTTAGCGTGGGTCCAGGCGTTTGGGTGAATTTATTGGTATGACAAAGATTTATCAGTTGATTCCTTCTCTTTCCTGAGCAGGAGGGTCTTTTGTGGAGTACTGTGGTGGCCCCCTCATTCTTTCCTAAATCTGTCATTTGACTCTTAAACATGAAAGGACGCTGCCGGGTGATTCTGTCTCTTCCCCGCATATCCACACCTATTTTCCTAAAGCTGAAGAAAAGTCACGGGGCAATAAAACCACTCCAAGAATTACCCCTTTGTGATTCTTCTAGAATGGCCTCCGGCGGTATGTAGCTTATTAGTAAGGAGCTAGCCCTTCTCCTGCCCAGTAGACGGGAGGGGAGATGCTGTGAGTCCCAGTAGTGACCCAGGCTAAGTCACCCGGTAGGAGTTCGGGCAGGTAGGGCTGGCTAGTCTGGTATTTGCCCATTTTCTGGCAGTTTGCTCTGGCACTCCAAAATGTTTGCCTTGTTGGTTGTCACTCTGATAGTACGTCAAGCTTTTCTTCAGCATGTCTGATTTTTGGTGGGGTCAAGACCCACCTGCGCAGACTAGTGTACCTGGGGCTCCTGCCGCCTACAGTCATGGCAGTGACAGATGCCATAGGAATGATAAATACCTGGCCCTTATGATGTCAGAGACTAGGAAAGAAAAAAAAAATAGCAGGGAGGGAAAGGTCGGAAGGAACAATACCTTTACCTCCTCTTGGTTAGGAGGGGCATCCCAAGAGGGGGAAGAGGCTGGGGAGGGGAGCATTTTGAAAGGAAACAAAGTTCATTTTGGGTGGTTACAAGTAATTTCTGAGTGGAGCTGCCGGGTCATGGAGGTGAATCGGGGCTGGTTTAGTCTGCTGGACTCTGCGCTGAACTTGGACAGTGACTGCAGAATGCCCAGGGGTCGCAGGTGTTGAGAAGGGGGTGCTCAGGGTTGGGCAGAGGGTGTTAAATACTTGGCCGCAGAAGACCCTGCGCTTTCTCTCGAAGCCTCACAGCCCTGGTGGGGTGACAACTTGCAGAGCTTGGCAGAGACAGCAGATCGTCTGCACACTTTTCATACTGCAGCGTTATTGACTTTGACTTTGTTTCCCCAGGTCTGTTTTTTGGAACCCTACTATGTGCTAGGTTCTGTGGGGATAGCATGGCAAGCCAAAAACAGCCTCAAGTGCTGTTGAGTGGGTAGCCACGGGCCTTTGTCACAGAGCTACAAAAATGAGGCTGTAGCTCCCATGCAGGGTGCAGGTGCTCTGAAGGAGCAGCGTGGCAGGCTCACAGGGAGGCAGAGCCCCGAGGAGGCCAGAGTGCTGCGGTGACGGGCCAGGGGCCTCTGGAAGGCTAGAGAAGTGGGCCGCGCCAGGCTGGGAGGCCTGCGGCCCACGTTGAGGATTTTTCTGGGTACTCCAACTAGGCAGCTTCCCGAGGCCGCTCTTCACAGGGAGGTGGGCACCCACCTTGATGGATCAGCCGACCCCCTGCATGGGCCCTAGTCATGACCAGCCAGATGTGCTGGCCAGGTGGCTTCCTGCGCCTCTTGGGAACTGTTCAGGGCTTGGCCCCTCTGCTGGCCTCTGTCCGCGTTCACTTGTTGCCCAGAGTTGCCCACCCTTAAAGGTGTGGCCTGTGGACAGGTGGTCAGGGGTAGCTCTCAGCCTCCTCCTCGACTGTCTCTTTTTTCCGGAGCTGGGGTTGTTTACCAGGTTACCATGGAGGCAGGGGGATGGTGCAGGGCAGGGTAGCCTGGTGGATCTGGCCTGGGTAGTGAACACCGATTGTGGGGCCTCACTCGAGGACCTGGGGATTCAAGTAAGGCTCCCTCCTTTTCCCTGGAGTGGGGTGCGGCACAGTCTTGGGTTAAAAAGGGCAGGTATGTCCTCCACAGCAAGCCCAGATGCTTGGGGGCCCAGCACAGCCCCTTCCGAGATGAGATGCTCTGGTGGCTTTTGCAAGGGTCTCGGCCTGGAGAAGCGGGATCTCTGCAAAGTTTGTTTTGGAGAAGGTTTTATTTCTATGCAAATACGCGGCTTAGGGCCTAGGAGAAAGGTTAGGGTTTAACCCTGGTGGCACCTTGCTTAATTTGGAATTTCCTGAATGAACGTGGTTTCAGCCCTGGGGCACAGGATCGCCCAAGGGGAAAATTTCCTTTTCTCTGTAAATCACTGGAGAAAAGTGATCCCTGGGGCTTGGCCCTGCCTTTCTTGCCCCTGCCTTTCTTGCCCCTGCCTTTCTTGGTCTTGGGGGGCAAAGCCAGCTGGGGATGTGCCCCTCCCACCGCAGAGGCTCCCTGCCCCCTCTGAATTTAGGAAACCTCTCCAACAGGCCATTCTGACCCAGCTGCTTGCTAAAGACCCCTCGGGCTATGAATCTGTGCCTTCAGCCTGAACATGATTTCTGCCCCGGCCAGGCCTGAACTTGCTGACTCCTGCGTTGCCAGATCAAACCCATTCAAATGAGGAGGGCCATCTGTTTCCCAGTATCCAGCTGCTGTCCCTTCATTTGTAAATGGCTGGGATGCTGCTGGTGGGGGGGGGGGGGGGGGCGCAGTCCTGGGACACAGCTGCAGACTCCGAACAAGTGTTGGAGCTGGGATCCTGCTGAGAGTAGAAAGGTCCAGCCCTTTAAGTAAACTTGCCGATTGGTACCGGCAAAGGGCCCCGAGTTGAAGCGCAGGAGGCCGGCCTTGCCCTCATGGAGTAACTCTTGGCCCGCCCCCTTTCCCTTTTCTTTTGTCCGGGGGTACTATATTCACGTGTTCCGAAAGTACTTACTGGGGGAAGATGTCACAGAGGATCTGGACACCATCTGACCTTTCAGGGACTCGTAGGGCAGATGTACCTACCCCCTTGAGTACGCACTGTGGACTGTTTATGTCCGCGTCAGGGGGTGAGCTGGTCCTGAGCAGCTTCGAGGAGCCAGGGGTAACAGTAAGTGTGGAAAGGTGACTTACCACCCCTGAAAACTTGCTTCTGGAGTGTAGTCTGAGGGCTGGCTTTGGGACATGGTCTCTGGAAAGCAGGCTGGTTACCCCACTTGCTGTAGCCTGGCTCCTCGAGCTTGGGACCTGTGCAGGGCATGGGTTGGGCCCCTTGCCCGAGGGGTTTGGCGTTCAGGGTTACTCCCAGCATGCTGTGGGGTTGTGATGAGGTGTCCAGTCAAGGGAACTGCTGGGGTTTCTGTGCTCCGCATATAAATATCAGGTATCCTTGATTTGTTGGATGGATGAACAGTAGATGCTATTTTAATAAGCCATAGGCCTCTTCCCTCAACTAAAGTCATCAAGCAGGTGTCATTGGGGTTGATAACAACTCTCGAAAGATCCTGGGATGTTTAGTTCCATTTGCGAACATTCCAGAAATCCCCACTTAGGTAACTTACATAGATAGAATGTGACAGATTTGCACATTTGAAAGAAAACCCTGTCTTAAAGTCAGAGGAATGCAAATCAAGGTTCCCATGTGGTGGGGGCAAAAAAAAAAAATCTGCTTAGTTAGCGTTAAGCTATAACCCGCACAGAGGAACCGAGGCCCACCCTGGCCAGAGCTGGGGTGAGGGGTGCTTTTTCTCAGACGTGCCTCCCACTTCAGGGTTGACAAAGGCCTTCCTGGGCAGCCTCTTGGTTTGTCCTCATGATGACCTTGACCAGCAGCAGGCTAGCCTGGAGGTGTTTTCCCTGTTCTATAAACCAGGACTCAGGCTCAGCGCTGGGAAGGGGCTGCCCAAGTTGATGTGGGTTCACCACTGCAAAACCAGGTCTCAGACTGCCCTTGGACACTGGCACTGAACTTCTTCCAATGTGGGCTCTGGACCAGCAGCATGACCATTATCTGGGAACTTGTGGGAAATTCAGACTCTCAGACCCCACTCCATTCTACTGATGCCGAAACTTTGGAAGTACGGCCCAAGGGGCTGTGTTTTAATAAACTGTCCAGGTGGTCTTTATGCAGAATCAAGTCTGAGAAGCACTGTGCTGATCCCCTCCTCAGGAAGCTCAGTTGGAGGGGATGGGTGGGGGAGGCGGACTCTATTTGGCTGTGTATGTACTAGATGTATAAACAAAGACTGTAGTGTCTTGGAGATGAGAGCAGTGTTAATGGGTCAGGAATTTTCACAGAGGAGATGATATTTGAGCTGGGCTTTGAAGGCCGAACAGGAGCTTGCCAGGCAGAGCAGTGGGACAGGGTTTCCAGGTAGAGCAAAGAGTGCCCATTAGAACAGACAAGTCTAGGGTGTGAGGGAGAGGGTGGAGAGGGACCTGGGGCCTGGAGCAACCAAGGCCTTAATGTGGGTGATGTTCTTTGGGTTTTACCCTATCAGAGTGGGGAGTGGTCTCTCCCTTTTTTTTTTTTTTTTTTTAAGTCAAGGTCAGATTTGCTTTTCAGAAGCTTGCTCCGGTGGTCCGTGGTGGATACATGGGGTGGACTGTGGCGGTGGGTTGGGGGCATCGTAGAGGTCTTTTGGGAGAAAAGTTAGGGGCTCGGAGTGAACCTGCACGAGTGAGGTCTTGTCTTTGCTCTTTTCAGAGCTGTTTCGGAGAGAATTGACAGGGGTGCAGATGCAGGGGCCGATCCGATGGGAGGCAGGAGGGAGAAGCGGGGCTTTGGGGCGGACTTGGAGCTGGTGATTCCACTCAGCAAGAGGCTGCAGGTGGGGAAGCCGTGGAAGGAAGGGCACGTGCAGGTTTTGGGTAGCACCTCTGTAGCTGGGCAGCTGGAAGGGGGAGCCTGTGAGCAGGGACTTGAGCCGCATTGCCCTGGAGTGGGTGGGAAGAGCTCCTGAGACGGACGGGAACAGAGTGCAGGGAAGGGAGCACCAGAGCCAGGGGTGGGATTCGGCACCTGTTTGCAGATACAGGGGTTGTGGAAGGAGGGGGAGGTCCCAGAAAGGCAAGAACTCCACCACAGGGCTCTGTGGTTAGAACTCACGTGCACAAGCAGAAAACAGAATGACACTAGAGATGATTAAGACTAACCTGTGTGTTAGGGGCGCTAGGAATATAATGGAGGGGTCCCCTCTGGAGTGCTGCATCCCCATCCTTCCGTGTTGAGCACACCTAGTTAGGTGGCTTTTCTTTCTTTCGTGCTTTGTCTACTGCCGCCGAGGAGCAGTGATTTCGGCTGGAAGGTCTTCCTGCTGGCGGATACATTCATGTGTCTGTGGAGGGCCGGGCCGGAGCTAGCTGCTTTTTGCCCACTCTCTCTTTTATTACGTTCCTGGCTTGCAGGTGAAGAAATAAGAAGTGATGACAAAAGCTGAGAGGCTTGTTTCTGGTCGCACAGATGAGGTTTTCAGAACCGGAGATGATGTGTTCATTTTAGAGGAGACACCTCTGCAAGGCCACTCCTGATCTTAAAGATCGTGTTGCTAAGAAAGGTCAGGCAAATCCCGTTCATTCCTTCATTCCTTCATGTCCTCGTGCAGCCCTGTCCCCCTCCCCCCAGTTCCCTTCCTGATACAGGGAGTACAAAACCTTCCCGCCGGGGGAGATTTCCCGGGAGTCTGGGTCAGTCGGCCGGGCCACCAGCAGTGTGCCCAAGGAAGCCCTGAAGATCTTGAGACGCACCAGCTTCTTCCCATGTCTGGCAAGTGTGTTTCCAGAAGGCAGGAGGCTTGGGGCTGGATGACCAGGCAGTCGAGCGCATAGACTTCTCGTTCTGTATCCGACCGGGGGTGCAGACTACTGTGACATAATCTGATGGCATGTTTGGGAAATGCCATTTGAACAGAGGGCTCACTTTTGAGGTCCTTGCTCAAGCAGAGCTGCCGGGGACTTGAGGCAGATGGGGCTCTTCGCTCCCTGCATCCTGGGGGTCCGGTGGAAATTCTGCTCTCCTGAGCATAAGAATTTGATGCAGGTGTCGTGAACGGGGAGTAAACCTTCCTTTTGGTGTCCCCCTCTCCCCTTTTGGAGAACGTGATAATTAACAGCCTTGGAACATCAGAATCAAAAGGAGAGGAGATCCTGACCAAAGACAGGGAGTGAGTATTTCCACTTCGGGTCCAGATCTCGGGTGATAGTGGTGACTCCTTGGATGAGCATTCCTAGGCACTTGGCTGTTTTTGCAGTTTGATTTTCTCATGGGCAGCAGCATCATTTCTTTTCAAACTTGGAAGGCTGTTTGCCATGTATCTCCAAGATAGACCTAAATTATATGAGGGGTGTGCCTAAATATGTAATTTTTAATGGTTACCATATTGGAACCATATGCCATTATCCCGTCTGATCATGAGGAATGTGAGCCAGTCCAGAATTTCTGGAACAGGCAAGCTACTGTGGCAGAGGTAGCTATTAGTGGTTGTTACGGCCCCCGTGGAGCCGACAAGGAGAGTTTTAAGTGCTGACGTGTGTCTATAAGACACCCCGACAATCGGTCAGAAAGAGAAATCTGCAGCCTCTCAGACTGTTTACGTATCTGCGTTCCATTGCTTTGACTTCTTTGTGTCCCCCCGTTTTTATGTTGGCAGTATTTCTTGAGGTAGGGAGCTTTCATCTTTATATTGTGCAGCGTATTTGTCTCTCTCTCCTGCCTCTGCCTCTTAAAGAACAAGTAGTACCCGTGCCTTATAAGGTCTCCGTTTGATGTCAGGATTTTTGTCTTCTGCAAGTCTGTTCTTGCAGAGGGGAAGCTTGGAGGATGTCTGAGCTGAGAGAGCCAGCTCTGCCGTCACCCTCACCGGCTCTGTGTCTTGCAGAGCCCCTGGGGTAGGGCCCGCAGGGGCGGTCATTTCTGACGTCACTGGGGGGGACCCCGGTGCCTTTATGTCTTTCCGTTGGTGAGTTCCGGTGCCAGGCAGGCTGATCCAGTGCCATCTGTGGGTTACGGAAAAGCTGGGCCGTAATGCCCAGGGTCTCGACTGTCCAGACTCCCTCAACTCACGCTTGTAAAAATACTTCAGGAGTCCTGTGTGCGATGACGGGGTTTTGTATTCCAGCCCCGTAGATAGAAAATTGGGTATCGGCCAGGTAAAACTTCGTACCTGGACCATGGCGCGGCAGCTTCAGGCCATCTCAGACCAGGAGGGTGAGTCGAGGCTAACCGGAACAGACAGGATCAGCTGCCGTGTACTTCCAAGTGTCCCCCGCACTGTGACATTGCAGTGACATTTGCAGCTTCGGTCTGTGGGCTGCTTCTGTCCAGACGTTGGCAGCCAGCCCCACAGCGGTGATATTTATTTCTCTTGTACAGGGCGGTGCAATATCTGGGAGGGCACCAGGAAACCCAGGCTGTTTTACTACTCTTGCCCCCTGGGCTGGTGCGACAGTTCCCGTGGGGGCCCCGAGCTGTGTCAAGGGGCGCAGGTTTGTCCCCGCCCCCCACCCCCCGCCCCCCCCGCCAGGCCTCCGCAGGCCACACCCCGGCCGGCCGTGGGCGATCTGTTTCTCCCATTCTCTCTCTTTCTCCCTTTTTAACCCTTTCTGGAGGAACGTGTTTGGGGGCTTGCATGCCCCTGACTATCTGAGAGGGAGGGGCGTCGGGGCTGCCTTCCAGTGGCCACCCCATCGCATCCTCGAAGCCGGGGCTCCTGGTTCTTACTCGTGAAAAGCCACCGTCCGGAGGAAACCCCGGCAAAGGCTGAATCTGTGCCGTGTGACGTACTTGTCCTGAGGCACAAGCTGCTTTGTTCGCCGGGAAGGGTTTAAATCTGTCGTCCACCCTCCGCAAGCGATTGGACGGGGCGACGCGCGGGCTTCCCATCTGTTCTCTGTTTGCATTTGGGCGCCATTTCAAAAACCACACGGGAAGGTTTATAGGCAAACGTTACAAAAAGTGACAGTCTGAAGTGCTGCTCTGGCTGGTTTGGCAACGTAAAGCGTTACCTGAAATAGCTCACTGTTCCCAACGCCCTCCCCGCTTCGGTTGTCCCCAGGCGGTCCTGCTGGTGACCCTGGCGAGGGTGCGTAAGTCACGGCCCTTTTCTGACTTTCACGGGATGCTCCCCGCCCCGCTCCCCGCCCTCCCCCGGGCTCTGGAAACAGCCAGCCAGGATTTGCTTCCCTGGGCTTGTTTACCCTGCGGCCACTGACATCACGCAGTGTCCCTCCGAGAGTCCATGGTCCCTGCCTCAGTTTCCTTCTCTGCCCAGATGAGGCCCCTCTGCTCCCCAGGGGTGAGGGCACGAGGCCTTCCTGAGGGGAGAGGAGGGGAGGGGAGGGGAGGGTGGCCCACGGCGGGGATCACGCAGGCTGCATGCGGGGGACCCCCCCTGCGTGCCCACTCTTTCATTTCCTAACCTCCCAGGAGTCACTTTGGAGAGAAGAAGCACTGAGACCTTCTGCCGCTGGCACTTCTCAGGGTTTGGAACTTCTGGGGAGAAAGTTGAAATCCGCGCGCCCACCGTGTGCGTGCGGCGCGTAGAAACCGGCACGGAGAGCCCTCCCCGGCCGTCACCTCACCTGCTGGCCCGCTTAGCCGTTTTGGGTCACGGCGACACTGTCCAACGGTAGTGTGCGTCTGTCTAGCCTTCTCACCTCTTTGTGAACTTACATTATGAGCGATAGGTGGGCACATTCGGTGTCCGTCTGCGGACGTCCCTGAAAAGAGTATTTGGTGTGGAGCAGAGTGGCTTCTGGAAGCTTCCCCCGGTTGTGTTTTGGCGAGATCAGATGAGGGACACGTGGATTTCGGCCCCGCTCTGCACAAGAAAGGTTAAAAGTAAGCTGTAGCACCAGGAAAAAAAGAAACGCAGGAAATGTAATATGACTATAAAAGGTATTGTTTAAATCTCCCTGGGAATACTTTGCCCCGTGTCAACCGTTGTGTGTTAGAGAGTGGGCCGAGCAGCTTGTTGGAGTCAGGTTGGGGTGGGGGGCACCGGCCGTGTCCATGGAGGCAGACCGACCTCAGGGAGGCTGCGGGGCCATCGCAGATGCATCGTTGCTGGTGTCGGAGGACTTGGCGGATCTTCTGGGCTCCGCACAGAGCAGTGTGAGGGACATACCTGTGCAGATGTGTGTGAGGGACATACCTGTGCAGATGTGGACAGAGCACTCGGGGAGCGTGTTTGCAGGGAGTCGGGTGCAGAAGAGAAACCCAAGCCTGGAGTGGCCTCCACGGAGCCAGCTGTTGGGGTTCCAGGCAAAGCGCCCATGTCCTTGCACGTTGTCCCGAGGTGTCTGATGCCGGAACCCACAAGCTGGGTTGGGGTGCTGCCGGGTGGTGTGGCAGTGGACCGGTGTGGCGTCCCTCCCCTTCTCCCACTCACCTCCCACTCATTCCCCCTCCCCCCACCACTGTCCTTCTTCTCTTCCGCCCTCCCCTTCTTTTTATTCGCCTGTTTGCCCTTCTCCCTGAGCTGCCCTCCCTGAGGGAGCTCCTCCTGGCGTGCACCCCGGTCTTCCTGGGCTTCACACAGCCCCCGTGAGCTTTCTGTGAATGGGTTGCTCAGGTGAGGGAGGAGCTCATGCTTTCTGAATTGCCCATGCTGTACTTACGGGTTCAGACTTGGAGTCAGGTAGCTTCGTCTTATGGATGAACATCCTTATTGATGTATTTGGGGGAGTTATTTTACTGTCCTTGAAGCTTATCATCTAACTGGAAAATTGGGTGATAGTTTTGACCTGGTTTTACTAGAAATAAAAACCCGCTTGTAGTAGAAGTCATCTTGCACCGAGTTGGGAGCCCGTCATTAAAACTGTCCTGCGTTCTGTGGAGATCCACCAATCCAGGTTTTCTCTGAGTGTCCTCTGGAAAGAGTGGTGCTCAAGTCCCCGTGAGTGTTTTCAGCCTTGAAGAACGACAGCGGTAGTGACTGTCGTGGGCCCAACAAGCTAGGGGTGGGATGATGGGCTTCCTGTTGGTTGGCTCATTGGGTCCTCACAAGGGACACCGTGTTATTTGGGCCTTCTTGTTCTTCAGTGGATGAGGGGCTGGGGGTGGAGAGATCAAGCAGGAACGGAGTGGAATTGGGCCTCAGGGCTCCATTCTCTTCTCATGCAGGATGGCAGCCATTTACCAAGCAGTTCCTGTGTGTCCAGCCCCAAACAGGACGCGGTCCCTGACCTTGAGGCCTCATTGTGCCCTGTTCCTCCTCCTACAACTGGCAGGTGGTGGTGTCTTTGGTGAAATGGGTCCGGGCACCGCTGGTTTCAGCGAGACTTAGTGGTTTACCTATTTCAGGTGAGGCAAAGGTTTCTCAGTGAACATGCATTCCTTTAAAAACAGGGAAATCATGGCTCTGCCTTGGTCAGGGGAGAGATTTTTCTGCATCATAAGTGCAAGTATCTTGCTTATTATTATTATTTTTTAAAGCAGTGTGAGCGTGTCCCACTGCCTGCATGAAGTAGGGACGTGGTTCTCCTGATCTGAGGGCCAGGGTAGAAGCAGGCTGGCTGCATGGGTCCCAGTCTCTCCTAAAGAGAGAGGGGAGTATTGTGGTTTGGGTCCAGCTACTCCTCCTCCATCATCTCTTGATGACCAACTCTGACTCAGAGGAAAGCCAGTTTTGTAATATTCTTAGTGACATGATGATGATGCCATGTGGGCCTCATAAATATTGATTATTTTATGATCTGGGCCAATCCAGTGTAAACTCATTCTAACATTATGGGTGCTGTTTCAGTAATTATTTGTCAGTTGTAGGGGACCCAAATGGCATCTGATCCTTGCTTTAACCAGCTGTGAAAGGGGTTGGGCCAGGTGTCCTTTGGGGCACCATGAGTACTGAGGTGACTCCAGGCCTCTGGAAGTGGGGCAGGGTCTGAGATTTGGGGCCAAACTGAATTCCTTTTTCTCCTCTTCTTCCTCCCCCTCTTGCCCACATCTTTCCTCCTTTCCCTTTTGTGCCCAGTCTTCAGAGTTCAGGATCTTTCTATTAGTCCCACAATTCAGTTGCATTAGGACCTGAACAACCTCAGGAAGTGGCCTGAGGGCCTTCCAGCTAAGTTCCCAGCACCATCTTTCAAACATCACTGTGCCCTTCACCCCCTAGAGAAGCCTTCCCTCAACAGCCCATTCAGCGGGGGTTGGCAAACGTTTTGTAAAGGGCAAGGCTTTGCAGGACATAGGGCATCTGTTACAACTAGTCAGCTCCGTGGCCCCAGACCATACTTAAGGAACGAGTGTGGCTGCGAGCCAGCAAAACTCTGTTTACAAAAACGGGTGAAGGCTGGGTTTGGCCTGGGGGCCATAGTTTCCCAGCTCCCCTCTAGAACGAGTCCTCCCCCATAGTCTGTGCTGGTGCTGCCGTCTTGCTGTGTTTGGCTTCCTGACACTTAAGACCACCTCCCGTACTTTGTATTTTTGGCTGATGTTTTATTTATTGTCGGTCACCTTCGCTATAATTAAAGTCCCACCGGTGTTGCAAGGATTTCATGGTGACTTGTTGCTTCCTGAGCATCCAGAGTAAAGCGAGGCCCGTAGTAGGTGTTCAGTAGGTGTTGAATGAGAAAAACAAACTTATTTGGGAAGTGTAACCTGTCTTTGATTTGGGGTTTTCTGCCCTTGTTCCCGGGTATGTTTGTCATGTTAAATTTGACTTTTTTCTTATTTGTTGTTGTGGTTATCCCTTTATGTCCACGTCCTCTTCAGCATCTGGGCCCATCTTGGCATGTGTGCCTTTGGAGGTGCCCCTTTGGGGAGTCCTGGCCCTCCCATGTTGGCCGTTGATGATGGTGCTGTGGAGGATTTCTAGAACCAGCGGCACACGGTCCTCCCTGTTCCTTCAACCGTGGGACTAAGGCACGAAGTGACTTTATTCCATTGTTACATGGGAAATTTGTCCAGACTACACTCAAAAGGGCAAAACAATTGCCTTGTGATGCTGCCCAGATTTGGAGCCATCCCAGAGCTGGGAAGCTTGATGTTTCTTGGGTCTGGGACTCTGGGTACCATTCACAGTTCCCATTGTGAGGGATGAAAGCCCACTCATGGGTCCTTGTGGGTCCCAGCCAGCAGCTCCGGCTGCTCTCCTTACAGACCTGTGGCTCCCTCTCACCTCTGCTTGCACACGTTGCATGGGTCCCCTCTTGCCCTGCATGTCCGGGGACTGCAATCCTGTTTGGCACAGGGCCCTTCCATGTGTATGCTTGGGGGCGGGGCGGGACGCCCAAGGGGACCTGAGCCCTCCATCTAGATCTTACTGTCTCCCTGGGAGACAGGACATGGCCATGGGATCCGTGGTGCTTCCCGAGAAGCGGGCGAAGTGGGCAGGTGAACAAGGAGGGGAGATCCATGTCACCCCAGGCCTGGGGGATGGATGGCAAGCCCACATCTAGCTGGATGAGTTGGGCCTTGAAGGATGAATTGGGTAAATTCTCTAAAAGGACATAGAGTTACAGGTCTGAGGGGGCTGGAACCCAGGACTGGTGGGGGCTGGCGGGCAGGGAGGGACCCGACTGTGACTGTGTCAGAGGGTAAGGTACACAGTGCTCAGCAGCTTCATTTCCAGATCCATTTCAGTGCAATATGGAGACCACCTCTCGGCTGTCTGGGGGCATTTCATTCTTTTTGGTATGAAGAAAAACAGGGTGTTCCAGCTTGCCCAGCACAGAATTAGGTCTCCAGGCTGGCAAAGTGATCTGAGCCTTACAGCTTTGTAGAAGGACTCATTAGTTTCCCTTGAGTTTGAGGCATTTCATTTTAAGAAGCTCGGCTTTGTGACAACAAAGTCTAACAAAAATAAATAGGGGTGTGTGTGTGTGTGTGTGCGTGTGTGTGTGTGTAGGTGTAGACACATAGCCATGCAGTCGCATCGGATGAAAAAAATGATAAAACACACGTCCCTACAAATAAAAAAAAATGCCACAAGAATAGAATTGCTGGGGTGTGACAGTTGCAAGCAGACTTTGGATTGGCAATCGACTGAAAAGTTTTCTTGTACAATATCGTTCCATGCTGGGTTTCGGCGGTGTGTTTACAGCCCCCCAGCTCGCGCAGATTCAGCAGGGCAGCTTCCACTGGGCACTTCCTCTGGTCCACGTTTCGGACACTCAGTCTGCTCTGTGCACAAGGCTGCTTCCTGGGTTCCTGGGCTCGGGCAGAGGCAAACGGCCGCTGGGGCCATTTGCAAACCAACAACGGCCTCTCCCAGGAATGAACGGGCCGCCACTGACCTTTGTTGGACGTTCTCTCCTTTTCCTCCTTCCCATCTGTCTCCATCTTCTCTCTCCTACCTTTCTGCAGAGCCGCCAACCAAATACCAAATCTCCCAACCTGAAGTTTACGTGGCTGCACCCGGGGAGTCGCTAGAGTTGTGCTGTCCATTGAGAGATGCCGCCACGATCATTTGGACTAAGGATGGGGTACACTTGGGGCCCAACAATAGGACAGTGCTTATTGGGGAATACTTGCAGATAAAAGGTGCCACGCCTAGAGACTCCGGCCTCTATGCTTGCACGGCGGCTAGGCCGGTAGACAGCGAGGCTGTCTACTTCATGGTGAATGTCACAGGTGAGTTGGCCTGCGAGCCCTCCGCGCTCTCCCCTCTGTAGCCGTTTTCTGGGTCAAATTGTATTGGACGAGGGAAATCATAGTGGGAGCTGCTAATTGGATGCCACTCACAGAGCTTCATAGTTTGTTGTTGATCTGTTTTTGAAGTTCTTCCACGGGACCAGCTCAACCAGAGAGGCTGGTCGTTAAAAATGACAGGATTCTCATGTGCAAAGTAACATTTTCCTCTTAAGACAGTCCGCTTTTATAGAAGTAAAAACAGCCCCCTTCCCTCCGCCACCCATACTGCCGGCATCCTTGGCATTTAGAATCCAGTATTGAAATTTGATGTGGAAGATTTTGGATTCCTTTTATTAAAATGTGAGTTTCTCTCCTTTATTTTTCTTCCATGCAGTTCGGGGGAGCTGCACGGACCCCCTTTGTGGCCAAGTTTAAAGGTTCGCTTTCAGAAGTTAGTAAACGGATGGAAGGCCACACAGGGGTTAAGTTTGGCTAGGGACGAATTCCCTTCTTGAAGGGGATCCTGAGAACTGAAAGGTGGTGTTGGAAAGAATCTTTGGATGGATCACAACACAATCAGTAAATCTGTTGGGGACTTGAATGCTGTTTGAAGCTTAAAATCCAGTTTTGATATATCCTACTTGACAGCATGTTTAAATAACGTGAAAGCGGAAAGCTTTGCGAATCATAATACAGACCAACTGTCATCATGGAGAGAAAATTTAAGCCATTAAAACCATCTTTGCTAAACGCGGTCTCGGACTTTTTGCGTGGGCTCCTCCCGGGTTGTGGAAGGCCCTCTCCAGAAGGGCTGAGTTGTACGTGATTGCAGCCTTTTGCTTTGCACAAACACAACCATGGCTATATTCTTTTGAATACAGATGCCATCTCATCTGGAGATGACGAGGACGACACAGATGGTTCCGAGGATTTTGTCAGTGAGAACAGTAACAACAAGAGTAAGTAGTGGCCACCTCGGAAGGTTCCCGAGCGAGCAGAGCCTGGTGGGAAGTCCGGACTCTAACCTGTCATCTCGTCCGCTCTTCGGGATAGCGTGCCCTACAACCCTTGCCTTTCTCCGCTGTGTCTACTCTCCTGACTTTCTAATCTGAGAATAAACTAGTGCTCCTGTACACCCTTTTCGACTGTCTTCCTTTCTTACTGTGTCGGAAGCCACTCTGGGAAGTGGTCACGATTTTCCTTTCTTTGATTTTCTTTTTCTCTTTGGCTTCTCACGGTTCGGAGGCGTCACCCGAGTCGAAGCGCATACCATCTTCTGGTTTGCTTTGACAGTGTGGGGCTTAACTCGGGGGTTCTCTGCTGGGGGCGGGGATTCTCCTCCTTCTCCCTCCCCTGGGGGCATTGGGCAATGTTTGGTTGTCTCAACAGGGGGAGGAGGGATGCCCCAATAGCATCCAGTGGGAGGAACCGGGGTGCTGCTAATAAACATCCTGCAATGTACAGGACAGCCCATAACAAAGAAGGATCTGGTCCAAGATGTCAGAAGTGCTGAGGTTGAGAAACCGGGGCCGTTTTAAACACTGCGGTGTGCCTTACTTTGCAGGCAGCGATAGGGAAGGGGACCAGCAGGTGCCGCTGGCTTTGAAAAGGCAGTTAACGCTGAGCAGTGACACATGGGCAGCCTTGGTGTAGAAGCACGTGGCCTCTCTGCCTCCGTCACTTGGGCAAGTAATTTAACTTCTGCGCCTCAGTTTCTTCAGCTATAAAACGGGAATAGTTACAGTGTCCATTGGGGTTGTTAACGAGGATTAGATGAGTTTGTATTTGCACAGCACTCAGAAGAGTGTGTGTGTTTGTTCAAGAAAGAAGATAAAATAGAGCCTTCCGTCTTTCCCATAACATGGCTTGTGTGTTCCCAAACTGATTTTAGACTGGTCACTGGCATTCTTTGTTCAGGTGTTATATTCTACGTGTTTTCAAAAGGATTTTCGTCAGTTTAATAAATTTAAACAAGGCCTAAATAATAAGACAATTAGTTATTAAAAGAGGCCCAGGGCTCTTTAAGGGAAGACGAGAAAATCAGTGCTGTTAGGGACCTGGGACAATGTGTTAAGTGGGGAAATGCATTTGTCCCTGAGTCTCCTAGCAGCTTAGGCAAGAAGGGAAATGTTTTGGTCTATAGTTTTCACTGTTTTGGCAAGAGAAAACTTAGGGCCTGGATCACTAGCATCAGCATCAGCTCTAAGAACTTACTAGAAATGAAAATGCCAAGGCCCCACCTCAGAGGCACTGAATTAGAAACCCCGGGAGTGATTCTCCTGTATAGTGAAGAATGAGAAGCTCTGACTTAGGGATTCACACATGTCGATGTGCCTTGAGCAGGGGTTTGCTGTTAAGAGCTTTTTTTTTTTTTTTTTAAAGATTTTATTTATTTATTTGAGAGAGAGAATGAGAGAGAGAGAGCATGAGAGGGGGGAGGGTCAGAGGGAGAAGCAGACTCCCTGCCGGGCAGGGAGCCCGATGCGGGACTCGATCCCGGGACTCCAGGATCACGACTTGAGCCGAAGGCAGTCGCTTAACCAACTGAGCCACCCAGGCGCCCCAAGAGCTCTTATTTATAAAACAGTGGGTGAGTGAAACTGTCTTCTGTGATTCGTACCAACCTTCTAACAAAGTTGTTATTACTATTTAATAACAAAACCCTGGTACATCAGAAGACATCACTCATTCCCTATTATTAGTTCTTTGGCTCTAGCAGAGGAGGCAATAAAAGACCGTGCTTTAGAGGCCCTGCTTTGGGCAAGCTCCGTGCTGGTTGCTGGCTCAGGCAATGCCCGCCCCCCGCCCCAAGCCCCATAAGGTAGAGAAAGGTATTATTCCTGTGTTATTGATCGGAAATTCATGATTCAGTGAGCAAAAGGCAAAACTGCCATTCACTTGTAGGCCTGTTGCATGTTGAATCACAGCGCCCCTCTCCCAGTCCCCAGGGTGACGAAGGGGGTGCAGTGTTGTTTACAGCCCTCAAGTGGTGCCCCCACGTGGGATCTCAGACTCCGGCAGCAGCTGGGTTGTGTTGACATGTCTGCAAGCTGCATCGTCCTGCTGAACCAAGTCTCATAGCATGTTGCCAGGAATACTTGGGAAGCAGTACAATGTAACAGCAAGGTATAGGTTATGTAACAAGTAGACCGAGTGAACTGAACCTCTTTCTGGCGATTGGGAAGGACTACCTGCCACGGACCTCCAGGTTTTCCTCCTGAACACTAGTCCCTCTTCCCAGTGCCTGTGCAGACGGGCCAGGGAGTGGAGCGCATTTAATGAATGCCATACCTTCACCCTGGGACCAGGGTTCTTTGTGATTAGCTCTCGAATGACACCAAGTCTGCCCCACGATGGGTGCTCTGCAGTGATTAAGGGCTGGTGTTAGCTGTACCAGGGAGATACTGCTGTCGGGAACTGCCTCTGTTTGGTGCCTGTGAAACATTAGATGCGATTTAAAGTGATAGCAGTTCTTAGCTGGCTACTTGGCCTCTGCCATCTGTTAGTGTGATTAGGCTGGTCTGATTCACAGGTGCAGCCTGGGGCAGCGGAGATTAAGCAGCTGTGGCCTGTGTGGACAGAGGAATGCCATGGCCAGGGTAATTGGCAAGGCGGGGAAGGGGATGTTGCCATTAAAACAATTTTTTGCCACCTCCAGTGTCAAATGCCTGACCTGATTAATAGGGAAAATTGTAGAAGCACCGAATTCCATGCATTTTCAGCCACCTGGAAAACACCCATGTGTCCAGATTGATTCCTCTGGTACCTTCTGATTGTCTGGAAATACCACTGGGGGGTGTTTGAAAGTTCCTCTTCGGTGAAGTTAACAAATGATGCTCCAGTGATCTTCTGCTGACAGTCACATTTCTGGGCTTGTCTGAAGTTTTTTTTTTCTTTTTGGGTTGGTAGATGTTAGTTCGGTAGCCGATGGCTTGAAAAATATATTGCAGGTCATTCTCTCTGCTGGTATGCTAGATTTTTGTTTATCTGATTTGGTGGTTAGCTGTAAGAAGGCATGCTTATCTGCCTGGTAGAGTTCTTAAATTTTGTACGGAGTACAAAAAGCATGGCAGGCAAATACAAGGGCAAAAATAAGCCCAAAATTAAGGCAAGATTGTTGAAGTTTGGCCGTGGAAGTACGTCTGATCTTTTTACAGGGATGTTTCACAATATTCAGGGTTGACTTTAACTCTCACACCATCGTACAAGACCCGGCTCAGCTCAAAAGTGGGCTCCCCTGTAGAGATTTCCTCGCTCACGCAAGCAGATTGAGTGGCTCGATTTTGAAAGTTCCCGTGTTCTGTTCTCTGACGTCATGGGCCGTGTCGCATCGTGTCTCAGACCCGCCTTTCCGGGTAGACCACTTTGGGAGGCAAGGACTAGCCTGGATGTTGAGGGAGTATTCTGTGAAATTACAGTCCTCCTGTACATCTTTTATGGGTCTCATGACAAGCGGTAATGCTCAGGTCTGGTCTGTGCCTTAAGAGAATAAGCTGGTGTTTCCCAAAGTATATCCCTTTAGAACCCCAGTCCAGAAAAATTCTGTGCCAAGGAGGAGTTGTATTTTGAAATGAATTTGAAAAATACCTCCTCCTAGGACCCTTTTCTCAGACTTAAAGTGTCCGTCAGTCAGCATACTACAACTCTGCAGTGTTCAGTGGTAGAACATCTGTTTAATTTTGGCCTTTCCCAGGGTTTTCCAAACTTACTGACCATAAGACCCTCTTTAAAATATAGCATTCATTCACATCCTGTTGCACATGCTTTGAAAATCTGTGCAATGGGCTGGTTTGATTGACCTGACTTTTCTCTTGCCTTTTAAGTCAGGTTCTTCCCTCACAGATGTGAAGGGCATTCTCAGGTCATATTTTAGCAGCTGACTAGCTGATGACCTCACACCTTACCAGCGCTAGACGTTTCCCTGAGCGGAACAATCCTGTGATGTCATTACAAGCCTGGCTGCCAGGAAATAATGCTGCTTACATATGCCCTTTAGTGAAACAGACTTTCTGGGACAGAAAGTTGCGATTTCAAATGCTGATTTTTGAAATGCATCCAGGTTGAGGGTTTTGAAAGGTTCAGAGTTTCTACTTCAGCAGGGAAAGCGTAACTTAACTAGTCCTTGCCTCCCCTAGGTACATGTGTCTTAATGGGTCATCTGGCAACTAATAAGTAGACATGCATGTCCATTTTTTTTTTTCCTCGAGTGATTTTTATTACCTCAAGCTTGTGTTTAAGTGATTAATATTTCTGAAAAGCTTGAGACTTAGTTCTCGGGAAGATCATGATTGACAAAGTTCAGGTTAACTGCTGAACTAGAGGAATAATCATAGCAAGGCAGCTTTGTCAAGATTTTTGCTCCTGGAGTGGTTCTTTCTCTTGAGTGAAGAGAGAGACAAGGCTGTTTTCTATTTTGATTTCATTCCTGTTGAGACCTGCACGTACCCATACTCTGTGTCAGGGAGTAAGGCAAGTTTTTGGAACTGGCTAGGGAAAATGAAGGAACTTGGCCTGAGATTCCATACTCCTTTTGTTGATTAACCCGCTGATAATAACAGTTTACCGTCACCTTTGGTCTAATTGGGATTTTTACTTAGTAGAGATTATATCTAAGTTGGTAAATGTTGTGTGGCAGTTTCCAGGAATTAAAAATAATAGTAATAATAATAATAAACCCAAAGCACACAGGCTTCCTGAATTTTTTTGACATTCCTTCGTAATGAAAACCTCATCCTAAATTGGTTTGGGTGTTTTATCACAAAAGCCAGGGATGGTGTTCTGTCCGGAAGGTTGGATTGAATGATCTCTTTCTTGGCCTCCCCTGTGGTCAGCCAGCATAATGAATAAGTGGAGGGTTTTCTTTTGAAGGCAGATCCTAGGAACCTCCCACGGGGCAGCTGGTCTCCCAGTGGACTCAGGCATTTCAAATGAGAGTCACTTGCCTGGTTTGTTTTAATGTGTTTCTTATCAAATGCCTCACTGGTCAGCAAGTTGTTGTTTTTAATGAGATTCTCATATAAAGCCCACCGCCCCCATAATCATGCACGCACTCACATCGCTATATTTTGTTAGATTTGTTTTCTCTTAATTTATGCAAAACTGAAAACAGATGAACCTCAGTCTACTGGAAGGATGGGGGTGGAGCTCAGAGACATCCTCCCACCCCCACCCCAGTCAGGGTCAAAGCATTCAAATGTCCTGATTAGTGATATTTTTAAAGACCCTAATTATAGACTTAAGACAGAGGCCTTAGTGGGGCTTTAGGGAGTTTGTGAGACTTAATCTAGGAGCTGAAACAGGCTGTGTTTTTTTGTTTTTGCATCAATAAAAATACAGTTGGCAGTCATCAGGGTCCACAGCTCACATAAATCTTGAACTTTTGACTTAATTACCATGGGAGAGTTCAAAGGGCAGCCTGGAGTGGTTGAAAGAGCATTGCCCAGGGAGCTGGAGGCCTGGGTCTTCCCTCAGCCTGGCCTTGGCCATGCAACCTTGATCAGATCACTTGACCTTTCTGGGTGACATTGATCACATCAGCCATTGGACCAGATGGTGACTGAGGCTTATTGGTACAGTGGTAATATGATTCCATGTTTTTCCTTTAAACCGCTGGGCTGTATTCTCTTTTTGATTTCAGAAAGAGAGGAGACCATAGACCTTAGATGTCCATGTTGAGATACATACTGGGGCATGTAAGGGCTTCTGTAGGGGCAGCCCATGTTTTTGATTGCATGGTCAAAAGAAACCCTCTAATCCTACCATGTGTTGACAAAATCAGTATCTGCCTAGAATACCTGGACAGAATGTTAGGACGTGGAGGGACCTTACCATACCAGAACATTCAGTTCAACTCCCTCATTTTATAGCTCAAGCTTTTAGCAGTTGTCCATTTGGTACATTTGTCCATCTCTCTGTCTGTCCATCCGTCCATCTATCCATCCATCCATCCATCCATCCATCCATCCATCCATCCATCCAATAAACACTTGAGTGCCTACTCCATGGGCTGAAGGCAACTCAAGCTGTACCCTTCAGATGCTCTACTCTTACTGGTCAGCAGACATTGAAAGGGATACATCTCAGTATGGAGACACCCTGGTGATGGAAATACGTAAATGACAAAGAGGAGGCCTAGCAAAGGAATGTGATGAATATTCACTGTGGGATGGAGGTGGTAGGTTGAAGGAACATTGAGGGAAGTTTTTGTGGGGTTATACATCTCTGTTTAATCAGCACATCTTAAGAGAATACTGCTATATTAAAGTAAAATTTTATTAGCATTTTCACTAATATACAATAACTGTTTCAGTGTAGAAAATGATATTGAGTAGGTATAGTATTCCTTGACGGGATTTTACTTATTTATTTTTTGCCTGGGTTTTACTGTTCCTTTAAGCTCAGTGTTAGTATTTAATGACTAAGAGAGCATCATTCTTTTGCTACACGTTACATCAGAAGATCTGAGAATATCAGAGCAGAAGGGACCCACCTATCCTATAGGTCAGCTTGCTTACCTCTGATTTAGTAGAATTCATTTCTTCACGCCATCCGAGATTTCTATCACCATTCCTTTTCTGTGGATTGACTTTAAACTCACTCCTCCTACATCCCTAAGATTATGCCAGGGAGGATCCATTGAGTAGATGCTCAGAGACTTCTTTGAAATGTGATGTAGCCTTGGCCTGCAGGTTTCATCTTTTATAAAGTTGTTGAGGAAAGGTTTGTACTGAACACCTACTATGTGCAAGGGCCATCTTGCTTTTGTAAATCACTAATTTGTTAGGTGAGTTCCTTCTGCAAGTGAAAGTTAACCCACGGTATGAAAAGAGGAGCCTGGTCCTGGTCTCTCACCAGCTGCGTTGTTGTTCTTGGGGTGTGTGTTGGGGGGGTGGTAGTGCTGGCATTTCCGTGTGTCCAGACTGCAAATTTGGCAGGAAATATCGAATACAAAGTTCGCGGAGGACATGAGGCCACCGATGAAGAAAGTGCAGCTAGGGCTAGTCCTACAGTCTCATTATTTTTCTAGACCTTTCAGTCTCCACATAAAACTAGGTTATTTCAGGAGGAGCCATTATAAAATAAAAATTCCTCCCCTCTAGCATCATGCGCATTAAAAAAATTCATGAGCCAAAATCTTCAGGGAAAGTCTGGTCACAGAAGTGTGCTGTCCTGTGTGATGTGAGTGGGACTGGGCAGAGCGTTGGGGTGGCCCACCACTGCCACACAGACAACCTGGAAAACTTGGCTCAGTGGCTTTTCTGTCGAGTCACTATCTACAGGTATTCAGGAAAAGAGAGTGTTGCAGATGTAGGTTTCGAGGGGAAGCCGTGTAGGCGTGTAGGCGATCGGTTTCTACTCTGTTGATTAGATTTTACAGTGCCCCGCCCACCTGGCATCCCTGCGATTTTAAATGTTTTTTTTTTTTTTTTTATTTATTCATGAGAGAGAGAGAGAGAGGCAGAGGCAGAGGGAGAAGCAGGCTCCCCGCCTGGCAGGGAGCTCAATGCGGGACTCGATCCCAGGACCCTGGGATCATGACCTGAGCCGAAGGCAGACGCTTAACCATCTGAGCCACCCAGGCGCCCCATCCCTGCGATTTTAGATGACAAGCTGGGTGCCCATACCCTGCTTCATGGCCGTGCATCTATTTTGCATGAGCAGATTTTATAGGTGCAGTTTTGACGATTGAAATTTTACCCCAGGGAAGTGGCTTCCTGCCAGAAATTCCAGCAAAATTCTTTTCACCCTTGTCCTTGAATCATTCCTTAGGTGCCAAGACAAAGGTGCCGGCTGTCAGTGTGATGTTGCCACAGGCCATGACCGTGCGGGCTCATATGGTCTGGGGTGATCCCTGTGTGGGTTACAGCCTCCCTGACAGCTTCGCTCCGGCAACGTTCCTAGTTCCTTCAACTAAATCTTAACTTTTTAACATTTTAGGGAATGTACAAATCATGCCTAATGGAATGTAAGCACATATCTGTTGATTTCTTTTATACGAAAATGAAAAGACATTCCAAAGGATCAGCTCGGCTGTAATTGATGCTATCTCAAAGTTACTACATTAATATTTAGCTAATTCATATGAATAGACCATTGTGTTTACTTAAACAAATGACATGATTATAGACACCTGACAGCATGAGGTATGCTTTTCATTTAGGTCAGATTTATAAAAGTCTTTGTGTAGCGACAAAGCTCATTATTTATTTTGTGCTCTTAATGGTTTCTTTTTAGTGGCTGTGCTGTGGATGGATTTTTCTAAGTAGAAGCTTTTAAAATGAAAGATTATTGAAATTGTTCCAGTATATGCCAGGCTCTGGGAGTCTTGTGATGAATAGCAATCAAGTACTCCCCGGTGAGCCCTCAAAAGAGTGGGTGTGTTTATGGGCATTCGACACCCAAAGCCAAATGGCCACCAAGTTGCCTACTCATTGCAGATACAACTGGATTCAGAGGAAAGCATGCAACCCTGTTCTTATTCCCCTGGCTCTCCTCCTGGCCCTGCTCTGGCCTTTCTTTTCTCTGGTACACATGACCACCTCAGTTTTGCCTTGCCTGCACGGTCTTGGCATTGTAGACACCGTCTACATCTACACTGATACTTAGATAAACAAGGATAAAGAAGATTCAGCATGCCCTTGTTAAGAAATCTCAGCTCCACCTTTTATAGTCAGGTTTCAAGAGCAAGGGTGAGGCAAACAAGGGTAGGTGTTTTGAATGCAGTTTTTCCAATTCCTCATTCTGCCATGAGAGTCTGGCTGTTAAGTGAAGGGGATTGTTAACCTCCCCCCCCCCGCCGGGAGCAAGCTCTGTCATCCACAGAATAGAGGAGGAGACCTGTAAATCCACATCAGAGACAAAACCCCTGCCTGGACCAGTTTGTCTCTGGTTTGTGAAATGTGTGTGCTGCTGCTCATTCTAACCCTCATCAGCGGTAAACACAGTTATGAATCAGTCTTCTAGGATTTCAGTGTTATAGAATGTTCTAGAAGGTGCAAGGCCCTGTTGATGGATGCTTTAGGGAAATTTTGGCTCCCAGTTTGCTAAGACAGAAACATACATGTGAAAAGTTAAATAGCTATACAAGATTTGAGTGGAAATTTTGGGCAGTAATCAAGAAGGCAGTGTGCCTTTGGCAAGGGCTGGCTGTCCTGGACTCCGGTCTTTAACATCAGAGTGGTTGAAGGTATGGATTTCGACCCCTTGGAGAAGCTGGTTCTTACCAGCCATGGAGAGTAGGGGCAAAGACAGTGGGCTCTGGAATCAGTCTGCCTTGGCTCAAATCTGCCTGCACTTCTTCCTAGCTTTGTAGCTTCTCTGTGCCTCAGTTTCCTTGTCTGTGAACGAGGATTATAATAATGCCTTTTTCATCAGATTGGTGTCAGGATTAATATGCTAAACATGTAACAGCTTTTAGAGCTCGGTTTGGCAAATAAGAAGCCCTCACTCAATAGTGCTCATTAGCTGCTGTTGGCAAGCATGAAGAATTTACGGTGGTATTCTGGATCGTTGCTGTGGTTCATACTTAGATAAAATGTCCTTTGTTTGGCAATTTAAAAAGTTATCTCTTCTCTTGAGTTTAAAGAATCACTTGTATCCATGACTTTGCGGGTCATTTAGAGAGCTCACCTTCACATAACATGTAATCGATAGCCTCCTGTTAAGTTTTACCTGTTTAGACATGGTGGTAGAATTATGGCATTCACAACCGCTGAAAAATCTTTTCTCCATTAAAAAAATTAAAACATAGTTAGTGATAGGGCTTTCTGGTTTGTCATATAAAGTACTGGGAAATTAATGATGCCTCCCTGAATAATTTATCATCTTAGGATAGTAAGTTATATTATTGATTATTCTTTTTTTTTTTTTAAAGATTTTATTTATTTATTTGAGAGAGAGAATGAGAGAGGGAGCACATGAGAGGGGGGAGGGTCAGAGGGAGAAGCAGACTCCCCGCCGAGCAGGGAGCCCGATGCGGGACTCGATCCAGGGACTCCAGGATCATGACCTGAGCCGAAGGCAGTCGCTCAACCAACTGAGCCACCCAGGCGCCCTATTGATTATTCTTTACAGCTTCTGTGGCTAAACTGACTTGGCTTCTAGCGCACCTTGTGTGTGTATGTGATCATTTGCTAGGTGTGGTGATTGATCTAAAATGATACATTTTGGAGGACTCAGCAACTAACAGGAGGACTCAGAACTAACAACATTTTGTTAGTTACTGTATGGGTTGTCACTGTTTATATAAAGCAGCATTTGAAAACGTGATTTGCCATGAATTTATATTCTGGCCCTAGGAACAAGGGAGAGAGGGTACCTCAAACACTTTTTCCCTGTTAAGAGACACAAACTAACAAGCAGTCCCATCTCCAGGGACCTTCTGTTAGGCCATCTGCTAGACTTCAGAAAACTTTTCTCCTAATGTAAATATTACCCAAAGATTTTTGAGAATGTCAGCTCGCTCACTTACAAAGTAACATTATCTTCCCTGTTATGGAAATGAAGCTCTCCTTCTCTGTACATTGTAACCGTGTTTTCCACCCCAGGAGCACCGTACTGGACCAACACAGAAAAGATGGAAAAGCGACTTCATGCCGTCCCTGCGGCCAATACTGTCAAGTTTCGCTGTCCGGCTGGGGGAAATCCAGCACCAACTATGCGGTGGCTGAAGAATGGAAAGGACTTTAAGCAGGAACATCGCATTGGAGGCTATAAGGTAGAATGAAGTTTTCAAAACGTTCTCTTTCTTACGTTTTTATGAATCTCTTTTTTAAGTAGTTGAAAGGTAGCAGGAACCGGAAGGAAAAAATATATATATATATATTTTTTTTTAAAGATTTTTTTTATTTATTTATTTGAGACAGAGAGAATGAGAGAGAGAGAGCACGAGAGGGGGGAGGGTCAGAGGCAGAAGCAGGCTCCCCGCCGAGCAGGGAGCCCGATGCGGGACTCGATCCAGGGACTCCAGGATCATGATCTGAGCCGAAGGCAGTTGCTTAACCAACTGAGCCACCCAGGCGCCCTATATATATATATATATTTTTAAATCAGTTGTTGTTGGGGTGCCTGGGTGGCTCAGTCGGTTAAGCGTCTGCCTTTGGCTCAAGTCATGATCCCAGGGTCCTGGGATCGAGCCCCATGTCGGGCTCCCTGCTCTGCGGGAAGCCTGCTTCTCCCTCTCCCACTCCCCCTACTTGTGTTCTCTCTCTCTCTGTCAAATAAATAAATAAAATCTTAAAAAAAAAAAAAAAAAATCCGTCGTTCCCCTCATCGGTCATTTCCATGGTTGATCTTTTAAAACCGTTTTCCTGGACTCGCACATACTTTAAAAGCACAATCCCCATTGGCATTGTTCTTTATGCGAGAAGAGTTCATAACAGGAGGGTAGAAAGTTGAGAGTCTGTTTTCTATATGCTTTATAGTCTATAAAACTAAAACTGAAGCAGAATCAGAGAAGCGTCAGTATACTTGCCCTGTTTGAGCAGGGTTGTGTGAGTACGGATGGACTTGGCCCAGACGCTGGGTATGAAATAGTGTTTATGAAGAGAGAATGCTTCCATGGTGACAGGCCATCTCTGTCCTCTGTCTGCAAGGCTCTGGAGAGCCCATCACAGAAGGTGGTCAAGTGTAGTCTCCCCCGCTCTGGGGGAGGTGGACCTTGACAGCCGTCTCCCTAAAGAGGCCTGTAAATGCCCGTTCAGGCTCTTGTTCATCCAGTCAGCGGATGTTGATGAGCATCCTTGGGGGCAGGCACCCTCCAAGGGCTGGACAGCGCACAGCCTCAACTCACGGGGCTTCCTCATCCAGAAGGGAAGGCAGACCAGAGAGCCGGGATCTGAGTGGGCCAAAGTCAGAAGAGCATGTTGTCCTGTGGGTGTGCAGGGAGCGAGGATGTTGGCTCTTGGGAAGGCTAAGGATAACAGAGGTCAGGAAGGGAACCTGGGCTGAGTTTGAAGGAAGGGTGTCTCAGAAAGAGAGACATGGAGTCTCTGCATTATTTAGTATGGAAGGGGAGGCCTTGAGGAATGTAGTATGTGAGGAAGGCTGAAGGAATTTGACTATGACATTCTTTGGTCCCTTTGGATAGCATGAGTCCGTGAGTCGGTGCATTGGTTACTTATTACTGTGTAACAAATTCCCCCAAGGTGCAGTAGCTTTAAACAACATTTTTTATCACAGTTTTCCAGGCGTGGCTTAGTTGGGCCTTCCATGGTGAGGTCTCTTATAGGACTTAAGATTTCGGTTATGTCTGGAGTCTCATTTGTAGGATCAGCTGTGGGGAAGGACCTGCTCCCAGTCTCATTCCCGGGGTTGTCAGACTCATTTCTTTGCAGGTTGTTGGGCTGAGGGCCTCAGTTCCTCACTGGCTATGGGCTGGAGGCTGCCCTCACTTCCTTGCCCCGTAGGCCTCTTCGTGTGGTAGCTGGCCCCCCTCAGGGAGAGCAGACAAGAAGAAGTAGCGTGTGAAGAAGAAAGGAGTCACAGCCTTTGGTAACCTGATCATGGATGTGACCTCTAACCACCTTGGCTGTTTTCTGTTATTCAGCAGATCATTAGGGGAGGAGATGAATTCCCCAAGGGCATGGACATCAGGAGACCTGGGATCAGCGGGAGCCATCTGGGCAACCTGCCGGGGGACACTCTAGACTGGACCCTAGGTTCTGAAGAACCAGGTCAAAGAGGGTTTCTTGGTAGATGGACTTTTCTGCTACAGCTGTGTCCACGACACCCCGATGACACTTGAGAGGGCACGTGAGCCCCGACCTCATCACTGCTGTGGTTCATTGGGCCTCCTCTCTACAAAAAAGTGCCCCGGAGCCCTTTTCTGAAATACCCTACCCAATTCTCATCTTTAAAAGGGTTGTTTTCTTCTACAAAAATGGTTGATTTTTGTGTTAACATTTAAAAATATCCAGAAGCCAAAACCCGGAGGACAACGGGGAAAGCCTAGGAGTGAATTTCTAAGAGTGGACATGGGGCAATTTGCGTGTGCGACAGGTGTGAGGTTTATCTGCTGCGAGGTGGATGCCTTGGAAGCTGTGGAAATAGACATGCTTGGCCTGTCTTCCATGACTCCTGCTTGCCTGCTTGTTGGTGGGAGCAGAAGGCAGGAGGGTGCTTTGTCTCTTTGCTCTGAGGTCAGTACTTACACCAGGCACCGTGAGATGGGAAGGTTGGCTTGCTTTTTTTGTAAAGGCTGATAAGACAAAGATTTCCTTAGGTGGGTGCTGGTTGGAAAGGAGGAGTTAAAACGACTACAGTTGTGGCCCTGGGGATTGTTCTAACCACCGAATGCTCTCCGGGAACATAATTGATGCAGTTCCAATGATTTCATTTCAATACAACCAAAGTATAAGAGTGGTGGTCAAAATCCTGGTGGTTAATGAGTTTCCTCATTTAAGACAGCCTTGGAAAAAAGTAAAAAGAGTTGATGAGCCTCCAGAAACTCATGGTCTCAAAATAAATAGGACCAACATCATTATTATGGGTAAGGAGCTTTTTGCAAATCTGAATTAGTGATTATAAATGCGCTAGAAGACTAAGGGTGCCTGATGAGGAAATACTGCTTGATTTTTAGCAGGTGCAGTTCAGTTTTAATCACCGAGGGCAACATTCCACTAACCGAAGAGCGCCTGGGTTCTAAAAGCAAAGTGGGGGAACCTTTCGCAGAGTACCTTTAACCTGTTCGCGTGGAGGCACAGACCAAAGGATTTTTTGTCGTTTCATGTTGGAACCATTTCTGGAGTGAAAGAGAGTGGGGATTTGAGTGCATGGGAACAAAAATTCTGAAGTATATTTTGCTACAGGGGTGCCTGGCTGGCTCAGTCGGTAGAGCATGTAATGCTTGATTGGGGGTGTGGGTTCGAGGTCCACATTGAGTGTAAAGATTCCTTAAAAAACAAGATCTTGAAAAAAGATAAAGTACATTTTGCTGTTAAAAAAAAAAAAGATCAAGGAGGGGGGAGAGCATTGGAACCTTTGGAAGGTGGTGTGCTGGCTGGTGGTGAGGCGTGCACATTTCTGGTCCTGTTGGACTTCCTCTGGAGAAGAGACCGTGGCCATGTCTGAGTGTGCCCTGGGGTGTGGTGGGGGTGTCAGTCCATCAAGCGCAAAGGTGGTCGACCTGGGTTGAGTAAGGAGTTTTCACAGCAGTTGTGGTATAGGATGTTGATTTGGGGGATACTGGTTCCTTCAGGAATTCCGTCGAGCCCCACGGGCTTCTGGGATTTGAAAGGGAAAGAGATCTCTCATCTCCTGGGAAAACATAGTTACCTACAGCATAAGCCTTGCTAATGATGTGTTAGACGCACCCCAGGCCCCCAGGTCATGAAGTCCTGGGTGGTCACAGAGGCTGACAGCCCCACCCCCACCACGAGTCCAAGCCCCCTGGCTGGTGGTTCTCCAACATTCGGCCTGAGGGAATCCCCCCCAAAGCAGAGACCCCATTGACAGGCGGACAGCCCCATGTCCAAATGTCCCTCTCCCCTGACTCCCATCCCTTTGCCACCGTATATAATGAAGAAGCGAAGTGTCAAGTTTTCCAAGATGTATTTTTCCAGAAAGCAAGACCTGAAGGTTTCCGCAAACAAATGTGTGTTATTTCTGTGATTTTTTTTTTTTTCTTCATAAATCTCATTCCATAAACCATGGTCGCTCTGTCTGCCTAGCTCAGCTGTCGGTCTAGCTCTTTCTACCTGTTTATGGATCAGGCACCTGGGCCGTCATCCACTGTGTTACAGCTTGTTTTGAAATGGTGGCCAGTGAAGGGCGAAGGGAACCCGAAAAAACCCAAAATAAAATCAAAGAGAATTATGAAATGGGACAGAAAGCTCCTTTTAATTAAAATGACCAAAAGAGCTCTTTGGTATGCTGTTGTTCAGTCTTATTTATCAAAGAACTCATGCTGAGCCTTCCTTAGGTGATTTAAGAGTCATATTATTGTTTTTCTTAGTATGTGGGCAAAGGCTGGGTGGATGTTATTATTTATGGTGATAAAGGTTGACCTGAAGCATAACTGTATCTCCCTAATTGTACTCCTGCCTGGGCTCTTTCATCAGTCTTGACTGTGGGCAAGTTGTTGAAGCTCTTCTTTTAGGTCACCTATCCTTAAAATGAAGTTTGAATGGATAGTCTTGAACATCTGATCCCTTCCAACTGTGATTTAGTAGCATAACCACCAACCATTTTTTTTATCCTAAACAATGCACAGATCTTTTTTTTTTTTAGGACGAGGTTACCAAAAGGCTAGATATTTCAAAGGGCTCTGAACAGTAATTACCATTTAATGCAGAAACCAAGAAGACCAAGGTAATTAATAGACCACCTCAGTTCCCGACTTCATTCCTAGGTGGTGTCTCAAGCGTAGAGGGGAAGAGTATTCTTAAAAACTGCCTTTCATGCCACTTAGTAACTGCCAAAGAACCAAGAGAGATCACAGGATCCAGCAATCCCCTCCATCTGGCTGGGGGACGGGCACAAGAGGACATGGCCTCAGGCCTCCTGGAGGGGAGAACTCCTGTGGACCCCTGAGCAGGGTGAAGCATCACCTGCTCTGGACTGTCAGTTTCCTGGTATGTTTCAGGCCCAAGAAAAGATGAGGTAAAACCTGTTTTCTCATAATCACAACTAAACTGGTGATTTTGCTGGGTAGGTTCATTAGGTTTACATTTTCCAGGTTACTTAGATGTCATATTAGAGACTTTTGATTAAATGTTATGCTTAATCCCAAAGTACGTTTCTTTGGAAAAATCACGACTAATGTCCTTCTTCATACATTTATATTTTGCTGAGCTCTTTCTCAGCCAAGGCATTTCAGCTTTCATCCCAGGTTGGGCTGTCTGTGATGAGGAAGCAGGTGTATGTGGCCATCAGCCAGCATGCAGTGACTGCTCACCCATGTCACTGCCCTGGGTCCCCTGTGCCGCCCAAAGAGGGGGACTGTTATTTCGCCCCTTTTATAGATGAGACTTGTCACGTGGCTCCTTGGTGGCAGAGCCGCCATTTGGACCCAGGTGGTTTTCCTCCAAAGTTCATGCTCTTACTAAACTGCTTTCTTCAAATGTGGTTCTGTGTTTTTATAAAAAACACTTGAAAAATCAGAAACACGGAGGTAGTAAGGGCATCCCAAGAACATGTAAGTATCAGTCAGCCCAAGGTATACTGTTGAGAGCAAAGTTGGGCATAGGATCCGTGGGATTTTTCAAAATTGTGGTAAAATATACAGAATATAAAATTTGTCATTTATTTTTCATCACCCCAAACAGAAACTGTGTATCCGTTAAGTAATAATTCTCCATTCCTCTTTCCCCCAGGCCCTAGTAACCTCTAATCTTTCTGTCTCTCCATTTGCCTGTTGTAGGTACTTCGCGTAAGTGGAATCATAGGATATTTGTCCCTCTCTCTGGGTTCGGATACGTTGTTATTGCTTTTTAGGGCTGGATAATAATCCATTATATGGATAGGCCCCATTTTGTGTATCCGTTCATCTGTTGATGGGCCCTTGGGATGTTTCCACCTTTTGGCTCTTGTGAATGAAGCAGCTTCGAACATGGCTTGCTCAAGTATCTGTTTGAGTCCTTGCTTGCGGTTCCTTTGGGTATAAACTGAGCAGTGCGATTGCTGGGTCATCTGATGATTCTTCATTCAGCTTTTTGAGGAAGGTCATAAGATTTTTAAAGAGTGAAATTCGAAAGGCAGTGACCCTGCTGTCAGTCGGCCCCCAGAGTGCCTTTCTGAGCCCCTTGCAGCGTCTGGGGACAGCCTTGCATTTTCTAATTTTCTCCTCCCTGCCCTGGGAGATCCATGCACTGTTGACGGACTGGAGGGAAAGAGTTGCTGAAGTTGCGTGCTAGGTGGGATCAGAGCTTGCCTCGCCCTGTTCTCTGGACACCTCCTGAAAAGCAAACTTCAGGAGTTATTAATCAGGCATTTGCCTCCACATCTGCGTGGTGATAAGCAGCAGTGAGGGCCACAGCCCTTGACACGTGGAAGCTCAGTTTGTGCACACCTCCAGAGGCCTGGCTCAGAGACCCAAGGAACCTGCCGGAAAAGGGGGTCTGGCATGGGATAGTAAGGCTCTGTGCATCCTAATGACAATTGGCTTACGGTGAGTTGTAGTTCATGGGCTGCCTTTGTGAAGGCCAGGGTTCAAAGGGATTGCTGCCTTTTCCCATAAACTGGGCCCTGCTACGGGTGGAAGGAAGCGTTGGGGGTATTTGCCATCACATGGACACAGTATTCATTGACTTGACATAGAGCAAAACTTTCCATCCAGCTTCTGGTTGTTTATTCTGCTTGTTATCGAACACCTAGCTATTTGGAAATGTCCAGACTTTTTTTTTTTTTTTTTTTTGCAATGTGGAAACCAAACATCCAGGTGACAGCCTGGGTCTCTGGCCTTTCACCTTTCCCGTAGGTGTTTCGGTATCGTTAACAGACTAAATCTACATTCCCAGTTGTCACCTGAAGATAGCTGCGGCTTTAAACATGCACCTCGGAAGACCTAGGTAGCAGAGGAATTCTGAAAAAACCTGTCTGGGCCATCTTTTGACTTTGTGACCACGGGCATGGAATGTTTGTGGAATCCACTTTTTTGTATTAGGAGTAAAAGAGTTTAGGCCATTAGCTTCAATCTGCTTTGTTTCAGTATGGAAATGTTATTTTTACAAGTCTTTAGCGAACATAGTTTTGAAGCCTCATGCTCTCTAATTCTGTTCCTTGGCAGACGAAAAATAATGATGAATTCCACAAAGATTTGGCCACGGGCAGGAATGAGAAGAAAGGATTGTGCGTGTGTCTGCCGGTGCAGGATTTCTGTCCTCCCCAGCGCTGTCGCTCAGGCTGCCAGAGACTTACAGCCGCGGTGGTTTTGCAACAGAGCGGCTACCACTGAAGGGGGAGGTGGGGGGAGCGGTTTTATTTCACTTTGTGGGTCAAATGTCTGCGATTTCGGTTTAAATTTGAAAAGCGAAAATGAGAAAAAAGTCAGCAATGTGCATAGCTCCACTTAATTGTACAAAATGTACAGCTAACAATTTAGTACCTTTTCATTCTGATTTTAGCTGTGTTTATACAGTCGTGCTTATAGGTTTATAGGTTCAGGGCTATAGTGTAGGCACTTGTAAGGTTGTGTGCGCGTGCGTGTGTATTTCTGTGCAATGGAATCCTGAGTATACATAGTTTTATCCCACCTACTTTTTTTCCCCCCTATTTATCAGTACTGTTCATGATATCCTACCTGGTCCGAACTTAAGAATACCTCATTCTTTTTAGTGACCGTATGCTATTTTGTTGGAATGAATTAACTATACGTTAGTTCATATAGGATGAACTGTGTATTATTAATGACTCTCTTCCTGATGGATTCAGTTTTGCTGTTACGAACGGTGCTCGAAGCAACAGTCTTGTTCGTGTGCCTTGAAGTCATGCTGCTGTTTTCTGTGTAGGCTAGATTTCTAGAAGTGGAATTAACTGGGTAAAAAGAAAAAAATGTGCTGCTAATTTTAATAGGCGCTGCCAGATTATTTTACAGAAAGGTTTTTCTTCATGTTCCTGTTCTCAGTTTGAGCCTCTCTTTCCCTCCAGCCTCACTAAGTACTCTGTGAGGTGGCTCTTCCTAATTTTTGTTAATCAGCTGGCGAATAACAGTGTCTCGTTATTGTTTTAATTTGCATTTCCCTGATTGTTAATGAGGTTAAGCATCTTTTCATATGTTTTTTGGGTATTTACATTCCCTTTTCTGTGAAAGTAGAGATGTACATTTGATCTAACTGGCAGAAGAATGATAGCTCTAAAAAGATGAGGAATATTAGAAAAACACGGTGAAGAGGACATCTGACATTTTTGTTGGAAGGGTAGTGTCTTTAGGTTGACCCTGAATCGGGGTATAGAATTGAAGTGCTTAGAAAAGAAACACAAAAGTCTTTGTGCCTTTGCTCCCCATCTTGGTAGAGTTACTGTTTGTCCTCTCTCAGCTTGTCATTAAGCAACCACTAATTAATGGTAGGATATCCCCTGTGAAAGTGTCAGACGTTCCCACTTTTGGCACCTTCTAAGGGCGTCCATTTGGAAAATGCCACAGCTCATAAAATTTGGGATTGGTGGTATGTCAAGGAATCAAATACTGGAGCAATGGTGTAAGAAAATAAAGATTAACCGCCCTGCATGGGGCACTATTGATTGAGTACCAAGGTCTCAGAAAGGGCAGAAGCACCTTGTCTGGTCAATGTGTTTCTCATTGTGAAAGCATTTGATAAATGTTAACTTGTTAATATTTGTCGTGCATCTCCAGGAAGTAAATATTCAGGGAGCACATGCTCTTGAAGAGGGATCTTACGTGGAATGCCATAGCCCCGACGAGAGACTGGATCTGACCATATGCCCAGGGGTTAAAAACGGCGTGGTATGCCGAGCTGCATATGCCAAGATTTAATGTCTTGGGCAGAGGCAGACGATGCCCTCCCTGTGCAGTTCAGGTTCAGCTCCATTTGGAATGTGCTGTGTGCCAAATCTGGATCCAGGCGCAAGAAAGACATTGACAGTTTGGACGGGGTCCAGAGACAGGCACTAGTCATGATTAAGGGCTTATGGGCATGACATTTGAGCGGGGACTCAAAGAACTGAATATTTACAGCAGGGCTAAATGCTGGATTACGTGGCTTGGTGACATTAGGGCCTGTGGCTTCATCCCCAAGTTACCCTCCGTGTGATTAGTCCTTCAGAGTCCAGGAAAGTCCCATTTCTGATACCCCCTGAGAGCTTGGGGAGAGGGAGGGTCTCCGTGTGGGCCCATCTGCCTCACGTTAAGTCAAGGAGTTAGTACTGGAGTCGTCCATGCTCTTTAGCACACAGCTCCAGGGTTAACACCCAGGGGGCCAGGATTTCGGTAGAGCATTCTCATTGCCCTGGAAAACTTAGCAACCGCCTCTTCTCCTTCATAGCGTTCCCTCTATACACCGTGCATGGAAGGCCTATCCCTGCTAAGAGGATACCTAGCCTCTTGCTTGGGTTCTCCTGTAAGTCTATGGCCCAGCCAAGAGCAGAAGGCAGGTCTTCTCCAGTGGAGGAGACAGACTCTCTCCACTGGGGTCCGATGCCTTCAGATTCATTTTACCGCCAGGCTCTTCGCCTGGGACAGTGAGAATGAATATCCCCTCGTCAGCTCCATGACAGTAGATTGAAAGAGTCCCCCTTCAGGGTTATACAGGGGAGTTGGTGAGAGGGCAGCAGCTAGGACAGAGGCACTGTCTGCCCAGAACTCACTCTTACTTCAGGGCTTGTACTTGGTGAGGAAGAGTCCAGCCCTCACCCGCGGGATCCTGCATAAGACTGTCCGTGATGAGCAGTGGGCTCGTTTTTGAACTCCGCATCAGTAGCTGCTCTCAGAGAGTGGCTTGCAACAAAGCTCAACATCTGATGTGACACACGTTGGGTGGGAACAGACTCTGATAGCCTCTCACCTCTGTTGGCGCTGCTTTTCAAAGCGGACAGCTGCTCTGCCCTCCTGTTTTTATAATGGAGCATTCATGAGATGATTTTCTTTATTCTCTAGTTCCTTGACTCACTCGTGTGCTTGCAGAGGCTCTGCGGGTATTATCGGTTTTTTGTGTGATTAAGGCAGAAAACACTTGCAGTGCTCAGGGAATCATTCAGAAGGTCAGTTGAAATTCCTGAAATCATAGTTAAGACTGGTAGGGCCCTGGCTTTTTATTTATTTATTTTTTCTCCAAGTCTTTAGAGTACCTGGCCCAAAATACCTTTACAACATGATTTGGATTTGGAGAAAAAGGTTAAAGCCTTGACCCTGCAAGATAAAATCTGCATTTTATAAAAAAGATTTTATTTATTTGACACACAGAGAGAGAGAGAGAGATGGAGAGCATAAGCAGGGGGAGGGGCAGAGGGAGAGGGAGGAGCAGGCTCCCGCCAAGCAGGGAGCCCGATGTGGGATTCTGTCCCAGGACCCTGGGATCATGACCTGAGCCAAAGGCAGACGCTTAACTGACTGAGCCATCCAGGCGCCCCAATAAAATCTGTATTTTGGTCTTAGTAAGGAAAAGTCATGCTTGCTTGAAAGTTTGAGTCGATGAAAATATTTTATTTATTTATTTATTTTTAAAGATTTTATTTATTATTTGACAGAGAGAGAATGAGAGAGAGAGAGCACATGAGAGGGGGGAGGGGCAGAGGGAGAAGCAGACTCCCTGCCGAGCAGGGAGCCCAATGCGGGACTTGATCCCGGGACTCCGGATCATGACCTGAGCCGAAGGCAGTCGCTTAACCAACTGAGCCACCCAGGCGCCCCCGATGAAAATATTTTAAAAGCAAGGTGGGAATGTTAGAGTCTAGTCTCTTTGCATGTTGACAGAACTGTGGGTAGGAATCACAGTAGCTTATTTTCACATGTGCTGCTTATCTTTGAAAAGTCTCAAGGAGTTTGTAAGCAGATGGATATACAACTTAGGTTTCCTGAGGATTCATTGCTCCCATATTTGGAATTCTGGGTATGTGTCTCAGGAGTATATAGCATCTATTTGGCCACTGCCAGAGATGGGGGCGGGCAGACATGTGTTCCCAGTTGAAACCTCTTGAGACTTCCAGACAGCATCTGAGGGCCGTGGGGAAAGAAACTGGAAGTCTCCAGGAACAATGGAGAATCTAGCTTGTGGGCTCCTCGGGAGAATCGCATTAGCTAAGGAGGGATGGAGTGCTCAGAGCAGTGCCTGGCATATAGTAAGTGCGCATTGGCGTTGGCCCTAAATGGTCCGTGGGTGCCGTGGGGCCTGAGGGTTCCTAGGGGATGAGCAGCCTTTCAGCCCCTCTGCTCTGGGGCACCGATAGGGTCGCAGGCTAATGTGCAGGTTCCCCCGGCCATTTGGTAGCTCCTGGAGGAACCTTCACACCACGACAGTGACAGACCCACCCCGCACACTTGCAGATCTGAACACGTCCATATTCCCGTTGCTAGACATTCACCTTGATGGTAATGATTGTTTTCATTTGTCTCCATTCTGAGTCCTTACTATGAGAGAAATGTAGAATTCAGGTGATTCTTCTCTACCTTCCTTGTCTCCCTCAACTTCTTTCTAAATCAAGAAAGCAAAGTGCCTGGTATTCTGTGCTAAGATTGTTAAATAAGCACCTTTACTTTGATCTTTTCAGGTGCGAAACCAGCATTGGAGCCTTATTATGGAGAGCGTGGTCCCGTCCGACAAAGGAAATTACACCTGTGTGGTAGAGAACGAGTACGGCTCCATCAATCACACATACCACCTCGATGTTGTTGGTGAGTGTGCTTCTTGCCATCATGACATCATGAAAACGAGTCCTGTTTCTCCCCATGGTTTAGGGAGAGTTGGTGCATTCTCCTTCTTTCTAAATACACGCTGTCATTGGAGAAGGGTTCTTCTATCATTTGACAGTGTGCTGTTTCCTGATGAGCCATGTTTTACATATTTTGTGTGATCCTCTTGGTTCCCTTGCATCTTGTGCAAAATGGACATAGTAGGAAAGGTGCTGACATTCTGGAAGCTGAGATTACTTTGAAGAATGTTAGTGTGTTCAGGGAAAGGGTACAGATACGCTCTAGGAGGACTTTTAAAGTTTTATTTATTTTAGAGAGAGAGCAAGAGCGAGTGCAGGAGGTGGAAGGGCAGAGGGAGAGAGAGGATCTCGAGCAGACTCCATGCTGAGTGTGGAGCCCGGTGCAGGGCTCGATGCCAGGACCCTGACATCACGACCTGAGCTGAAACCAAGAGTTGGATGCTTAACCGACTGAGCCATCTAGGTGCCCCTAGAACTTTGTTTTTAAAAGAGAGGCACATGATCTAAAGAAGGGCAATTGTATTATGCCGGCTGAAGAGTAAAGGAAAAGGTATGACGATGAGTGAGCTGATAGCTGGCTGGGGCAGGTCAGGGTCAAGGTGCCCTTCACTTGCGTCAAGAGAAAGTCATTCGGTATTGTAGGTTCAGCGTTTGTTCCTAGAAACAATTTCTTCTGTGAAGAGGGAACTGTGTATGGGCTTGTAAATCTCTGAAGTGCTCAGATAGGTAGGCTATTTTAATTAAATATCTTAAGACCATGAGCCTGTTGTCCTGGAACTCAAATTTCTTCCCGTCTTGCCTGTTGTGATGGGTTGTGTTGTAACTGATGAGGAAATAGGGTTTCTCTGTCTTGTTGGAGGATTGGAGATGCCGAGGATGTGTGTCATTGCTGCAGGGATGGTGGGCTAAGATCTTTTCTTTGTGTGATCCATCTTTTCTCTGTCTTGTCATCTACCTGGACTCTCAGGATCACCACCTGGCCTGAGTCCTGGCTGAGGGTCAGCTAACCAGTTTGCCCTTCTCTTGTGGATTGCTGGCTCCTGCAAAACGTCTTAACTCCAGGCTCTCTCTGATGGATTTTGCCTTAAAGTGACCCTATGTAACTCCACAGACTCATGCCCACCCTCTGTGTCTATGAACAAAGGCTTTCCCCCATCATTTCCTATGCATGTGTCCCTGGTATTATTTCATGTGTGGGCATTTCTTCTCCTTTAAGAAACTGGAAACTCTTTGAAGAAAGGCTCCGTAGCAATTTGAATTGCCCAAAGAACCATGAAAACACCTTCCACAAGCTTGATTAACCAAATTACATAGATTTTGGTTTTTAGGTTAACTGAAAATGAAACAGAAAACCATTTTGATTTTCTATCAAATTAAAATAAGTCCATAAGAAACTCTGCCTTAGCATGAGATAGTGTTTATTTCCACATGTATGTTAGAATTCAGTGAAAAAAAGTATTTGTGACATTTTATCTTTATTATTCAGAAGCCTTAATGTGAAATTTGGTAGCTTTTACATAATGTAGATCCTGTGGACATTCATAAGAGACTGAGTTTCAGAACCCTCTTTTCTCACAGAGATATTTGGGGGAGGTTTTTTAGTGGGAATTGCTATGTACGGATATTTTATAGATCAAACAGAAAGAAGTAACACTCAAATATGAGAAGAGAGTGGTGAACATTTATTTTGGCATTGATGCGCCATAAATCTATTGATTAAGCACACAACGTGGGGTTCACGTTGGGCCTCCCATCTCCTGAATTTGACATGAGAGTGTTTCTATTTAAGGAAAGAAAGATTTGGGGCTAAAAGTTCTTCAGTACTTAATTTTGAAACTAAGTAGTTGTGTGAATAAAGTAATTGTGTTGTAGCAGTCCATGGGGGATTCTGGCTTTGCGTAGGTCCACAGATTGCTCACTGGGATTGGCTGGGGACCCGTCTAGGAATCAGGAGTCAGCTTGGCCACCTCAGCCATGGGCTCTCTCGCTCCTAGCAGGTTTTAGGTTGAGTTGTTATGTAAAACATTCAAAAGCCCCTCACCCCACCTCTCCTTTGAGCTTTCTGGCAGCTCATCTCTGTGAAGCCCTGCAATCTCTCTTAGAGTTTAGGGCTGGATTTGAATTGGGCTGCTGAATAATGGAATTGTGCTGTCTAATGTTAATCCCCTGGCAATCAGTCTTGTTGAAAAGAGCGTATGATTCAGTGGTGTAATGTAGAGGGAGCATAGAGCGTATGGAGTAATGCAGAGAAAGGCCTGATTATGTCACAAATTTGGGAGATTGCCCAGCCAGACGTGGGCCAATAATGACACAATGCTGGTTGGGAATATCCATTAAAGCTCAACCCCTAATAATTTTCCAAGCCTTGAACCTTCTTTATAAATAGAAGCCAAAAGTCAGTGGAGTATAAGACATTTTCAGGAAAGATGGAGGTGTGAAATACTCTCATCTTTGCTCAAAACCCCAGTAATTGCTTTGAGAAGCACTAATAAAGTAAGAATTGAGTCAGCTCGAGAGTCTCATGTAGACTTATGGGGTTGGCAGGCGGGCGTTCTGAACATCTCAGCAAGAGGCAACAAAAGGGATTCAGGCTTGAACAACGATTTTCTGGTGGCCCACAGTCCAAGTGTAGTATACCGCCACGTGATGATAAGCTTCCCAGCTACAGCTGCGTCTCAGAAAAATCGGAGACTCTGTCCCAGTGAAAGTGAAGTCCTGTCCTCATTCACATTCTTCGAGGGTTTATTTTTGTTGCTATGATACATAGGTTTGCAGTTCAGATATTACGAAGCATCAAAACGGGCGAGATCTTTTTATTGAAATTCTTCCTTGGAAAGGCATTCCCATAAGCACTTTCACGTAAAAGCCGTGTAATTTAAGTGACATTCTTGTGTTCTGGAATTAAACAGCCAGCCATTGTTGTGTGTGAGGGAAATGCTCTCGTGTATGGGAGCCCTTTTAGGAGGCTTGCTTGATCCTCATTAAAATTGACACCATTACTTTTCAGCCATTTACTTGCGAGGGAAAATTAGCGCGAAGCTCCGCATCTTGGTAATTGTGACTCTCGGAAACCAGGCTCCCCTCACAGGGCTGGCTCCGGGAGGTGACGGGTCTTGGCCCTCGTTCATCAGTGAAATGAGGCTGAAGCACCGGGTTCTGACGGCCCTGCCTCCAAGAAGACACAACTTGGGACAGATCCCGTGACCTTGGGTTTCGCAGCCCTTGTGTGTGCGAATGAAGGAGCTGAGACCCATTTACGTCCGTGAAAGGCAGCCTGGTGGTGTGGAGAGAGCAGCAGGGCCCCGAGGGAGTTGTCACAAGTCCCTTAGCCTTTCCTGAGCCTCTCCGGCCTCATCGGGGGAGTTGGAATGATGGTACCTGCTCATTCCCGTGATGGTTGTGTCCGTTTCCTAGGGGTTGCTGTGACGAGCACAAACTGGATGGCTTAACACAACGGAAGGTGATTCCATCTCTGTTCTGGAAGCCGGACATTTGAAGTCAGGGTGTCAGCGGGGTTGGTTCCTTCTAGAGACTCTGAGGGGGCATCAGTTTCACGCCTCTCCCCAGCTTCTGGTGGCTGCTGGCCGCCCTCGGCTTGTGGACATGTCATTCTCGTCTCGGCCTCTGTCTTCCTGTGGCCTTCGTCTCTGCGTCTCAGATCTCCCCCTGTGTGTCGTCTACAGGGACTCCTGTCATTGGCTTGAGGGCCTGCCCTCCATCCAGGATGGTCTCATCTCAAGATCCTTAACTTAATTAGAAAGATCTTGTTTCCAAATAGGGCCACATTCATAGGTTCCAGGGGTGAGGACATGGACTTATCTTTTTTTGGGGGGGGCCAAGTTCAACCCACTACAGTGGTTATGAGGAATCTGTTTGGGGTAACAGATAAAAACAAAAACAAAGCCCCCCCCACCAAATTGGCATCACGTGGCCAGCAACAAATGCTGGTTTTCTTCCTTCAAACCTGGACTTTCTGGAGAGTTAGAGGGCATTTTTATTTATTTTTATTTTTTTAAAAGATTTTATTTATTTGAGGGAGAGAGAGCATGAGAGAGAGCAGAGGGAGAGGGAGAAGCAGGCTGAGTGGGGAGTCTGACGCGGGGCTCGATCCCAGGACCCTGTGATCATGACCTGAGCCGAAGGCAGACGTTTAACCACCCAGGCGCCCCTAGAAGGCATTTTTAATAGCTTTCATTAGACTCCATCAGAAGTTTTATTAAATAAACTGAATGCCATGTTGGGACCCACAGAAGGGGCCAGTGTCTGCCGTTCACGTGTCCTGCTGGGTTTATACCTTTGGTTAATGCAGTCGTCACGGCTGTCCCAGGACTGGTCCACTTGCAGGATAGGATCGTGGTATTTGAGAGCTCCAAGTTCCTGAAGGTGGCGTCCACCCTCACCTCCCACCCTGCTGATAGTTGAGGCGATGCGGGATTTATTTGCCAAGTACTTAAAAGAACACCAGAGCGGGGGCCTCCATCTGGGTGTTCTGGAAACCTATATTAATGCTCCATGCACTGCACATGGGGGTCTCGGTTCTATGTGTCCTGTGGTGTGGACCAGCAGGGACCACTGCAAAACTCTGAAAAGGTGCTGCTGTTACCCCGCCCCATGTTCAAAACAACGAAGTGAGAGAGAGAGAGAGATGAAAGTGTTTAATGGACCAGTTGGTCCTCCTCGCTCATAGAGTCCATCGGCTTTGATTTATGAACTTTTTCTCCCTTTGCATGTCCCAATTCTGCAATCCCAGAGACCATGAGATCTAAGTTTTGAGCTTTTCACATGGCGTTGGATACTTGCGGGGCAGAGTGCAGGGGAGGTTGGAAACAGTGCCTCTGGATTTGCTGAGGTCAGCCATGCCTTGTCATCTATCAGTCTGACTTTCTAGAGTTTTGTCTGCCCCTGGGACAAGAGCTGTAAGCTCCAGACAGGGTCTCAGTGGATGGTTGGGAGCCAGTCAACGGCCAAGCACACCTCTGGCTGGGTGGGGGTCACTCAGGCCTCCTCACCAGCCCTGACTTGCTCAGTGGCAGAGCAGAATGGTGCTGTCGACTAGTCCTTGACATAAATCTGCTCTAACTGGGCTCTAGACATGATGGGACGGAGCCTGAAAGCACGAAGGAATCTGTCCTGGTGCACCCCCTCCAGTGTGTGTTCAGGAGGAATGAAGAGTCTTTTATTCCAGGCACTGACTGATAAGCCTGGCTGTGGGGTTGACACCTGGCACTGAGCTTTTGGCAGCCCATCCCCAGCAGGAGAAGGAGAAATTGCATAAATTGTTTACTGCTCGGGGTAGCCTCTGTCCTGGGAGGACAAAGCCTCCAGTGTGATCTCTGAGCAGAAGAGGGACTGAGGCAAGTGAGAGTCCCTCAAGCCACACTTTTCCAGGGTGAATTTTGGACTCTTTTTTTGGGGGGGGGGTGGAACAAAGGAGCATTTAAGTAAATGAAGAAGTAGTGGCCTCGTTAATTGGTTAGTTTCTTACTGAAACTCAAAATTGGGTTCATTCCTGCTCACTTGCTCCTCACGGAAGACCCCTGTCTGTCCTCGTTTCCATCACACCCGGGCTTCTAGACAAAGCTTTTGTTTCTCTGTCTGATGAGGGGTGGCTGTCGTGGTAGGTAGCGTTAAACCACATGAAACCATACATCCAGAGATTTTTAACGCCTTAAACACTTGACTCTCATGTTCAAGAGTTGCCACACTTGTGCATTTCCCTGGCATCCACCAGCCTCAGTTCCACAGAGCCCCTGGCGGTTCTGAACTTGAAGCATCTCGACCTAGAGGCTTCTTGGCCAGGCCCCATTTGATTTTCCATCTTCATCTTCTTGCTGCCAACTAATTCTTTCCTTTTCTTGCTCTGGGTTTAAGACTTGGTGTGTTTACCCTGATATTGGTCCTGCATGCCAGCTCTGGAGTGGTGAAATCGCACCCCGGGGGAGATAGAAACCCCCCCCGCCCGTTGACAGTGGGTTGGGGTGCCACGCTCGGTCATAGGTCACAGTGAGCACCTTAATAAGTAAGCTTGTTCAGTTACCATAGAATCCTGGAACTGGGCAGGGTTGTGTAGGAAGCAAAGTCCTGAGCTGCTTTTGTGGCCCCAGAGCCATTTCCCCCTTTCCTTCCCGACGAGGGCTACTGTGTCAACGCTCCCGGACTCCCCCGCTGCCTGGAGGCGCCCCTGGAGGTCCTTGTGGGAATTACATGGTGGAGGGCTTCACATTCCATTTCCAGCTTGGGCAGCTCTGTGGCCGTGGAAGGCGTGGAACCTCTGACCCTCAGTTCCCTTGTCTGTAAAGCCGGGGGGGGGGGGGGGGGGCAGAGCTTCTAAATAATAGAACCACGTGCTTGATTGTTAGTCACTATCCTTAAGTGGTCTCACACCTCCTCTTGGATCGTGAGGCACTCAGCGCAGCCCCAGTTAAAGGAGTGGTCTGTCCTCTTCGTTCCTCCAGGACAGAGATTTCAAAACTTCCTTTGAGCTACTGTTTAATGGGCTTTGGGTTACTACAGAGCAGATTTTTATACCTGTTTCACAACGGGGATTCTGGGGGGCAAAAGCTGGTCAGTGGGTAGCTACGTCACTCCGAAGGTACTGACGGGCATATGAGTGCTTTCCCGCAGGACCAAGACCAGCCGGAAGTTAGTCCTTCCAGGCACCGGGCAGGTGGTGTCTTGTGTGCTCGCTGCCGAGGTGGGAGCAGGCGCAAGCCAGCGTGGATGGGGCGTGTCAGGACTTCGCAGTGTCAGCATTTTTGCCGTGTTCTCTGCAAGCCATCAGTTGCCCTCTGCCCCATAGTTGAGGAAGGAAGCCTTATTGATTGCTTTAGATTCTGGCCGGGGTCCCGGCCGAGGTGGCTGGGGAGAAGGCTAGGCTAATATTTGATCTCTTGTCTCATCTTTGGCATTGAGTCTGTGGTGTGGGCAAAGAGGATGTGGAAGTGTCACAGAAAGTTACGGTCTTACAGCTTTTCGTAAGAAGACGGTCTCCTCACATACCTGGTGGTAGGATGGGTCGGGGCAGGGGTTGGGGAGAAAGCTGATGCTGTCCGAGCGTAGGTGAGTGGTCTCGGCATGAAGATCTAAGTGCACTGCTGGCAGTCACAGTGCCCAGGAATGGGCTAGAACTTCGTAAGAGCTCTGGCGGTGCATGCCGAATTGGAATAATAGAAGAAAAGCAGTTTAACGGGTGACTTTGGTTTTTAAAGATTTTATTTATTTATTTGAGAGAGCGAGAGAGAGCGTGAGCAGGGGGAGGGGGAGGGGCAGGGGGAGAGGGAGAAGCAGATTCCCCGCTGAGCAGGGAGCCCGACGCGGGGCTCGATCCCAGGACCCCCAGGATCATAACCTGGGCCAAAGGCAGACGCTTAACCACTGAGCCACCCAGGCACCCCTAACACGTGAGTTCTATTTGGAGTTTGGTTCTTAGCACGGTGAGTTCTCAAGCGAGTCCTCTTCAGAGCTTCTCTCCAAACACTTAATACAGCTTCGATTTCCAGTCACCTTTATAAACCAAAAGACCCCGGTTGGGAAGTATTAGGTCAACTGTCATTGAAGTGTCAATATAGAAATGCCATGAGCTTTCTTCATGTTTCAAATGATACCTCCACCAGAGCGCCTTTATGGCCGCCGCCTCCCTTAGGACGGGGGTGGCAGTCAGTTGACTGAGACGCGGGCTCTGCCCTGTTGGAGTTCTCATGTCATGTCTCATGTCTTCTGTGCTCAGAAGACCCCAAAACTGCTACAGTGGGATGATGATAGATAGGGATGGAGGTTTCTGGAAGTTGCTAGAACTACTTTTTCTTTCTTTCTCCCAGAGCGTCCCCCTCAGAGCGTTCTTTCACACATAAGTATACAGACCAAGTAAGTGTACAAATAAGTATACAAATCAACAGGTCAGACTGTGCACCAGACCTATTTCCCCTCATATCAGGTTGAAAGTGATATTTTGCAAGACAGGTATTGGATATTATTCCAGAAGGATCATTTGACAGTTGTGCCTTCTTTGAAAAAGGAAGTCCTCTTTTTTTTTTTTGACAGAGTGCAGTTGAGCAGGTTGGGGTTGGGTGAAGGGGCAGAGGAAGAGGGAGAGAGAATCTTTCTTGTTTGTTTTAAAGATTTTATTTATTTATTTATTTGAAAGAGAGAGAGAGAGACAGAATGAGAGAAGGAGAGTGAGAGAGAAGCAAGCTCCCCGCTGGGCAGGGAGCTCAACGTGGGGCTTGACCCCGGGGCCCTGGGATCATGACCTGATCCGAAGACAGTTGCGTAACCAACTGAGCCACTCAGGCGCCCCAGGGAGAGAGAATCTTAAGCAGGCTCCACGCCCAGCACGGAGCCCACAATGGGGCATGGGGCTCGGTCTCCCAACCCTGAGATCATGACCTGAGCCGAAATCAAGAGTCCGATGCTTAACTGACTGGGCCACCCAGGCACCCCAAGGAAGTCCTCATTTTATTGGGTTCAGTATACACTCTGGACTGGGCCTGGAAAGTAAAAGATTCAGTCCTTTGCATTTTACGTTTTGGCCAATAGAAACAAGATCATTCTGTGTGTGAAACCATCAGCGAATGTTCAGTGGGGAGTAGGCTGGGTTGCAGGCTGGCTTGAGGCATCCCAGCAGGCTCAGACAGTGAGAAGTGGAGCCTCTCGTGAGCTGGGGGACTACATCTGGACGCTTCTCTGTAGGTGACGCTGACAGCAAGGAGTATCGAGAATCACTTCTAGGTTCAGTGTCTGAGTTTGTCTCTAAGAAAACGAGTAAGGTTTTATCATTTAACTTCTCATGTAGTTTGTACCAAAGGGAAGCATTTCTTGTTTGCTCAGATGGGCTGAAAGCTTTAACTTCTGCTTGAATCATCCCAGAAGCAAAATAAAGCTTTGAAGAGATTAGTGTGATAGATTTTTCTAGACTTCCTCTAGAATGAAGGCCTTTTCATGGTGGGAGTTGATTAACCTGTGAACATTATTTTTGTAGACCTCTTTCCATGTCTGTACATATCGATGATTTCATTCTTATTTGTGATCCGTATGCTCTTCTGTCATGGATAGTGTATAATTTATTTCATCATTCCCCCCCTGATTGGGTGTTTAGCTTGTTTTCCAGTTACAAAAGAGGTAAGTTTTGCACACACCTTTGTTGGCCACCTGGGTGACTCCTTTTCTGGGATGATTTCTAGAGCTGGACTAACTGGATCTCTTTGATGTCACTGAAACATCTCCAACCTAAAGAGCTTCATTTTGAGTGCTGCTGTCTTTGGGGGCTCCCCAGTGATTTGATTTTTAGCTTCTCTGCAAATCATTTGAGAGAAGGCATTCTGATTTGGAGTTCAGCAGAAAGGTATGTTTCATTCCGGGACTTTGAAAAAACATCTCCAGCATGCGCTTTCCATGGAGGAAACCCAGCTATGCAGACACCAGCTGATAATCTTACATTCCTGAAAGATGTTGCACCCCCTATGGCGAGTGGTGGGGTGCTGAGGCTCTGCGATATGGCTCCCAGCATGACCGCTCTCAGCTGTGTTTACCCCAGCGCCGCTGGAGTGAGCCTGGGGAGACTGACGTATGAGTTTTACATCAGCGTGAAAACCAAGCACAAGACAGGGAGGGCCCTTGTGCGGAGTCTTTGTGTCAGAACAGAGAAAAGCTCTCAGTAAACTCGACAAGGTAAATACACTTAACTAATTGAGAAGGCAGGTTTTCCATGACCCTAGAAATAGATCTTGTTCGCTCTTTGAGAGTAGTCGCCTTTGCCATGTCTCCCTTTAAAAAAAAAAAAGGTGGCTAAGTCTATATAGTCAATTTTGAATGTGCAATTTAGTGGCATGAAATATACATTCATATGGTTCTGCAACGATCACCACCGTCTATCCCCAGAACTTTCCATCGCCCCGAAGCCATGTCTCTCTTTAACTAAAGGAAGGGCATTTTTGAAACTCACTTGGACATAACTTTGTGGTCACCTAAGAGTCTTCAGTTCTGGTTTAACTTTTGAAGGCACAGAGCTCAGGGTATCGTAAACGTGTGGGGTGTAAGTAACACACTGCCCGGCTTCGGTAATTTGCCCAAGAAGACCTAAATTGACACCCAGCTGGTAGAAGCCACTCAGCCCCCAGCCACATAATGCAGTCGATGACATTAATTAGGGAAGGCACTTTGCCTTCACCTGCTTCGGTCTTCCCAGGCCGCCCCGCCCCAGCGAGCACTTCACTCCACTCTCCACCTCATCGAGCAAGCACAAAGGAATTAGTGGTGTTTTGCTTCTAGCATTTCACATGGTGCAGCCTCCGTAAGTCACCGAGGGACTTCAGCACCAGAGGGGAGACCCTGTGGCTTTCCCCAAACAGGCCTGGTCTGCAGACTTTTTTGCTCTCTCTCTGCAGGAAAAATGTGTATGTTTTGGAGGAAGCTGGATCCCCACCCAGCCTGGTTCTGCAAGACTTTCAGGGTCAGATGTCCAGGCGGGTGGAAAATGAGGCTCAGCTAAGCTTGGGACAGAGAGAGAGAGAGAGCAACACACCAGTGACCTTCTACGAAAAGGCATTTTTCCTTTAACTTAAAAAGAAGTTATTCTGGGTGCTCAGTACCCCAGGCCACTCCATCTGTTCTAGAAGATGACAAGTCAGAATACCAGCTACCGGTACTTGGGCTCTTTCTAATAGAGTCCAATGTCTAAAAGAAAAGAGATCAGTTCTGCTGATCAATGCTGATTTCTAGAGGCTGGAGAAAAACGTAGGGAAAACAAAACTCAGAACCCAACTCGATCTCTCCTGACTGTGTTGAATGCATTAGGTAGAGTCTTGACAAGGCAATGAACTCATTCTACTAATTGTAATTAGTGTGAGGTCTTTGGCAGGTTATTGGGCTCCTCAGACTTCAGAGGGCTTTGATCGCCTCTTGCTAACTGGTTTAGTGCGTTTTTTAGGCAACAAAAGCAACCACTACCTACTCTTTAGAAAACAAGCGAGGCTGGGCTTTAGAAAAAGAATTCTCCGTTGTTTTCACTTGTCCTCCAAATCGTGTAGAACGTTCTTTCTCTATTCAGCCCTTTGGAGTTGCTAAGAAACTGCCATTTAAGAGGAGGGGTAATTAAATTTTGATTTCAATTTAAGGACAGAGCCGGCAAGGTTCTCTACACTCCTTACATGAATGGGTGCCCCAGAGCAGGGGACGTGCTGTTTCCAGATCAATACTGGGCACTGAGTGTGATTCGAGTCTCTGGGTGTTTTGCTGCCGAGAGAACAGCTTTGAAATGGTTCTTTGTGGCAAGCACTGCTGAACTTTTGGGCAGAAATACTCAGGAGACCAGTGTGTGCTGGGAAACCAGCAACTCTGGGCTTGATTAATTTATAGGTGTAATTTAAGAACCTGGTCTCCTTCTGATCCCCGGGATGCGTATTTACTGAGCCTGTAGGCATGAGGCCTCTCTGCTCCGTGGACTTTTTTTTATGGCCTTTGCTATGTCAGAGCAAAAGTTGTAGATCTCTTATGAGCCAAGCATATTATTATGTCCAGAGGAGGACTGGCATGTTATAAAGTTTCAGTGGTCAATTAACAAAGATTTATTCTTTGTCACTCAGGTATTTTCTTTTTCTCAATAATTACCTCTTGGAACGAAGCAGGCTGTTTTCCGCCTGTTCTTTCTGATTGTGACTCCCAGCGTCAGGGCCAGGACTTGGGAGGGTCAGTCTCGAAATTCAGACTCGTAGCTGCTGGGCCTTCTGCTTGAGGAAAGTGGACTCACTTGGAGCTCTTGACAAAAGGGAGTGAGAGAGAGAGAGAGAGAACTCGTGGGGGAGAGCATGTATTTTTTAAAGCACTTCAGTCTGTGTTTACTACGCATCAATTTGGTGGAACCTCATTCCAGCCGGGCAGCCAGTGCCCCATCGGCAGCAACCGCGCCCTCTGGGCTTCATTCCCTTCTCTCTCAAGTTGGAATTCGCATAGAGGCCGGAGAGTCACTCCTTTAAAGGTGCGCGACCTGGTTCGGGTCTGCGCACTGACCTGCCACCTGTTGTGCTCAGAATGTGTATTTTCAAAATCGCGCTAAGGACACAGGTTGAGCTGTTCGTCAGCTTTTTGGTTTTCCTTATATTTATTTCACTGCCCCTCGAAAGAGAAAAATCTGTTTTCTGTAAGATCTGAGAGTTCAACATGCAGTAAGAGAACCTTGCCTAAAACTGTAAAACATTCCTGGTAGAGAGGCTGTGATTTTTATTATCCCATAGAAGACCGAGAGATGGGCCAGCTCTGAGTTTTAGTCCGTGACCCAGAGATAATTCATTGACTTCTTCTTTTTATATCGGCCTGTTGCCCAAAGCTTGGGAACCTGGGGGGTTTGCTCTGCCTGGGGCCTGGTGAGGTTCCAGGGAGAGCACATTAGCCCTTGGGGGGGTCCTTGTGCCCACCATCACTGCCTTGTTCCCGGGGCCCCTGGGAAGCTGGCCACAGAGGTCCCATCTCTGCGGGAGCTGCTGCCTGCACCCTGCTCTCACCCCTGTGTTTCGGAAGTTAGAACAGGAGCTCTAACTTCTGTCATCCCCTTCCTGCTGATCCCTGTTCTTTCGGGTCTGACAGACACCAGGGAAGAGCGATCGCTGAAGGATTTGAGAAGAGGCACAGTTCGGGGGATGCCGGCATCCCGGGACCTTTCCCAAGATGTTTGGGGCCTGGTCTTTGACTTGTTTAAAGGCAGAGAATAAGGTTGCAAAGGAAATCAAAGCCTGATGTGGAGAATCGAAACATGAGGCCTACTGACTTTTTAAAAACATTTTAAATAACATTCTCTAAGGTTTCATTTTATACTGAAGGCAGCTGTAATAAGTTTTGGAAGACGGTGTAAGGTTTCGATTACAGAGAGATCCCGACTTGCAGTTTTTGTACCCAAAGTGAGAAGGGGCGGAGGTATGCGGGGGTGGTTAAGAGGTTATTTTGTATAAGGTGAGAAAATTTGAAAGGATACATTCGGGACTGCAAGCGGTAACATTTGGTACGCTGTAATTTGCAAATGCAATAACATTAAACCATTGCAAGGGCTTTTTTTTTTTCCCCCCTCTTGGTGAAAATAGTCCGGATAGCAATGGAATAACTTAATAACTGGAACGTAGCAGCACGTTGACCACAAGTAAAACAAGGCAGCGCCTCTGCAGCCGGCCCTGCCCGTGTTGCCCCAGTGACTACGTTCCCTGCTGAAAGCTGGCGCCGGCCAGAGAAGGCGGCCTTATGAAAGCACTCATTGTTCCCAGGGCATCATTATTTGGTATTACATGCACAATGTTTGCTTGTGAAACGATTTATTGGAAACAAGTATGTTTAAGAAGGAGAATTTGGTTTGAAATTCAGTTGATCTGGCTTATGACATTTAAGATTTTATAGGACCTTTGTTTCTAAGAATAAATATTTAGGTCCACTGTAAATATTTATCTTAAAACACACAAACACACGGACACAAAACTGGAAAACCGAGCCAGGGAATGAATGGATACCTAAAATGCACTTCTCTGCAGGAAAGGGTAAACCGCCTCAATATGAGGTATGTGTAAAGGAGCGGATTTTGTGAGCTTGGATGGTAGTATCCAGCCCAGAGGAGTGTGTGTGTGTGTGTGTGTGTGTGAGTGTGTGTGTGTGTGTGTGTGTGTGTGTACACTTAACTCTGCTCTTCTCACGTGGATGGGGCTAGCCAGGATTAAACCAGCCCTGCCCCGTCCAGCTGCAAGCCGGGTGTTCGTGGCAGCTGCAAGCCGGAAGCCGGGTGTCCGTGGCATCCAGCTGGCTGCCACACCTGACGGGGAGGCTGGCCGTGGCCCATCTCAGGGATGGAGTGTCCGCCGAAGGGTGAGGCTTTCTGGTTATGTTTGAAGGGTTCCTAGCTTTGAGATTTTCTGCCCACAAAAGTAGGACTTCTGGGTTCTTTGCTCAGCCTGCAGGGTAATGTTGGGAAATGAATGACTTCTTTGGAGGCTCTGAAATCCTTATCTTTTTAATGTGAAAGTGTAGGTGTCTGTGAAGTGATGGAAGATTCTGGAATGAAATGTGTTAAGAGTAACCCACTAGCACTTTTTTTCTTTTCTTTATTATTATTATTATTTTTTAAGTTTTTAAAGACCAACAGACTTGTGCAGTAAAATCAATTTGCACATGGTTTGGCTTGCGTCCAACAAATTCCAGCAAATGATATTTTAATCTGAAAGGCTCAAATATAGAAGGGTTTAGATATCTGTCATTCTAATTTGCTATTTCCAATCCAGTGCACCGGGATACTCAGGTGTAGGGTGGAGGCATCTTTGGTGTGTTGGGTTGGCTGGGATCTCCTTCTTTCCCTTGGCCATTTTTAAAGCTGGGAGTCTAGACAAAGACAGTGGTATCTACAGTGTGGGGAGACAGAGGGGGAGGCTGGCTTGTACGTGCAGGTACGTGGGGGTGGGATGATACGTTTGTGGATGGCTGGATGGATGATTGGGTATGTACTCTTGACCGAATTGTCACGTAGTAAGATGGCAGTCAGCCTGGGATTCTAGGGCCTTTGTGGACAGGATCACACAACGGGCTGGTCTGTTACCAGATTCTTGAGGACTCTTGCCTACAGTTTCTCATATACCTTGACCTGGTTGCCTCTATATGATTTCTGTAGAGACCCCCTCTAAACGGGAGAGGAACTTTTCCAGGCATAAGATGTAGGGTGTCTTCTGTTGAGAACTTTTTGCCTAGAGAGAGAGGCAAGGCAAGTGAGGGCGGGGAGTGGTGGCTAGCATACCCTCTCTGGGGGTTCCTTGAATATGGCCTAGAACATCGCCAGGATTGGGGAACTGGTGTCTGTCTGTGTTTCTTTTGGTGCCACATCTGAAGAAGGAATGTCTGCTTGTGCGTCTAGCGTTTGGCAGACGGTAACAATATATATTGAGGTAATGAATGGATGGATGTTGAATAAAAGGAGTGAAGTCCAGAGTAAAGGGATGAATGCAGTTGTTCATTCAGTCTGTTCATCACTCTGAGCTCCTGCTTTCGGTTTTTCTTTTCAAAATAAGAAATGGAGGTTTTCTCAGAGTGCCTTAGAGAATTTTCGGGAGACACTGTGTATGGGAGCCATTTTGGTGTTCAGGGTGACCTTAGGCTTGTCCCTTGCCTGTGGTGTTAAGCTTACGGTCAGAGTGAGTCTCCCGATATTATCCCAAGTGGGACAAGTGAAGAGGCCCCCACCCCCTGCCATTTGTCCTTTCAATTGTCAACATAAAATCTTTCCCCTTGTTCGGTAGGTGGCCACGGACAACCGATAACTTGAGCTATCAGAAGTTTCTTCTCTCTGTTTTCTAAATAAGTATTCTTTTTACAAGGGTTGCGCTCCAGGAATCTCCTTTGAAGTCGGTTTTGTTATGCATTGGGCCGCAGTGTTATTTCAAAGGAGTCAGCCAGCAGACTTGAGGCCTTTTTGGCTTGTGTTCATGAACAGCCTTCTGGACACACAACTTATTTATTCGGTTCTCCCCCCTCCTCCCTCTCTCCCTCAGAGCGATCGCCACACCGGCCCATCCTCCAAGCTGGACTGCCAGCGAACGCCTCCACTGTGGTCGGAGGTGACGTGGAGTTTGTCTGCAAAGTTTACAGCGATGCCCAGCCCCACATTCAGTGGATCAAACATGTAGAAAAGAACGGCAGCAAATACGGGCCCGACGGGCTGCCTTACCTCAAGGTGCTGAAGGTGAGGACTTTCTGAATCTGAAGGGACCCAAACCTGGGGTCTCTGTCGTGGACGTGGGGACAGGTTCTTTGATTTTCCGTTGGATCTGTTGGTCTTACTTGACTGGCCAGAAGAGAGTGTGGTAGGGAATTAGCAGATTATTAGGCTTGCTAGTAAAATTGCAGAAGGGAATGGGGGGCGGGAGGGGGAGGGAAGGGCTATTCAAGTGGGAGTCAGAATAATTCAGCTACTTATTGGCCCTGAGATCTCGTATGAGATATTGAGGCTTAGCTGCACATCCATAAAAGTGGGGATCATGATGCCATCTCCCCTACGGGGTGGTTGTGCAGAATCCATGCAATGGCGTGCATTGAAAGAGCTTTGTAAACTCGCGTGGTACCAGTGTTTATGGTTCACGCCAATGTCGACTTCTCTTAGTACGACGTTAGGATCAAATTGGAGTAGCCATCTGTCAGAGGCAATTTACATTTTACTTTTAAAAGAAGGCTTTTGGCCTTTGAAATTCATTCACATGTGGTTTAGACAAACTTTAGAAAAATGTTTTTGCACCAGCGAAATGTTGAACAAGGAGACTTCCTTTCTCCTTGTGTTTCGTATTTGGTTCCTTGCAAGAGGGGACTTGGTGATAGCATCAGTCTCTTTAATTTTTAGATCTGTCTTGCGCTTCAGGACGGTGATAGCAAGTGGCAGCTAAGTCTGTAAGCCTCTCCTTAGCCACTGCCTACGACGTCTCCCGCATGTAGGTGCTCGTAGAAAACGTCCTTAAAAAGAACAGTCTTCCCATAGAACCATAGGTAGCTCCACTAAGAACTCTCAACCGATGAGGTGTTCTCCCCAGCTGAGAATCCCAGTGGTCAAAAGAGCTGGAAAAAGATGACCAGCCTGGGGAACTGCGGGTCCGTTCTGCTCGGTATTGATCACACCCTTCTATTCCTCTCCACTGGGTCACTTCCATGGCCCACCAGTTAGTTTATTTTGTTCTGTCTAAGCCCACAACCCTTTAAGGCAGCTCCTTAGACCTAATGGAGATTTTTTTTTTTTTTTTTTTGGTGGTGTATTGGTGGTGGGTCCCTAGACAGTGCAAAGTCCTTCCTGGTTGGCCGTTATATTGTTCTCCTGTGTCTGTTCCAGCACTCGGGGATAAATAGTTCCAATGCAGAAGTGCTGGCTCTGTTCAATGTGACTGAGGCGGATGCTGGGGAGTATATATGTAAGGTCTCCAATTATATAGGGCAGGCCAACCAGTCTGCCTGGCTCACTGTCCTGCCAAAACAGCAAGGTAACAATGTTTTGTGTTTTTGTTTTTTGTTTTTTGTTTTTTTTAAAAGAAGGCTGGATATAGAAGCTGAAAAGATTTGGTGCTTTGGGAGACTGCAGGCAGCTTCTAGGATGACTCTGTGGCCTTGGTATATTCGTCATAATCTTTCTTCGGTGATGCAGCTGGTAGGATACCAGCAGCCATGGAAAAATGCCCACGATGTTCAAAGTGCTTGCTCTCATTTCCTCTAAAGATTACCTGCCACCCCCTGCCACCCCCCCACCCAGTTTTTAAGTCGTTCCTTCTGGTTTATCTTGTTTGGGCTGCACATTCCCCGTCATTTCTGCACACCAGCAGCAGTTTCAACACACACAGGCATGCCTGTTGAATTTGGGACATTTACATATCAGCAGAATTCATGCCTTCTTCTGCCCCAGATTGGTAGAGAAATATTGGCACGCGATAATTTTTCCAACAGAATATCATTTCCTTGGTTACATAATGGGTGCTTAGGAGATACTGTCCTTGACCTTGCTATCCTAAGTTAGAGCATAATCCATTTTATGGATGTGGACACTGTTGAAGGCAGCGGTTGACATTCTTTGTCACGACTCACACTCAAATGTTTATATTGAAGGAAAAAAAAAAACCAGTTTCTTTGCTACCAAGATCGTACTTTCTTCTGTTTTCTTTCATGCAATGTGAGTCAAGATGGTTCCACATGAATATCAGAGTCTGGTAACCGACACAGTATTCCACCCTGGTTGGTCCCCACCGGGCTGGAAGGACGTGCCAGGTGTCCACTTGGGCGTGTCTCCAGGGTTTTGCTTTACAACACAATAATTTAGACAGCACCATCCTTTTCTCAAGGTGGGAGTCTGCAGCCAACAGAACCAGAACCCAGCTGGGACTTTTGGATGCTTACACTTTTGGAAAACCATCCCTAAATCCAAAGCAACACAAAGGCCAAGAGAACGGATCTCTGTGGGTTGATTTTTCCATGCGTCTGATTGCATGCATGTCTAGGTGGTGAAGCCGGTGTGGTGACGGGCCTGTGGAGGCGAGCTGCTCAGTGTCTCTCGGTTGTGGGCTTTGTGGACGGGCTGCGATCGGAATCTTCTGGTGGCCAGCACCTGCCGGAGCCCCTGGTGTAATGCCTCATGGTTCCACGGCCCCCTCCACGATCATCCCTATGTTGTCTAGCCTTTTCTCTTGCTTCCCTGTTTTCTAGGCCGCCGGTGTTAATACCACGGACAAAGAGATTGAGGTTCTCTATATTCGGAATGTAACTTTTGAGGATGCTGGGGAATATACGTGCTTGGCGGGTAATTCTATTGGGATATCCTTTCACTCTGCATGGTTGACCGTTCTGCCAGGTATATACTGCTCTTTCTCGCCATGGTTTTTTCCCTTTTCTGGGTTGATTGCTATAAAATTAACACAGCTTCTGTTCTCAGAAATGGCCCCTTTTATCCTGGCGTAAAGATTCTTAAAAATGCTGAAAATTATCCCCCGGGGATAAGAAAGTTGCCTTTGGAAATTCACTTACAATGAGATCCCACACTCCCATTTATGATCAAGTGAAATTTCATCCTTAAAACCCAAAGGGATCTTATATTTTCAGTGAGTCACTGAGTCAATGTATAAATTCACCCATCTGCATTTCTTCTAAGGAAAAGAAGGGGAAATTACTTTGTAAAATTCAAAGTAATTTTTTCTCATTTCAAATTCCATTTCACTAAAACCCCATATGTACTTTTATTACATTGTTCCACTCTCTCTTTTTTAATGATATGTAAATAGGTGGATGTATGTTGGGGTGCCTGGGGAGAAGCACCTCGGCACGTAGGACGTACAGAAGCAGTGTGTTACCTACCTCGGGAATCGGTGGCTTGCTGCATGTTGCAATAAAGTGGACCCTCAGTTTGCCTTTCCTGCAAAGCATGCTCTCGCCAACTTGGGCTTGATGTTATTTCTGCCCTGTGGAGAAATCAACATCAGCGAAGCCCTGTTGCCTACATACTGCTTCTGTCTGAATCTTTAACCGACATCTCTGTCCTCATCGAACTTCTGATAATCACGATCTACTTTGATGTGTGTCTCTTTGTCATTTCCTTTGTGAAGCTGCATAGACTGGTTTGCTAGCTCATGATGTTCCACTCCAGTTATTAATTCCTTATTTTTAGAGTATGGTGCCTACCTGCATGCTTATTTTTATATCTAGTAAAAAGAAATTGATCTTTTCATTTTGTGCTGTGCTGCTGGGAGTTTTGACTATCTTGCAAGTATTTTTTCTGATTAAAATGTATAAGCTTTAAATAATACCATTGCATCCATTTTCCCTTTTGTTGTGAGTCTGCTCTGTGGATATTTGCTTTGAAACAATGAGATGCCTCTTATGTTGAGCTTGCTTTTTACTTGTAGTACTGCCTTCTGCAGGTGCCTAATTGGCACTTCTTAACCAATTTGCCTGATAGTACTAGCACATTAACTAAGAATGCAGTTTGAGAAAAATACTGTTTGGAAATACACTGCTTGTAGCTCAATGACCATTGAGGACTGAGGAGGGAGCAGATATTACTGGAAGTTGATCTAAGAACGTGCTACCTTAAGTAATTATGTGGAAACTCACATAATACCGTTTCTATTTTTTCTCTAAGAGAAAAGTTGTAGTGACCTCAGTATAACCAGAAAACACAAATCTTAAATGGTAATTGATTAAGGGATATTAGAAGTGTTCCATGGTACAGACATAATGATTGTATATTAAAGGCAATTTGGCCTTTAAATTTAGTTAATTTGTTTATTTGGTTGAATAATATGCTGGACTATATTAAGAAATTCGAAAACTTTCTGGACCAGCCTACTAGATGAATATTTATTTCATTTCATATGGAAGTGTGTTCATCTGGGGTAAATCACCCTGTCACATCTTCCTTTGGAAGAGCTCCCCCAAATAAGAGTGAGGTACCATCTCTTCACATGCACAGTGGGCATTGTTTCTATTTACAAATTTTTGATTTGGTTTGCGTCAGAGACCACCATGGAAGACAGTCCTTTTTTCTTTTTTCCTGTAGATGTGGATGACTGTCCTATTCTGCCCAAATGTCTGACAGAATGTGGCCCTGTAGCCTGCCCTTTGTGCCTTGGAGGCAGCCAATCCGTCATGATCACTGGATTGCAGAGGCCCATTGAGGCTAGAGCTAGTGGCCGCTTGGGCCCCGGTGGTCAAGCGGGGAGCCCTTGGTTACTCACCTTCATTTGGGAGAGGTGCATGGCAGGCCCATAGCCCATGCCATTCTGCAGCATTGAGTCATTGGGAAGCCTGTCCTTGGGAATGGTCATCCCCTTGTGATTCATTTAATTATGCCGGGATGCAGCAACCCCATGTCCTAACTCTGTGGCCTGCTTATCTGTTCCTCCCCTGTGGTCTACACTCTAGCTCCTGTAAGAGAAAAGGAGATTACGGCTTCCCCAGACTACCTGGAGATAGCCATTTACTGCATAGGGGTCTTCCTAATTGCCTGTATGGTGGTGACGGTCATCCTGTGCCGAATGAAGACCACGACCAAGAAGCCAGACTTCAGCAGCCAGCCAGCTGTGCACAAGCTGACCAAGCGCATTCCCTTGCGGAGACAGGTAACAGAAAGTAGATAAAGAGTTTGAAGAAATTTACTCCTCCCCCACGCCCCAGCCAGCCCTTGGGTCTGTTTTTCGGCTACGATATCCTGTACTTCTGTGAGTTTCGCTGTGCGAGCGGTCCTGACATGCCTCTCAGTGGCTCTCCAGTTAGTGTTGGGGGCTCGGAGAGTCAAGTGCTGGTGCATCAGTCGGGTCAGCTGAGTCAAGTTCCAAGAACAAGAAAGCATGACGGTGTGAGACTCTGGGAGCTAATCGGTAGGACTGGAAATAACCCGGGGAGGCATTGCCCTTGTGTGTTTGAGGCTCAAGTGCAGCGGTCTTTTTGAATCATAGGCCACTTTTGTCCCCTGTGATCTAATGCTGTTTTTGAGACAGGCTCATGCCACTAGTTGGAAAGGGCGGGACTCTGGTTCTCTTTGACTTTTATTTTAAATCAAGGTCAGAAACTTACGCCCTGGAGATGAAACTGAACTACTGCTTGATTTAGACCAGACTGTGATGTCCTTCTTAACTGGGTTTTGGCTCGATCTCTCTGATTCTTAAAATAGAAATGTATGCATATATTATGTTATTGTTAATCATTCGCAAGTGTGGCTATGGATTCGGCGGTAGAAAGATTTTTATATTGAATGAGCAACAGATTGTTCTTAACCCCGTGACTGGCCTTTGGTGGTTACTTTTTGCTTGTGTGCGCCTCATGATTGGTGTCATTTTGCTTTGGGGAGAGGGCAAGATAGAGCCTCTGCACCTTTGCCTTAACCTGAAGCTGCAAAGCCAAGTGGGACAGGATATGCTTTGACTCTTTCTTCTGTGTTCATGAAGATGGAAGGGGAAGGCAGGTATGAATGGGAAGTGTTTACTAAAATAAGTATTGGGAACTTTGTTCCGATCGAGGAATTTCTTTTGAGACAACCAAGTAAAATGGCTAACTCACTGGCTCTGTTGCAGTATGTGCTTTAGTAGAATTTACAGGGCGTTTGTTAAAATTGCAGATTCCTTAGTCTTAGCCCTGGAGATTCTCGTCCAGTAGATCTTGAAATGGGGCCCAGAACCTGTATTTTAATCGGGTCCTTGGGTGATTCTGAAATGTACTCCGAGAAACTCTGGGTTAATCCCAGCCCTGTCCCTCCTGGGACTTCAGGTGGCGATGACATTTTCTGGATCTGGCGTTAGCACGGATTAGGAACCAGTTGGCCAGCCACAGTTTTGGCATGGCTCTTGCTGTTCTCGACCCAGCTCCAAGCTCCGGGCTGAATGGGTCCTTGTTGACTCTTTTGAAGCCATGTATCAGGCAGCTCTTTATTCTTTTTAGAGGCTGAGGATAACATTTGGAGTGTGTTGTCAAGTGTAGGTGATTGCCCAAATTATGTTAAGAGCAAGGGAAATAAAGGTGCCCATTGGGTGACTCCTGCCACCAAGAATGCTATTGTTACTGAAATGACACCACTGTCATTCTTGGGGCCTTCTAGAGAAGCAATGATGAGGCCACTTGCCTGACTTTGGGAGAGTCCAGTCTGAAGGTGACTCTTCACATGGCCAGATGGTGCCTTCAGTGACCTTCAGGTGCTATGGCCACCCCTCCCTCTCCCTCCTCCTTTCCAGCTACCTCTGGGCCATTCTTCCAGCCACCATCTTGAGAACCTGACTTCAGGGAGTTGGAAAAGGGAGTGGTGTTCCCATCTCTATTATTAATTTTTTTTTCTAATAGGGGAAAATGCTGCCTTCTGGAGGAAACCTGCAATTTGGTGTAGCTAGACCATTGGCCCATAATGATGTCATCATCTTTTTTTCTTGCCACTATTACAATGCTCTTTTTTTTAACTTAAATATAAAAGACACAGCTGCCCTTAAAAATCTCCTTGACTCAACCCTAGTCATCTTATTTTCATTTCTCTTTGACTGGCCTTTCTTCTTTGTCTCCACCTCAGTTGGTCATTCTTGCTATACTTTCCCCTGTATAACCAAGGGGAACATTAGGTTTTTCTCCTTTTTTCTTCTTTCTTTCTTCCTTTTCTTTCTTTCCTTTATCATAATTTCCCGAGTGCTTGGTCTAACCCAGGTTCCATGCAAGATAAGACCTGTCACCTTCACCAGTGGTTCCAAGGTTATTTGGTGGTCATCGTTTGGAATGTAGTTGTCTTGGGTTTTAGTAGGGGCAAGTAGAATAAGAGAAGCAGAGGAAGGTGGGCAAATAGCAATGCCCTGGAAAAAAAAAACAGATCTCTGGGAGATTAATTTATTTGGGGGAATGTTGACACACCTCACCTCCTCTTATATGTTAAAATGGATGTGTGATTCTTTACAAAGAGCACTCTGACAGTAAGCATGGCCCCTTTGGTGGGGAAGGAGATTCCTATCAGGTATCTGGATAAAAGAGGGTTATTGGGCTGTAGCTGGAATGAGAAGCCCCGTAAAGGCCAGCAGATTGTTGATGACAGAGAAAATACCACAGGGATGCCAAGCATGCCTTTACCTGGCGACAGGTGAGCCTGTAATCAGATGTCTTGAGGATGGGTTCTTCTAGTTATTTGCAAGGCCACTTTTCATGCTGTATTTGCCCAACCTCCTCTACCACACCAGTAACACTGAGCGTCTTCATGATGGAGTTCGAGTGTTATCTTCTTGGCCCTGACCCTCGCCCCTCCCCCAACACACATACACACAACATCTCACTCAACTCAATCCATCATTGTTCTCTGTTTAGAACAAGAAGAGTTGTGTTTTTTCTTTTCCTTCTTTTCTTTCTTTCTCCCTTTCTTCTTCTTTTTTTTAATCCTGCTGTGAGTTTTTCCTTCTTGACATTTACTAATTTGTCCTGGACTTAACTGTTATGAGACAGACATTTCAGTTTGTTATTTTTTTGAGTCAAAAATACTTTTCTCGGGTAGCTAAGAAGAAATTCCTTGTGTTCATGCCCCAGTAAGCAGGAGTTTTTTGAGGCTCTTTATGCATTTTGATGCTTGAGGAAAGACAAGAGAACTTTTTGGTTGGGGGAAGCAGGTCACACACAGCGTCTCCCTGTGTCCCTTGACGGGTTCATCCTGCTTTCAGTGCTGGGGCTCGGATACCATGCCAGCCCCTGGAGCGCCTGAGCTCCTTTGGAATCAGAGTGATCAAGGGGACCAGCCCAGAGAGGGTGTCCTCGTGAGCTTGTCAGCTCTTGTGTAGGTCTCTGGGGCTGCCAGTGGATAGCCTTAGTCATTGGGAGGCAGCCTTTGCACATCCATGAGTTCAAGAGAGGGTTTCACTTTCCCTGTGCCGCACACAGGGGAGAGGGGTGCAGGGGAAATTGAGGAGGTTTGTTCAGGAGGCATGTGCTATTGCTGGGTTTGGTGGATCAGTTTTTCAGTGAGTACATCGACTTCCTTCTCTGGAGCCAAAGTTTCCATAGGGCAGGATGGAGATTTCCCTTTTGCCATAAACAGATAAACCCATCTCCTGGGTAGGGGCTGTGCATTAATGGTTATTAAACACAATGAACCCTGTGAACCCTGTGAAGGTTCCACTCCTAGAAGCTCATTCACTGTCTAGCAGCAAAATACCACGATTTTGGAATATTCTCCATCTTTTGGTTCCTCAGGTGGTCTAGTGAGACCTCCCTGGTTCCAGAACACACGTGGGTAGTGAGAGTGGCCGTGCATGGCTAACTGGACTCTGCCCTTCCATGTGGGCGCCCCCATTGGCTGTTCTCCCCTCTCAGCCTTCCAAAGACAGGGCAGTGTGAGATCTGATTTGGATTTTGGCTACTGGGATCTTCTAGGAAGAACCAGCCCATCCAGGACCTGTGAGCCATTGCTCTGATGGGTTGATTCATGGAGTCCAGGGAGCAGCATGGGGGAGGGAGAGACCTGGCAAAGGAGAAGAGTGATAAACCACCTCGTCTGATGAATTAAATTTTGAATCCAACCCCTGAAACTCCTTGAACCTTTATCCCAGCCACCTGGTTCGAGGTGGGTGAAAGCATTTTGTTTGGACATCGGGGAATGGTGGGCAGGGCTTAGAGCAAAAAGTATGTTAACTCGGGGCCTTCTCTTCTGGCTTGGGAACGTGGATCCACAGCTTCAGAGTCAGGAATTAGCGTGCACATTCGTCACCCCTCCCCTCTTTGCTTCTGCCTGCCTTACTCTCTGTGAGGTCCCCTGCCTTGGTTCTAATCTAGTCTACTCTAGTATGCAGAGGTAACACTATTTCTTGGTGGCCCTTTAAAAAGAAAAGAAAAAAAACCCACTTCCTTGCTTAATCTCCCCTATAGACTGTAGAAATATACAAAAGGCACATTTCGTTAAAAGCTTGATTTATGGCACGTGTTAAAGAGATTCCAGAAAGTGGGGAGTTGAGTAGAGACTGAAAATACATGCTAGAAGCATTCCTGTGGGGATTGAGGAGCGGGAAGGCGGTTTATTTTAGGGTGTTCCCATTTATTGTCAGTAACTTAATGATTGCCACCCATGGAATATTTTTAAATTAGGCTATCTGATAAGGGAAGATCATGATTTTGTGCAAAAAACAACAAAAAAAAAACCAAACCAAACTCAGTGATAATTTAATAGCACTGTGTTAGTCAAGGGATTCACAGGTGGACAGTGGGAATTACTTGAGGGGCATGTTCGGAAGGAAAGAAGGTCCAGCAAGATGCAACGTTTCATGGAGGAATCGCCAAGCCCCGGAAACACGTTGGCTCACAGCAGAAACGGCATGAAGAGAAAGCCAGCCATGGTTATAGTCCCAGAGGGGATTTTAAAAGCTCAATAAAAATGCATGGAGGTAAAATTAAGATAACACCTCCATGGACAGAGTGACCAAATTCTAGTCTCTCATACTTCTGGCATTTTCTTACCTCTTTTCCCCCTTTCTGCTTTTTACAAAAGTATTTTCCAGATTTATACATTGAATCTAAACCTCCACACTTAATCTGGACAGAACTTTCATAAGTAATCATTTTCGTAAACACGATTTTCAGGTTTTTAATAGTAATGATAACAACCAAGTTCGTCAAGGGTTTCCGTTTTAAAAGCTTTCACATGAAAACCTTGTCGAGGTTGTTTGGAGGAAGATGTGTATGTGTGTGAACTTTCGCCATCGGTTTGTGGGCAAAGATTGCTCTCGGGTCATAGGTTAGCCGCAGAGCAGTTAACGTCTGACTGAACGTTAGGTTTTTCTGTTCTTAAGCAGCCTCTGAGCCATATTTGTCATGAGGACGTTCTTATGCTCCAGCTTTCCTCCTGCCCTGGGACTGACCCCTGACTCTGCGATCCTTTATTTCTTGGGTTTGCTCTTTCACTTGCTGGAGCCCCAGCCCGTCCTGGCTGTGAACAGAGGGTCTCATCGTCCAAACCAGTAAGGCAGTCTCAGCCCTTAATGCCAGTGGGGTTTCGTTCTTTGCGGAGCACACAGTAAGCTAGCATCTCCCACACAAGACAACCGCAGGCTCCAGATCTTCTGGGATCCCCAGAGGAAGGTGCTGGTCAAGCTCCCTTGGATCCGGGCAGTGCAGGATTCTGAAAAGGTGCTAGGGAAAGCTATTGTGGTGTTGGTAGCAAATACTAACTGAGCTCTTAGCAAGTGCCAGGCTCAGCACTAAATGCCTTATGGGTGTGACCTCATTTTACCCTCATGGTACCTCTGTGGGGTGGGAACTGACCGGGCCCCGTGTCGTGAACAGTTAGCAGGGGAAGGGTACCAGCTAGGGTTGACTGCTTGGCCAGGGCCGGTCAGTGGGGTGCCCACATGGGAGGGTGCAGAGATGCCGTAGAACCCAGCATGGTAGCACAGGGGAAGGAGAAGGGCAGGGTTCTTGTCATTTCTAACTCATTTTAGAAGTCAAATCACCGTGTTTCAAACATTTTTATTGTTAAAGAAGGTGCTTTTTCTAAAACGTAAGAGAAATACATAGGCATGGTAATAAAATTCAAATGGCTCGGAAAGTTCTGAGGCAAGACAAATTCTGCCCCATCCCTCAACTGAGTCTCTCTCTCTCTGAAGGTGGCCACTCTTAAATCTCTTCTGTATCCTTCCTGAAAGCTTAAAAACGATGCTGTGTTCTCACACCCCACATGGGAAGGCTGCTTTCTTCCATCATACTCTTAAGTCTTGCCACTAAGAGCAGAGATTTTTGAGGACCTGCCTTTTCACTCAGAGCCATGCCCCCCGTTACTTCCCCATTGGGTTTCCACTCCTCTCTACTGATGGCAGCACACCAGGCACTGACGGTGGAATTCTGGAAATCCTACGGGGCCGGTAGCGACAGGCTACCTGGCTGGCCTTGCAGAGAGAGTCATGGCGGCAGAATCTGCTAGACCGCGGCCATCTGGGGCTGGTGTCATCTCATCGAGAGGTTGACTTTTCCTAGTGTGGTCGGTACTTGTTGCCTGTGATTCTCAGGTGCAAGTTCCCATTGCAGTGAATGGTGATTTTTGCCTCTTCATGGGGGAGAACTTTCCAGAAGAACTTTTTGTCTCTGAAAACACCAGCCTCCTTTTGTATCCATAGCACATGGCCTTGAGTCAGTGTAGTGCAGTGTGTTGGGTCCCACACACTGGAGGGGTGTTCTAAGTCGTCTGTTTGGCCAGGGTGGGGTCCCTGCCTAGTACCTGGCATTAGTGGGGAGCAGGGGTGGGTTCCGTGAGTTCACACAGTTACCTTTTGTGCTTTCCTCCTTGCTTCTGCCAGCCACGCGAGCATGTGGACACTTGGGTGTGAGGCCTCAGCCTTTGGGAGCCCAATCTATTCACAAAGTTCTCTCAGCTCCAAAATTAATGATTCTTCAGCTCCTTTTTGAAGAAAAAATTATTTACAGTGCTCACAATAGCACTGCTCGTACTATCTGCATAGTTCAATTTAGGAGTGAGTCTCCCTGTCAAAAGATTGCTCAGAAGGCTCGGAAATGTTCTCTTGTATGTTTTACTTTTATTTTTTAAAGATTTATGTATTTAGAGAGAGAGAGCGAGCGAGTGAGCGGGAGCGGGGTGGGGGGAGAGGGAGAATCCTCAAGCAGACTGTGCTGAATGGGGAACCCAGTGTGGGGCTCGATCCCATGGCCCTGAGATCGGGACCTGAGCCGAAATCAAGAGTCAGATCCTTAACTGACTGAGCCACGCAGGTGCCCATTCTCTTGTACGTTTTAAAAGATAATAGAGATTCTGGGTTAAAAATCATATACAACTTGATTTTAATACTGAAACCAACTTCCTATTTCTAAAATGATTTTCTCCCCCTCCCAGTCCATTCTTGGGCATCTTCTTGGTTTTCTATCTGCATTAAGGGCAATTTGGGCTTACAAAGGAGAGAATAAAGGTTTTCCAAATAACTTAGTTCCCAGGGAAGTACAGAGGGAATGGTTCAGGCTCTATTTTGTGAATGGTCATCCCAACTAAGTTTGTTCGTCTGCATTCCGTCTTTGGCACCTTAATTTAAAAGGTGTTCGTCAGCACAGCTGGGGAGTACAGTTGACCTGGGCAGTCATGCAGGGGACAGAACCAGGGTGGGAGGGCGGGCCGCTTGGTTGGACCATGTTAAACCTCATGTTCCAACTTTCCTGATTCCCAAGTCTCGTTCATGGTTTAGAATAAGGGGGTGGTCCAGCAGCCCATGGTTTTCCAGGATTGTGTAGTAATTCTCAAATTTGGCCTTTAAGTGGGCACTGTGTGTGTTTTCCTTTATAGAAACCAGCACAGGGAAGGCGCTATATTTAAGAAGTAACCATTTTGTCAGACGCAGACCAAAATGGGTGAGGGTGAATGAGAAAACTCGGGGAAGCCCTTGCGTGCTGCAGGTGGGAGAGGAGCTTTCCCATGTGATTATGAATCAAGGATGTAGTTTTTTGCTCCTTGACTTTTCGTCCCATGTGTTCAATCCACTAGTTTCTGAAAGAGAAGTTGACAAGAGTCCGTTGATTTTCATCGAATGGCCTGGGCATCCTCCAGTTCCCAGAAGGACTGGGGAGAAGCAGAGAATGGCCCCAGTGCCTGGGCCTCAGGTTACGTGGAATTAGGGCGCTTAGAGCTACTGGAGCGCCCTTCACATTCGAATCCTCGAGCTAGTTCCTTGAGACATTGAGCTTTTCATTCCAAAAGGCAGATGAAATATCGAAGAGCTGATTTTCTCAGGTTTTGTGGAGTTTCATAGGCACAGAATTGATTCATGATCTGAGCTGGTCTGCAGGGAGATTGACCACGTGGGGCTCTGGGACAGGTCTAGGCAAAAAGGCAGTCATTAAGCTCATGGGGTGGTGGCCCTGTCCTCAGGTGCTTGTTCGGAGGAATTGGGTCAGAAGGCTGGCATATGTTGCTCTGGTACCATCTAAAAATGTTTGCAAACCTGGTCTTAGGGACCTAGGATGTGGGTGAAATCTGGTACTGCAAAGAAGGGAGGACAGAGGTGCTGGAATCCAGTGGTTTTGGTCCTAAATTCTTGACTTTGGCCAGCGCTCCCACTTCTGTTCCTTTCTCAGAATCAAACATCTGGCTGGGCTCTGGCCAGCTGCCAGGCTTCTCAGGTAGAGCCAGGATTACATCTGTGTCTTTGTGTTTTGTCTCCAGGTTTCCGCCGAGTCCAGTTCTTCCATGAACTCCAACACCCCGCTGGTAAGGATAACCACGCGCCTCTCCTCAACGGCAGACACCCCCATGTTGGCAGGGGTCTCCGAGTATGAATTGCCAGAAGATCCAAAGTGGGAGTTCCCGAGAGATAAGTGAGTGCTTCTGTTGGACGCATCCCCGAATGGAATCGTAGGCATAAATGGGGATGTTGGCTTGACATGTTCTTTTTCTGGTCCTTAGCTGCAAGGATCATGCAACAGGAGTGGAGTGAGATGCTATTTCTAAATAACCAACTCCTGAAAAAGAAAAGAATGGGTTTTCTCTCTCTCTCTTTTACTGGTTCTTTTAAAAAGCTGCTAGGCATGGCTGGTCCCCAACCAAGACAGTACCTTATTAGCACTTTTTTACTTTTTGGATAATTCAAACCCAGTCACATGGACTAAACGTAGGACTAAATCTCATTGATAAAGCAGATACGACATTCCAACTTCTGGTTATTAGAACACGACTGTTCTATAGTTCATTTCTTTGGGGAAAATTCGGTATAAAATACAAATTGCCTGAAGAATCTTCAGTCAGCGTTGCTCTTTTTTAAGGGTTGTTAATGTCCTATGGGGCTGCAAAGGTTTGAATATGGTACCTGACGTCACATTTCCTGTGGTCCATAATATTTTCTTTACTGGATCATGTGGAGGCGTTCCAGTCAGGTGTTGGTTCAGTCAGAGCATGACCACCTGGGCTCTGTTGAAGGCATTACTGGGAGCTCTTTATCTCTTGATTTGTCTTCAGGTCCATGTATTTGGGCTGTCTTGGGCGGGATTTGAATCCTGGCTCAGCTAGCCAGCGGCTGGGCAACCTTGATTCTCTGAACTTCATGTTTATAAAATGATGACCATGGTATAGACCTCGCAAGACCGAGTGCAGTTCTTGGCTCATGAGTTTCCCCGTCTTGCGTGTCCCTTCATGGAGTGGTAAGCTGGGAGCTCTGAACCACAGACCCCAACAACATGGTGGGGCTAGGCAGAGACTGTGTGAGGCAGATCCTGTGCTTCCAGTCCTGTCTTCTGGGCAGAACCAGCACCCAGACCCACCTTCTGAAATAAAGTATGATGGTCCTTGAAGGCCAGCAGCTCCCTTCTAGGGTACCACTTGTAGTCCCTTGAATCTGAACCTTGGTAGTAGTGGAAGGTGGAAATCACGGACTGTCCGTTTACATCACATCAACCGGAATAAGCTCTTGCCTTGCTTCTCTGTAGCTCCCACTCCCTATTTGTCTTCACATTGTCAGTATCTCCCTGAGATTAGGTCAGGGAGGTGTTTATTTACAATAGAAGAAACTCATCCACAAATGTAGAGGTACCAAGCTAAGCTATTCTAGAGCCTGGGTCTGACGAGCTCTGTTTGGAAAGAGAGGGGGCTTCCAGGGCACCGTGATTTTGATCCCACAGCTCTACACCGGCTTTGTTCCCCAAGAGCCAGTTTGGAGATACTAATGTGCATCGTAAGCTGGAACCAAAGCATTGCGCAGGTATCACTCTGTCAGGAGAGTTAATGGAGTGTAGTTGTGCACCGTAGTGGAAAGGCCATTCATTCATTCAGGACTTGTTTATTGAACAACAACTGGGAGGCATCAGAGAAAAACACAAAGAATGGTTTCTTTACCTGGAGAGTGTGGAAAGAGAACGGGGTAGTTTCTCCCGAAGCCACCTCGCTCCCTCCTTTGGGTGTACAAGTAGGAGGTCTCCGGCACACATTCTTGTGCGTCTAGGACTGACCTGGGCGGCTGTGATCGCACGTTAAGAAATGACAGCTCTCATGTTCGGGCCCCATGACGCTGCGGTCAACAGTGCATGTCTGCATGTGCCTGAGTGTCCGCTCCCACCCGGGGGGGACCCTCAGTGCGGCAAATGTGAGTGCTAAGCATTTCAGGACGGAGTAGAGCACGGATGTAGGTGGGGCAGATTTCCAGTGAATGAAGCCTATTTAGAAGCAGTTTATTAGATTGGAGGCAGACGTGGCACAAAGAAAGGATTGTTACGCTTGTAGAAACAGGGCAGTAGGACATAAATTAGCCATTTTTCCAATGCAAATGTTTATTTTCTGCCAAGATACTAAACTTAATTTTAGTTCGGGAGAGAAACAGAATGACCTCAGCCTAGCATATACAGTGCCCTCAGTCTTTGCTTAGCTTTTGTAAACCATTGTGTACTTACCATAAATACGGTTTATTTACTCATAGGACTGCTAAATACTTTGCTGCGTTATGCTTAAGTGGAAAAAAAAAAAAACCACATTCATGAGTGTTCCAAAGATTTCTCCATATGTCGGCTTCTAGAATGTCCAAAGACAGTATGTGGCTATTAGTAGGACGTGCACCGAGCTTCTGAGCTTAGAAATACAGTTTATCATGTTCACTCTGGGTTTTCTTCATTATTAATTTTGGGTAGTTAAGGATTTCTAAACTGTTAGGCCAAAAAAGATTCCCCCCCAATTTCTAGAATTTTCTTTGTCCTTTAGGGAAAAATTAGAGATTCCTTGAAATGTGTTTAAGATTCATATCATGTAACTTGGCCAGGAATGTGACCGTAAAATCCACTGGTATTTGAATAATAGTGATTTTAAAGACATCACTTCACAGAGACCAAAAAATAAGAACAGCTTTAACATTTTTTCTTTGAGACATTCTAAATTACGAATATTCAACTGGCCCGAGATCAAAAGCTCCTCATTGTTAGCACTTAGGAAAGCTGACCACCTCACTAGCAAGGATACCTTCCACAAAGAAAATAAATCGTGAACACAAATGTGAAACTTAATAGCTGTCCCGCCCGTAATTGACATTCTCTACAACGTCACTAAGAAAATACTCAAGCGCGTGTGTACCCCCGGTCTCATTAGTTCCATATGATAAATGCTCCATGCTTTTGCAAGCCGCTGAAAGATTTTTATATTTAGTTCTGGAATTTCCCCTTCACCAGATGCTGTGCACTAATCCCCTATTTACACATTTAGGCTGACGCTGGGCAAACCTCTGGGGGAAGGTTGCTTTGGGCAAGTGGTCATGGCTGAGGCGGTGGGAATTGACAAAGAGAAGCCCAAGGAAGCAGTCACTGTGGCCGTGAAGATGTTGAAAGGTGCGCGGGGAGGGGGACGGGTGGGTGTTGGGGGGGGGGGGAGTCTTATCAAGAATGTTCCTTTTGTGGCATGTGAACTCTATCATGGCAGGGGGTCAGAGAGCACATAGTTGACCTAGGGGTTGAGAAGTTTTCAGTATAAATCAGCATCCTGGACAGACGATTTATCTTGAGCTGCGTGCACTTACAAGAAAGAAAAGCCAGTTTTGTTAGAAAGGGGTAGCCTCCCAGGTTGTTCTTCGTCAGCTCCTTGTTGATGACCGCGATTTTTTTATTCCCTCTGTATTTGTATGTGCTTAGAAATATCAACTCACCCATAATTGGTTCATTTAGATGAGTCTTGGTATGCTGAATTTGGGATGCAAGCCTTAACTTAACAAATAAAGGAGGGTTGGCCTCTGGGAGGGAGGGAGGAGGCGTGGGGAGAGGAGGACACACCTTCTCTTTTGTAAGAGGAACAAAGCAGAATTGACACTGGTCTGGGAGAAGCCCTTAGAAAGCTAAAAGGGAAGGAGCAGAATCGGTGGTGGGATTGGTGGCCGGGCAGAACCTTCTGGAACATGTGAACAGTTACCCTGGGATGTGAACATCGCCTGGCATTCGTGGGATGACTGCCCAGCCCTGCTTCGCGCCAGTGTCCAAGGAGCTTATAGTACTTCAAACGTCAGCTTCCTCCTCTGTAGTATTCGTGTAGGAGAGGAGATCTAAGGGAATGGTTCCGTTATAAACCCTATCGTAGGGAGCTGAGAAAGGACGGAGTTTTTCCCATGTGTCCGGGCAGAGATGCCTGTCTGTTCTTAGATGCCGGTACCGACCCACTGTGGATGCTCTTGGAGTTAGGCTTTTTCTTTTCTTTTGTGGGCTTCATGCAATGGTCGTCCTGTCCCTCTCCGAGTGGAGAGGTAGCAGGGTGGAAATAGTCCAAAAAAAAAAAAAAAAAAAAAGAATTTTGTAAAGATGTTGATCTGAATGGCTCCCAAGGAAAGCTTGGGTGTTTTGAGCTCCTCACCTTGGAATTTGATGCGAGGGAGGCCTGTGCCCCACCAACAGAGGTGGCCCTCTGGCTTTTGTCCTGCATGGCCGGGGTCTGCCTGTGTGCCCTTGCCCCCCTGTGCGGCAGGTGTAGGGGGCTGCATGCCCCAAAACAGCCACCTCAGCAGCCCCTGGCCACGGACCGGGGCAAACGTGGGGAAGGCCCAGGCTTCCAGCCTTTTTTGGCAAGAACTTCTTGTTTGGTTTTTGGAGCTCAGAATTGGAGGTCTGGGCATTTATTTCTCTGGATATACTCAGACTGGCCTTCCCTTTCAGGATGGAGAAGGACATCAGCCCTGGAGCCCTGTGGGGGCCCTGGCGATTTTTATAGCCAGTGAATGGCTCACCGCAGAAGGGCAGCCCTCCCTGGGCTCTGTGTGCATCTTACCTTCCAGCCAATTACATTGCTCTTTCGCTTGTGAAGTTAAAAAGCTTTTTGCCACGTGGCTCCTATGCATTTCCTTATTTCATTTTTTTAGTAAATGCAGTTTTCCGTATCGAATTATCTCAAAGGGAGGCACGTGGGGAAGAGTCTTGCCACCTTGCCGAAGCTATGAGCCCATGAATGTGGGACCTAAGCTGTTTTTCTTGAAATTAGAGAGCAGACATTTATAAAACTTTTATTTTTTTTAGGTTGGGAATCACAGCCCCCCCTTGGAGAAGCCCACAGTCGAAGGCATGAACCTTTGCCCACTCAAAATGCATGTGCACACACACACACTTTTGTAAACACTTACGAGGTGCCCCCTGAACCTGTCTGTGACTTCTGTAAGGGCTCAGGTTAGCGGCATTTGGTCTGGAGAAAGTCTGTAGTGAATTGAGATGCCCCATCTCCCCCTCCTCTTCCTTTCTGTTGTACTCACGGTTGCTTTCAGGCACCTTGAAGTCTGATACGGTTTTTTGGAGGCACCATAGATCTGTCAGAGGATGGACTTACTTCACGATAAAGTTAAACACCCCCACACTCGTGAGGGTTGCTAGAAAAGAATTGGCCTCAGCATCAGAGACCTATATTCTCGTCCTGACTTTTGACCCCATTGACCCCAAATTAGCTATGTGACACGGATCAGGGCAGTTCCCCGTCTGGGCCTTTGCCCCCTTACCAATAAAATGAGGGAGGTGATTTGGAAAGTGTTTTCTGGTTCTAAAATTCAATTTCATGCTGTTTCCACTAAGTTTTTGGCAACTAGCAGCGGCTGTCGATGGGTTAGAGAAAACTAAATGGTTTTTAATTTACCTAATGTTTGTAGATGATGCCACAGAGAAGGATCTTTCTGATCTAGTGTCAGAGATGGAGATGATGAAGATGATTGGAAAACACAAAAATATCATAAATCTCCTTGGAGCCTGTACTCAGGATGGTGAGTAGGAGGAAAAAATGCTTTCATCCAAATAATTTACACTTGAATGTTAACATCATTTTAGAAACGGTTGGACTTTTGGATCTTGCTCCTAGGGCACGTCAAGTGCATGTTTAAAGTTCTCTTTAAAATCCCCTTAGGAAGATGTTCCTGGCCATGAACACAAAGGAGACTTTGTGACCAATCCCCCATACTGGGGGATTGGGGAAAGGTAGGCGTTGGGTGGCTTTGGATGGGAGGGCCTTCTAGAGTCCTGCTGTTTTTAGGGCATAACCTGGAGAGTGTTTAGAAAAGACAGTCTCCTTATGTTTTTGTTTTTGTAGTGCTAAGAGGGATTTCTCAAAATAAGACCCTATGGGGGACGCCTGGGTGGCTCAGTCCGTTAAGTATCTGCCTTCGGCTCAGGTCATGATCCCGGGGTCCTGGGATCGAGCCCTGCATCGGGCTCCCTGCTCGGTGGGGAGTCTACTTGTCCCTCTCCCTCTGTTTCTCCTTCTGCTCATGCTCTTTCTCCCTCTCTCTCAAATAAATAAAATCTTAAAGAAAAAAAAAAGACCCTATGTTATGGTTGACAGATCCCTTAAAATGGGGATTGAAGAAGCCATGTCTTGCTATGGACAGCAATGGCTGAGCTCCCAAGAATAGTGCAGGGGAGAGAGAGAGTAGAATGAAGGGACATGTTATCTTCCTTGGGGGAGAGGGAGCATTGACTTCTCTCATTGGAGAGCTAACTGACACTTCGGGAATCAGTTTGTTGATAATTAATAAACTTGAAGAAGCCTGTCTTTGCCTCAGCCATTTCTCCTTGAGGCCTCTACCAGGAGTCGGGAGACTTTCTGTGAAGGGTGATTGTCAGTAGTTTTGGTCTTGTGGCCTTTAGGGTCTTTGTGGCAACTAGTCAACTTTGCCATTGCAGCGAGAAAGCAGCCACAGACAATACAGAAATGAACGGGCCTGGCTGTGTGCCAATGCAGTTTAATTACAAAAACAGGCAGTGGGCAGGATTTGGCCTGCAGGCTGTAGTTTGCCAACCTCTGGTCTATGCCATGGAGAAAGGATTGCACGTGTGTGGAAGGAGACATACACAGGAATGTTCGCCGTGCACAGTTCGTTACAGGCCAAACCTGCAAGCGATGTAAATGCCCATAAGCATAGGCAAATGAGTAAATAAAATGTGGCATGTTTACATGATGGAACATAGGTAGCTGTTAAAAGGCATGATCTAGATTTATTTTTATCAGCCCGACTGGGTTCCAGGACGATAACGTGTAGGGGGAAAATGTTGCAAAGCTGTAGCTTTATTATTCATATATGCGATTACAAATAATAATGTTTATTGATACATATATGTATGTAAAATGGTTAAAATGAACTGGAAAAGGCAAAATTTATAGTAAGCATTGCTCTGCAGGAGGGCACAGGGGAGCCTGGAAATGACAGGGGAAGGACACTCACTGCATCTCTGTCTATTCCTCTGAGACTTTTGAGGCTGTCTTGACCCAAGTGTCGATGATCATTTTGGGGGAGATGAGAATGTAGGTGTTCTATTTTTGTGTGCGCTTTTCTTTATGTTTCAATTAAAAAAGAAAAAGTAGTGGGTTGTAAGAAACAAAACGTGGCTGAGCTTCCCCGGGGCGGATCTGGGTGCGTCTTCTCAGCGAGCTTGCCCTCTCCATCCACAGGGCCTCTCTATGTCATCGTCGAGTATGCTTCCAAAGGCAACCTCCGCGAGTACCTCCGAGCCCGCAGGCCGCCCGGGATGGAGTACTCCTATGACATTAACCGAGTCCCCGAGGAGCAGATGACCTTCAAGGACTTGGTGTCCTGCACCTACCAACTGGCGAGAGGCATGGAGTACTTGGCTTCCCAGAAAGTGAGTCCTTCACATTCTCCTCAGTTGGGTGGACTCCAGTTAAAAAGATCTGTGAAGAAAACAGGCAATTTGGACGAGCTCATTTGCTAAATCAAGCCCTTGCATGTCTTGTACAACCTGGAAAATATTTATTGCGTTACTCACATGGGGGTTTGGTGAACTCTTTAAAAGCCAGAGAAGCCTGTCGTGACATCGCGGAGATGAGCAGAAAAGCTGTGTCTTCTCCTGGGATTCTGCTCTTGGTAGGGAACAGCTAGGTTAGGGGGTGCTGTGTTTAATTCTGATGAGTTTTGGGGGCTTTATTTGTTTTGGGATGCGTTTTTGGACATAGACTTGGATGTTGTGTTTATGGTTTTAAGCTTGAAAGGGCCTTCAATATTCTACGAATAAAGATCAAGCAAAGTGGTATTTTAGTAACACTGAGTCCTGGGTATCATCTGGGTTTATTTTGTCTCATTTAGCGGGGTGACCCTCTGGCTCGAAGTTGGCCAGGTCCCCTGAGGTGAACCGTCTGCATTCCAAGCATGCCGCTTGCAATGGAACTTTAAACATCTGAGTTATTCTGAAAGCAGTTAGGCAGGTGCCCCGATGTCCTCTGGGGCGTTTCGGATGACCCAAGACACCCTGCCTTAGCTCACACTTCGGGGGCGGGGGGTTGCAGAACTTCCTCCTTAGGCAGAGGTGGGGTCCGTTCTACCTGCGGTGGAGCTTGGTGCCGATCTTTGGGTCCCCAGAGAAGTGAGATTCTCTTGTGGGCGTGGACCCCTTGTCACGGGGGAGCCCAGGCTCCAGGCTGGGTCATGGCTCTGCCCAGTCACAGGAGTAAGGGATCTGACCACAGGGCATCAGGGGTGGGGGTGGGGGGGCTGCCGCTCAGGTCCTGCTTCTGTGGCCGTGTTGGAACATGGCCAGAGCTCCCACACATTCTGTTTTTTGGTCTGCTTTTTATTTTCCTTTTTGTTTGGTTTTGATTTTCAAGAGAGGCCAGAGTTGAAGACTTTTTCAGATTCTTTTTTTCCCGTAAAAGCTCTTAACCTGTAGATTTTAGGAAGCAGTTTTGTGCCTGAGATTGTGTACGTGTGCAGGAATACAGGCCAGCTGAAAAGGTCTCTGACGTGAGGAAATGGATCAGATCCAGAATGTGGGACATTTGACAAGACATCGCTTCAAAATGTCCACGTCACGAGAGACAAAAACCACTGGGGAGACAGTTCCAGATTAAGGGAGGCTTAAGAGACAGGTGGAAAACCCTGTGTGCATGCGTGACCCTGGACTGGGCCTTGTTCAGGGTTGGGGGGTGCAGCTTTTATAAAGAACATTTAGGAACAACTGAAACTTGAATCGGGTCTACATTAGATAATATGATTGGATCGATACTAAATCTGGGGGTGGTGATAGCGGTCCTGTGTTAAGGTAGGAGATGTTTGCTCACGTGTTTAGGTGTGAGGTGTGCAATCACTTTTAAATGGTTCAGGCGTACAAAGTATGTGTTTTGGGCTGGAGATGGTGTGTGAAGAGAGAGCCGGCATGACGGGCGATCCCAGCACACACGGACCATCACTGTTCTGTTTCACCTTTGCTGTAGCTTTCCCTAAACCCTAGGGAGCGTGGCCTGCCTGCAGGCTGCCTGAGGGGGCCCCCAGGGCTGGGGCAGGGGGAGGGCTGGCTACCCCCCAGGGCCCGGCCCCTCTGTACCCTTCCCCGTGTGGGAGGGGGGAAGTGTTTTTTGGACGCAGCAGGGCTCTGCTGTTAATACAGAAGCAGTAGGAAGGCCGGCTTGGTCATTTTATTAATCCTTCAAGCGAATATTCCGGAGCGCTCCTGACTCTGGTGCTTCGTGCCCCAGGTCAGGCTTCCGTAGCGGGTGGCTGCAATGGATGGAGTCCTTGGACCTCTTGGAGCAGGAACCTCGGGTGACAGCAGGAGAGATCAACAATAAGCGTGGGAATAAAAATAAAGATGGGAAAGGGTGAGAGGCGTGCTGTGCAGGAAACAAATTGTGAGAGGCCAGTGGGGGGTTCAGGGGGAAAGGTGGCTGGTGAGCACCCCCCCCGGGGGACAGTTGTGTGCAGCTTCTGAGGAGGGACACAGGGTGCGGAGAGCAGGGTACGAGATGTGGCTGAGCTCATTTGGGGCCTCATGGACCCAGGCCAGGCCTCCAGACTGCGCTGTAGGCTGCACTCTCGGCCTGTGGCAGGCCACCGAGGTGGGGGTAACGGGGTCAGGTTTGTGCCACAAAGCTCACTCGGTCTTGTGCTGCTCAGCAAGCTTGGTGCTGGTGTTTTGGGCTAGGGTTTATTGGCTCCCACAAGGCACCGGATAAGAAGATTGATTTTGGACAGATTTTGCTCTTGGGATAGTTAGTGATTTCCAGACTGAGAGATCGGATGGTAGCGCAGCTGATCAGGATGAGGAAGACTCTGGGGTGGGAGGTGGTGGGAGAGGGTGGTGGGAAGAGATTCTGGTGCACAGTTCAGGATGCACTTTGACCACGTGTGAGAGCCATTCAAGGGCCAGTGCGGGGCAGGAAGCTCTGGGGGCCGGGCTAAGACCTTGGGAGCCAGCAAAGGAAGTGCAGTTCCAAGGCATGGGAGGTCATCTAGCCGGGGAGAGGCAGAGATGAGGGGGAGTAGAAAAAGCTCTCAATTTCTGGAGCTTGGCGCAAAGCACCTGATGGCAGTGGAGGCTGAGGGGACACAGAGAGGCAAGAGAAAAGGCAGGATGCGGTTCACAGAGTCCACAGGATGGGTTTCAGGAAGGCAGAGTGTCATTCTCCTCAGAATGGGAGAGAAGAACGTGCCTTGCACCTGGCTCATGGAGCCCCTGTGGACTCCCCATTGCTCCCCAGCCCCGAGGACTCCGAGATCCTTCCTCTTTTGGAACTGTTCAGAATAGTGAAGAGGGAACTTTGTGAAAGGGGGCAATTCCCATTATTAATCCGTACCAGTTTTTGAGAGCTCAACATCTGCCAGGCACAGGGTGAGTGTTATACATACAGTATCATCCATAACCTCAGAACACTTCTGAAGTAGGTGCAATTTTAGGATAAGGATGCTGAGGACTGTTGGGAGGTGCCAGGACACGTTTGAGCCAGGTGTGCCTGAGTCATTGTCCTCATTTCCAAGATGGGGACTCCTAGGTCCACAGAGAAAAGTCGCTGGTCCCAGACCTGGCCCTTTGGTTCTCCACTCACCCACCCTGCGCCCCAGCCTCCCCCACCCTGCTCTCAGGTAATCCCTGCCTCACTCTGGATGGTGGGGAGGACCGATAAGATGCCTTGTGTCAGGGCGTTGCTCACAGACACAGAGTGGGCCAAAAGGGACGGAGCTGTATGTCCTTAGGGCCTTGAAGGGTCCCAAAGCCCTTTGCAGAAGATGGCCTGCAGTTGAAGACATAGAACAGGTTTGAAACTGGCCATAGATGAGGATCTTAAGAATGGTCCCCTTGAGTGGAGCCTGCTTCCAAAGATGGACAGCTTATTCCTGACAGTGGAGTATGAAGAAGCAGGGCAAGGGCCTGCTCACACTCACGCCTCACAGCCGCCGGCGATGAGCTTGCTGGAGACCCGCTTAAAGAACTGTTGAGTGAGCTCTCTGGCTCATTACTGATGGAATGCAATAATGAATTCGGCTCAGTAAACATTGACTGGGTCAGGCTCTGTGCTCGGTGCTGGGAATATAGAGATGAACACGCAGGGCCTGTCCTTGAGCCACTTAAATATGTGCGTGCGTGCCCGCATGTGTGCAAGTGTTTGTGGGGAACTCGGGGGGGGGGGGGGCAAGTAAAGAAACACCATGATGTATACAGAACACAGCAAGGTAATATGGGGTATTTGAACCTTATACAAATTATGAAAGCTTTGCTGTTTTTAGTTCAAAGTACACTAATTTTTCTTTTTTACCAAATCCCAAAACCAGTTCAGCTTACTCCAAGGTGTTAAACCTGAGTGGGTGTTGTTTTTGTTATTTAAAGCAGGCTCCAGCTTCCCCATCTGTGAAATGGGTGCAACCATACCCATGAGATTGCCATGGGAATTTAATTCTATCGTCTGGGCCATAGGGGTGTTAGTCTTCCTTCCCTTAGTGACCCGTGGATCTCCGCTTACTTAAGAAATGGATACCAAATGGTCTGAGGGCCCTAGTTATGTAAATGGTCAGCTCTGCCCTAGAAAACAGCTCTGATTTCTGCAGATGATGGGAATTTGGCTTGATGTTAATTATTTTCTTTTTCTTGCGTGTTGGTTCCAAGTCTCTTACTGTTCAGCCCAGAGGGTGGGCGTTCGTGTCTGCTAGCATCGTGGGATGGTTGGTGCTCGATCCTGGCTCTTGCCAGGATGATGATGGAGGTCACTGTCGTAGTATCTCTGAGTTGAGCCCTCATGTGTGGTGGGAGCCCAGCGTGTGGGAATCCAAATTCTTCTGACCACACAGCTTGCCAAATGCACAGAGCTCATGTCGGCAGGGAGCACGCCGCCGGGAGAGTTTGGCCGAGGGCTTGGAAGTTCAGTTTGAAGAGGCCTCCAAACTAGGAGCATGGCTCCCGCCCCGGCCGGATCCCCAGGCGGCTTCTGGAAGCTCTCACATTTCCTGCTTCCATTCTGGCACAGGCATACCTACTTGTGGGGTTTTCCTGCTCTCCCTTTCCTGGTCTTCACCCATCCAGGGGGCCACAGAAGCGTCTAAAAACAAGGAATCGTTGGGCGGTGGGCTGGAAAAAGTAGCTCCTAATTTATTCTTCAGAGAGAGTGTGGCTTGCTCCTTTTTATTGGCCGTGTCGTGAAGTCCCTAACTACAGCCAGCCCCATTTCACCCTTGTCAAGTGGCTTGATAAGACTCTCTCCTTCATCCAGTAGTTAACACACGAGGCTGTGTCCAAGCATTTGGTAGAGATATTTGTTCACTTCCTTAGACCTTGCCTTTTCCAAAAATAGGGGCTGATGATTGGGGAATTCTCATTACCATGTGTCATGATGAAATCTTGTGACATTGAAGTATAACACTCTGCAAAAGTGTATCATTTGTAGAAAGGAAAAATGGGAGTTACAATGACCAGACCTTTCTGAGACCGAAGAGTATCAGAACTATAAATTAGCTGCCCTCTGGTGAGCATGTCTGCATCCCCCCCACCCACCACCCTTCCCCACCCCCCAGGTATTTTGTGTGGGCCAGTGTCCTCCGGGCCTGGGCCTGGGCCTGGGCCTAGACAGATAGGCGTTGGTCATGATATAAGCCGGGAAAGGACATGGTCAGTTCTTAGAAACACAACTTGTGGGGAGCGTAGCAGGTGCAGCGGGGCTGAGTTTGGAAGCGCAGAGACCGGTTAGGCAGGCACTGTGGCTCTCCATGGGGCTGGGGGTGGGCAGTGGTGATGTCCTGGGCTAAGTGTGGTTAGTAGTGGGGACACAGCGGGGTGGACAAATTACAGAGGCAGGTGGGAGTCAGCGTCCACAGAATTTGGGAGTACTGTGCCGAGAATTCTGGTGTATACTTCTTGGCCTGAGCGAGACCCAAGAGGGTAAGAATTAGGGGAGCAGAGACCTTGAATTTGAGGAGCCAAAGGGATGTCACAGTGGAAATGTCCCATAACCTGTGGAAGATGACAGTGAGGGTCCCAGGAGAGAGGTAGGAATTTGCAAATCCTTTGTGTGTATCTAAGAATAGAAGCCTGGGGGATATGTGGAAATATACAAAATTAATGGGACATTTCTCCTATTTTGAGGGACAGGGGAAGAGAGGAGCTGGATTGAGAGGGTGAGCCAAGAGAAGGGAGGGGATAGAACTCAAGGGGGTGGGGGTGGGGACCGTTTTTTTTAAAAGGAGCATGAAATCAACAGAGTCCGGAGCTGCAGAGGTTAACATTGAAGCATTAGAAGAGCTCACTTGGGTCTGACAAGAGGTTCCTCATATACTTTTGGGAGGGACAGGGATGGAAACAATGTTTGCGGATGGACCAGGAGGTAAGGAGGAAGTGGTGCTGGAGTTTAACCAGCTCTTCTGAAAGTCTTGGCTGTAAAGGGCGAGGGAGTTAAGTGTTGAGATAAAAGATTTTAGAATAATCTAGCACAGATCTCCTGCTAGGAAGGACGCCAGTGTTGTTGGTCATTTGCAGGTAAAAGAGAATTGGCTGCTTAGTGTCTCTTTGCTCTTTGAAATGATTGGGGCCTTGGTTTTTTAGTTACTTTTAATTAGAAAAGAAATACCATTTTTTGACTTAAGATGTACTTTCTGTCTGCATTGTAAGAAGTGAGTATGTTTTCTTTTTATTCTTGAAACATTTTGAAATGAGTTCTTTATTGATTTCAGTGTATTCATCGGGATTTAGCTGCCAGAAATGTTTTGGTAACAGAAAACAATGTCATGAAAATAGCAGACTTTGGACTGGCCAGGGATATCAACAATATAGACTATTACAAAAAGACCACAAACGTAAGTCTATGGCAGCACTGTGGTGGAAGGGACGGAGGGAGGGATGGTGGTGGCACGGAATGTTCCAGATGAAAGATAGTAGGCATTTATTCCTCTGCCCTTTATCTCTGTTCTTTTGCTGTATTCTTGACAGACTTCTCAATAAGCAAATTTTAGCTGTATTTAAGATACTTTTAGTAAATGTGAAACAGCCTTGTATATAGAATGATCGGCAGCCTCTCTGGTCTTCATCAGGCTCTTTGTCAAGAACTTCCCTAGCCAAGACTAGAGCTTGGGAGTTTCTGGATTAATTTTTGCCTAGAAGGTGGTCAGGGTGTGTCTGTGTTCGAGGGAGATCGAGGATGATGAGAGTCCAAAGAAACGGCATTGTAGTCATGTGCCCCAATCTGTGCATCTTACATGTTATGTGTAGGCCCTGCTGGACCTTATTTCTGCTCTCATGACTGACCAGTGAAAATCGTTAGTATCAGCTCTCAAATAGGGCACAGCCTGTCGAGCCAGCAAAAGTAAACTGGTTTTAATCTAGTGGTTTTTACCTTTTCTCCCCCACGCTTGCAGGGGCGACTTCCAGTCAAGTGGATGGCCCCAGAAGCCCTTTTTGACCGAGTGTACACCCACCAGAGTGACGTGTAAGTAACTCCCTTCTCTCTGGCTTCGCCATCGGGTTGAGCTGCAAAAATACGGTATTCATCTTTCTTCATTCTTTGGTGTCTGTTGTATTTCACACGTTGATAGAAGGTGCAGGAGCCGGCCTTAGAAAGGACGGATTTTATGGTAGGCTGGTAACCAATGCGCTGTTACTAATCTGCCCAGCTTCAAAGTGCACGGGAGGTGTAACTTCGAACCTCGTCCCGCCAGGGCGGAAGTGCCCCCCCCACCCCAACTTACTCACGGATCCACGACTACAAAGCTGCTGTCTCATTTGCCAGGCCATTGGCATGTTCTTTGCTCCCTGAAAGAAGGAATTTTGAAACTTTTCCCACTTGAGGGTGGTTTGTCATACTCCCCCTATCTCAGGTTTGTCCTCGTGGGGACAGGCTGAGTGGGGCAGAGTCTGCTCAGGTGATCTCCACGGGGCCCGCGTATTCTGTTTATCCTTTGAAAAGGTCTGATCTCGGCCTGGCACCCTTGATGACGTGACAGAAACAGTGAAAACTATATAATATTCCCATTATGATACACTTAAAAATACTAATTTCCAACGCTAAAATTCTAAAATATCAGTTGGAGGGGCAAGCTCCAACTGATATTTTAGAATTTTAGCGTTGGAAATTAGTTTGGAAGAAGTTACCCTGGCGGGAAACCGGGGGGAAGGTACAGAGCATCTCTCTGTACTGTTTTTTTCCAAGTTTCTGTGAGTCTATAATTAGTCCAAAATAAAAAGTTAAAAAAAAAAAAAAATCAGTTGAGCCATTTTTATTTACATGACCAGGCGGCTCCCCGGGGCAGGCATGGTGTCGCAGCCGGGCCCCTTTAGCAGCCCTAGAAGGAAGGTGTTACAAGTCCCAGTTTTGTAGGGAGTCAGCTGTCTGCGTTGTGCTCCCACTTTTGCTCTACAGAAAACTGGGGAGAGTTTCATTTCTCACCCCAAACCCGAAGAGAGTCAGGAAGGGTGTGTGTCAAGAGCCTCAGTGATATAGGTAAATGCAGGAGTCTTGGCTCCATTATCCCAGGAACTGTGAGTATCCGGAACGAGGCTCAGAAAGTCCAGCTGTGGGTCTCCGTGAGGTCAGGTACCCATGGTCCCCTGAGAGAGGTTTTCAGTTTCTGTTGTAGGAAACTCGTCTGGGGCACGGGATTCCATCATCCTCATCCCAGCCTGATGCCCACTCCCTTCATGACCCTAGTGAGTCATGAACCTTTTGTGCTCTCAGATGCTCCAACTGGCCACACTGGGCAGCTGTTTACCTTGCAGAATTGGCTTGCGGGCCTCATTTGGTCAACAGCCCATACTGGTGGGTCACAGTCCAGGGGGGTCAGGCACAGAGGCTGTTGGAAGAGCTGGACGGCAGCATGAAGAGCTTTGCAGCTTAGGAGCTGAGATCCTCACGTTGCTAACACTGCATTTAAGGACGAGTAACTTCATTTGAGAGTGTCAGAATGAAAAAGCAACCACCCCCGATCTCTATCAGAAAAAAAGAGGGATGGTTTCCCACCCCAACTCTGTTGTCTGTTGGTGGAAAATTCCATGGGAACATCCCTCCCGTTGTCCTCATTTGGGGAGGATGCTCCTTCGGGGCAGGGAGGGGCCTGTGGGATGAACTGCCGGAGGGTTCAGGCCATTTGTCTTTGGACATGAGAAGTGAGTGGGCGTGTACTTTATTCACTGGGCATATTTGGGTTTTTGGGATTCAGGTGGGTTGGTAACACTGTTTTCTCTCTTCCTTGCAGGTGGTCCTTCGGGGTGTTAATGTGGGAGATCTTCACGTTAGGGGGCTCACCCTACCCAGGGATTCCAGTGGAGGAACTTTTTAAGCTGCTTAAGGAAGGACACAGGATGGATAAGCCAGCAAACTGCACCAATGAACTGTAAGGACCGTTGTCTCTCCTGATACCCAGCGGACCCACCATGCCATTAACTCTTCTCCCGACTTATTTTGGGTTTCCCAAGGCCCCGGGTTTTCCATACAGGCCCTAAGAAGAATTACTGCTGAAGCTTTCTGGGCTTAATCCCAGGACTGGGGTGGATGGCCACACTGACGGCCATAAGAGAGAGAACATCATCCCGAGGTGTATGGCCTGAGCTTTAGATCAGGGCATTAGGCTTCCTGGCTGAGGGCTTCTGACTTTCGAGAGTGAGACGCAGTGATCTTCCTGGGCCACCGTGCTGTGCTTTGCTGTTGTCTCTCCTTAGACGGATGGGGAGAAAGATCTGGCCTTTTCTCATACACAAGCTGGAAAGCCGTGGGCCTGCCCGGCCTTTCCTCACGGCCTTTCCTCACGGCTTCTGCCCCCAGCACGGCCAGGGGGCATGGGTGAACACTGAAAATTGCTCTTCTAGACTGACATTGACCACATGTCTTCAGAGCAAACTGGTGTCTGGTTACCTCTGTTTTACCCATAGTTTAGCACAGAGAATTGAGAATGTGTCCAGGTGCCATCCTTAGAATCCCAGATCTGGCTATAAAACCATGAGCCGGTTTCGAGAAAAGCCTACCCCACACTTCAAGTGGAATTATGTTGTGTTTGTGACATGCGTCTTGTGCAGTAGAATCAGTGCTTTGAAAGGGAGTCTCTCTTCCCCCCCCCCCCCCCCCGGATTAACTAAGAAGAGTGATTGTCCCGGAGACTGTGGTCTATTGTGTATCATTTCATGGGGATTTTATATCCGTAATCCCATGAGTGCTTTTCACTGTACAGTGGACATCTGATGAATGGCCACATTTTATAGTATATTATATAAAGGTATTTATTGTGCTGCCTGTCATTCCTGTTGCTTTTTCTAATATAGAGGGTCTGTCGAAACCCATAATCAAGATAAGGCCTGGGACCCTAGGCCTGTCCAGGAGTTAATCAGGAAGTTAATGTGCAGCCCAGGGATGGCAGATTAATTCATAAAAACCTTACCTTAAAGTTGTGGTTTTCAAACTTCATTTTTTTTTTAAACTGAGGAACCTTTGTCCTCTGCAGTCATTAAGATAAAACCCAAAGGGTCAGGGAGAAGAATGTGTAGCTGCTTTGGTCGGGAGCAGGAGTGGGGGGCGGGGGCGCGGGGTGTGCTGGGGAGAGACTGGAGACCGGGCTGCTCCTAGAAGGCTTTTCCTTCAGCATGTCAGAGTGCCAGAGAGATGTGCTAGTCTGTGTGTGTCACTCACAGATGCAAGTCAGCAGCGAAGACGTAGAAAAAAGTCTTAATGGCGTAGACACTCTCCTAAAACGTTTGGGGTGAAGTGATGTTTTTGTAGCTCAAAGTGCCTTTCAGAGGACCCAAGCAGTGAATTTTTGGGGAAAGCAAATAACTGCCTTCTAATTTGGAAAGTTTTGGTACCTGTTCATAATTTAGGACGTATCTCCCTAGTGCCTGTTCACACTGGCTTATAGCCACGCACCTAGTACTTACAAAATGAATTCACCGGGAAATCCGTTTCCCCAGGTACATGATGATGAGGGACTGTTGGCACGCGGTGCCCTCCCAGAGGCCGACGTTCAAACAGTTGGTAGAAGACTTGGATCGGATTCTCACTCTCACAACCAATGAGGTAAGCACCCTCTTCCAGAAGCCTGTGGTCCTTTCTTGGGAGGCCGGTGCGGCTTTTTCAATGCAACCTCCCCCGTCGGAGTCTGTGGTAGAGATTATCGTTTTTCCACAGGGGTCAGACAGAGTTAAAATATGGGCAGTTTTGAGAGTTCTGACTCATGAAACCAGACCGAGGGCCCTACTTGAGGCTGCCCCTCTCTGTGGCCTTTGGGTGGTGGGTCCAGGTTGTGGTATGCTGGACAGTGTGGAGGCGAGAGAAATAGCAGCGTTTGGGTTTACGTGTGAGGAGCTTGGGTTTCTGTGCTGCTTGGATTCAGCTCCTAACGTAGGAGCTGCTGCCGTTCTCTTACTGGTGGGCTTCGCTGGAAGCAGTGAGGTTCTGCCAGTCTAGCTTCACACGCACGGCAGTGTCCACCGTGACCCTGTCTGGAAATGGCCTGGGGCGTGTGGTCTCCATCTGTGTGTATGTGAATGTACACACAGTTTCGTATAATGAGGGACTTGTGATTTTTTTTAAAGATTTATTTGAGAGAGAAAGAGCGAGAGAGGGAACTGGGGGAGGGGCAGAGGGAGGGAGAGAGAATGAATCTCCAGCAGAGACTCCCTGCTGAGCCCAGAGTCTGACCCGGGGCTCTATCTCAGGACCCTGGGATCATGATCTGAGCCGAGATCAAAGAGTCAGACGCTTAACTGACTGAGCCACCCAGGTGCTCCGGGACTTGTGATTTTTAAGTGAAAGCTTTTACCTTTTGTTAAAATATTTTTCTTTAAAATATTTATAATCTGTACCAACGAAAGAAACACTCCTCTGTCCCTCACTGCGTGATTTCAGTCGTGGTGGTGCTCGCTTCCGCATGCAGATAGAGTGGTCTCTGTGGTTGTAGAGAGTGTCTGATCTGAGCAGGAACGATGAGAAACCCATCGAGGTCAGAAGAATCCCACAAAAAATTGTTAATGAATGAATTTGAGATATTTAATGAGGGTGCAGCAAGCAGTCTTCCTTCAAACAGGAAAAAAAAAGCCCTCAAACCCAGTTATCTTAACAACAACAAAAAGAGGTTAAAATTGCTTGAATAAAAATAATACATTTAATGTATTTTTAAATACATTTAATAGTTTCAGAATGATTTTTTTTTTTAAATCAAATGTTGTGATATGAAGCCTTAAGCCAGCAACATTATCTTGTGCGTCTAACTGTAGCTGATAAAAGGAGAGATTGCATTTAAATGAATACAGCTGACCTTCAGAAGTTGAAAGGAAAGGAACAGTTCAAGGGGAAAAAAAGCAACTTTCTTCTCCTGCCAAAATTGTTGTTTCTAGTGTAAGTTCCTTTAACCCTAGACTTGGAATCCACTGGTACCCCTCTTTTCCCCCTATCAGATCTGAACATTTATGGCTGCATTTAGAAACTGGGAAAGCACTAATGTTCCATTTTACTGGTCCTAAGTCCATGCTCAATGCTCTTTATTTATGTATTTATATTTAAAGTGGGTCCATTCATACTGAAATTTACATCTAGCATCCTAAAATAAAAAAGTAGAATGCCATATTGTCTAACGGATATAAAAATCGAAGTTTCTTTCCTTCTGAAAATCATTCCCATATGCTTGAGAAAAATGGTTCCATTTAGGACAAAATTTCATTTTTATCATTGTAAGCAAAAAGTTCTCTTTTGATGTGGTGGGCGTGTTTGTTTCCAGTTGTGCGGTTAATGCTGATGTTGTTGGAACTGACACATCCCCCATTCTTGGATGGGGACTCTTTCCCTTGCCAAACCTGGTGATGAATTATAGTGTTGTTTTTTTTTTTTTTTCCAATTTTTTTGGGGGGGGGGTTCTTTTTAAAATGTAGAGTTCCCAACATTCTGTGGGCTCTTTTCTTTTTTTTTAAAGATTTTATTTATTTATTTGACAGAGAGAGACACAGCGAGAGAGGGAACACAAGCAGGGAGAATGGGAGAGGGAGAAGCAGGCTTCCCTCTGAGCAGGGAGCCCGATGCGGGGCTCGATCCCAGGACCCCGGGATCATGACCTGAGCCGAAGGCAGACGCTTAACGACTGAGCCACCCAGGCGCCCCCTCTGTGGGCTCTTTTCTGAGTGAGACCCAGAAGTTCCTCGGTTTAGAAATCTTGCCAGAGTTTCCGAGCAAGGGTCTGCGAACCTCTTCGGTAAAGGGCCAGATAGTAAACATTTTTTTATCTCTGGGAGCCGAACTATTCAGGTTAGCCGTCAAGGCGAGAAAACAGTTACGGACAATATGTCAATGAGTGTGTCTATGTTCTGGGTAAAACTTGATGGACCCTAGCATTTAAATTTTGTATGACTTTTATGTCCTTTTATGTCATTTTAATGCCATGAGATATTACTTTTCTTTTGATTCCCCCCCCCTTGAAAAATGTTAAAACATTTTAGCTCATGTTTCAAAACATGTTTTTGCTCATGGGCCACACAAGACCAGGCAGTGGGCTCTCACCCTGTCATAAGTTGGAGGAAATGTTATCCTGGGTCATCCAGGGGGCTCTCTTCCATAGCAACCCCAACAAAGGCTGTAGGGAGCAGAAGAGATCCTTTTGAATTTCAAACTCTTCTTTAACAGTCCATTATGGATTTAACATACACGAGTACATCCGAGCCTTTTCTGAACCTGTTTACATTTTCCACTTGGAGAGCTTCTGAGAGTAATGAATTACATCTGTGAAATTACCCGCTGAATGGAGACAGATTCCCCCTAAATTATCTTAGAGACTGCAATAGTAAAATGTAATTCGTAAAATAAATATTCATAGTCTCAACTATTTTAAGGGGTCCCCGGAATCCATAACACATTACGTGTTTTTCATTTTGCGGGGGCTCGGATTTGAACCGTGTGCTCCCCCTCGAGGAGGCGTGTAGCAAGCCGCTTGTTGGGGTCTGTGTGAGTGGACTGGAGTGCTCAGCATTTTCCCATTCCCTCCTTGCCTCTTGTTTGTTCATGATGGATTGTAAGAGAAGGGTTAAGGGCAGCCTAGAGTCAATAAAGGGGGGGTTGTCTAGAGGAGATCTTTATGGGAGCGGGGGGTGCTAGGTCTCTGAATCTTCAACTCCGATAGAGCGTCTCGAGAGCCTGCATTTGAAATAAAGGTCTTCTCTTCCCTTCTTTCAGGAATACTTGGACCTCAGTCAACCTCTCGAACCGTATTCACCTTGTTATCCTGACCCGAGATGAAATAAAACGTCTCTCTTCCCTTCTTTCAGGAATACTTGGACCTCAGTCAGCCTCTCGAACAGTATTCACCTAGTTATCCTGACACAAGGAGTTCTTGTTCTTCAGGAGACGATTCTGTTTTCTCTCCGGACCCCATGCCTTACGAACCCTGCCTTCCTCAGTATCCACATGTAAACGGCAGTGTTAAAACATGAATGAGCTTGTCCTTCTGTCCCCACACAGGACAGCACCAGGAACCTAGCCACACGAGCAGGGAGGCCATGCCTCCAGGAGCTTGTTGGCTCCGCTTGTATATATGGATCAGAGGAGTAAATAATTGGAAAAGTAATCGGCACACGTGTAAAGAATTTATACAGTTGGAAACTTGTAATCTTCACCTGGAGAAGAAGAATGTTTCTGGGGCCATGGACTGCCATGGGCCACCACGCGCCCATGACCCACTGTGGGTACTGGCTGTGGACCAGCTGGACTTGAGGCAAACTTAGGTTCTGCCTTCCTTGTGAATTTTGTAATAATTGGAGAAAATATATGTCAGCACACACAGAGCACAATTGCAGTATATAGGTGCTGAATGTATGTAAATATATTCAAATTATGTATAAATATATATTATATATTTACAAGGAATTATTTTTTGTATTGATTTTAAATGGATATCCCAATGCACCTAGAAAATTGGTCTCTCTTTTTGTAATAGCTATTTGCTAAATGCTGTTCTTACACAGAATTTCTTAATTTTCACCGAGCAGAGGTGGAAGAATACTTTTGCTTTCAGGGAAAATGGTATAACATTAATTTATTAATGAATTGGTAATATACAAAACAATTAATCATTTATAGTTTTGTGTTTTTTTTGTTTTTGTTTTGTAATTTAAGTGGCATTTCTTTGCAGGCAGCGCATCGGACTAGTCAATCTATTGCTTGGACTTTACTAGTTATCAGATTCTTTGAAAAGAGAAATATTTACAGAACATGACTCATTTGGGGAAAATGAAGTTTTGATTTATTTGTTTAAGCTCTGCTGTCAGATGGTGGTTCTTACACCACAAAAATGCCGATAGGAAACAAACCCATTAATAAGAGAGTATTTTGTTTCGCTGTGCAGTTCTGTCATTGGGCCCGTGGAACATTTAACTGGACTTCCCAAGACAAATGGAACCAGCGTTCTCTTAAAAAGATGCCTTAATCCATTCCTTGAGGATGGACCTTAGTTGAGATGATAGCCCACTGTCCTCCTCCCCGGCAACTGGCCTTCTGCCCTGAGTTGCACGTTAATCAGATTAGCCTGTATTCTCTTCAGTGGATTTTGATAATGGCTTCCAGATTCATTGGCGTTAGAGAAGGCTTTTAGAATTGAAACACGGAGTTGTTCTGCCGATAGTCTTTGGAGACACTTCCATCTTTTTAAGGGATTGCTTCTGTCTAATTCTGGCAGGACCTCACCAAAAGATTGGGCCTCATAACCAGCGTCATCACAATGTTGCCATGTTTCACGTTCTATATGAAAGTACTGTGTCTTGCTTTGGAAACACCTACTCACTTTGTTATAGCCATGCAACATGAGTGCAGATTACACTGATTCTACTTGTTACAAATTGGAGAAAGTATTTAATAAATCCTGTTAATTTTTATACTGACAATAAAAAATGTTTCTACAGATATTAATGTTAACAAGACAAAATAAATGTCACGCAGCTTATTTTTTTAAGACTCGTGTCTCACCAAATGGTTTCCTGTGCTTGGAGGTGTTGACTCAGTGCTGTTTGGTGTGATGGCATGAAAGGCAGGGCTGGGAAGGTTCATTGTTGGCTACTGGTGCCTTGCCACAGGGATTGGCCGGGACCAGCAGTACCTGGGACAGGTGGATCGGGTGGGAAATCAGGGGAGGTGGGTTTCCGCTCTGGCTGTGTTGCTTCCTGGGACCTCGAAGGTGTCGTCGTATCTTTCTGGGTTTTATTTATTTATTTATTTTTTAAAAGATTTTGTTTTATTTGTTTGACAGAGACAGAGTGAGAGAGGGAACACAAGCAGGGGGAGTGGGAGAGGGAGAAGCAGGCTTCCCGCAGAGCAGGGAGCCCGATGCGGGGCTCGATCTCAGGACCCTGGGATCACGACCTGAGCCGAAGGCAGACGCTTAACGACTGAGCCACCCAGGTGCCCCTCTTTCTGGGTTTTAACTTTTGGAAAAGCAAACGAGGGATGGCATGGGCAAAGCTTTGCAAGCAGGGAGGTGTCCTGCGGATGGCAGGTGCTATGAATGGAGAGGTTCAGATGATCTGGCTACTGGGAAGGGAACTTGAAGCCTTGTAGGCTGGCTTCCTCCTGATGTACAGGGAGTAGAATTGGCTTCAACATTTCAAAAAGAGAGCTTGAACAAATCTTAAAATAATTTGACCTATTTCCAGGCCACCAAGAATCTGAAGAGGGAAATGGTGTTTTGCCTGCTAACAATGTGAATTTATGATTCAAGGCCCCATTGTATCTGCTTGCCAGCCTCCGTATCAGGAAAGGGAGCCCGAAATAGCCCGAATTCGTCCAAACTTCAGCCATGCTCTCAGAACCATATGGTTACAAAGTGCCACATTGAGGCTCTTTACTGGGTTGGAGGCCATTAGTAGCAGAACGAGGGTCTGGAGGGTAACCCGTTGTCCTGGGAAGATAACTGGTGTGCATTTTATGCTTGTGAGACTGAGGGAGCAGCCTTCTAGGAGACCATGTAGATTAGAATACCGTACTGGCTGTTGGCCGTTTTGGTTTTTGAATTATTTTGAAAGATTGGACATCCAGAGGAAGAAGTCAGTAAGGTGCATGAGAAGAATGAGAAACACTTCTTTTTTGAGCTCTGCCCCCCAAATAAATAGATGGAAGCAGGGTGGGATAGGATCCTGGAGCTTATGGTTCCCCTCCCCACCCCCCCCGCCCCGCCCCGCCACCAGACCTAAGGAAATTAGTTGAACCACAGTGTGATTGGCACCGTGATGTGAGATCAGTTCATTTACAAAGAACCAAAAATCTCCGGCATCTCCCTGAGAAGTGGGTAGTGCCTGGCTCTTCCGTCTCCAGCTGGGAAGGGTGGTAGTCAAGAGGCTGGTGATGGGCTCGGGCAGAAAGTTAACTGGTGATGGGCTCGGGCAGGCTGGGGAGGATGGAGGAGCAGGACAGAAATGGGGCCTTCCAGAGAGTTCTGTGGATTCCTTTGGGACTGGGTTTACCTTCTCTACTGCTCAGCCTCTCAATCCCTCTTGACCTCAGGAAACGTCCCTCCCTCGAAAGTTCCTTGATCCCACACACAGGGAAGTAAAACGCAGTTACAGTCAAACCTCTGGTAGACTTGAACGGCCACAGATTGAGGACCCAACCACCAATCCGGAAACAAGAACTTGGTCTGCGTGCGAGCTTGTACTGTAGTTGAGGCTCCAGAAGGGTGGAGAACAGAGGTCTCCGCTATTACAATAGGTCAGGAACTGGAGGTTCCTGAGGGTCACATGGCTGGGAATGGTCTAATGCAGCCTTATGCAGTAGAGGATGGTGGGTTGAGACAGATTTGGACTGGTTTATTTCTTAAAGCTGGGTGATGTTGGGCAAGTCAGAGATTCTATCTGGACAGTCCTTTCCTCAACTGCAAAACTAGTTATCACCAGCCTCCTGGACTTAACAGTGAGGACTACCTATAGGAGCTTAGCTCAGCTCTGGCATACCATACTCAGTAGTGTTCTAAGAATTAGTTTTTGTACATTTGTGATTTTTTTTTTTTTTTAGTATATTCACGAGGTTATGCAACCATCGCCACCATCTAATTCCAGAACATTTTCATTACTCCAAAAGGAAGCCCTGTACCAATTAGCAATCACTTCCCACTTTCCTTTTCCCTTCGAGCCCTGAAACCATCACTCTGCTTCCTGTCTAATGGAATGGTACACTATATGGTCTTCTGTGTTTGGCCATTCTTTCACTTAGCCTAATGTATTCAGGACTCACCCATTTTATAGTATTTCTTAGTACTTCATTCCCATTTTTTTTAAAAAGATTCATTTATTAGAGAGAGAGAGAGAGGCCGAGTGGGGTGGTGGAGGCAGAGGGAAAGGGAGAAGCAGGCTCCCCACTGAACAGGGAGCCCGATGTGGGGCTCGATCCCAGGATCCCCAGATCATGACCTGAGCCAAAGGCAGACGCTTAACCGACTGAGCCACCCAGGTGCTCACTTCATTCCTCTGTTGCCAAATTATATTCTGTTGTGTGAAAATAGACACATTTTGTTTTTCTGTTCATTGGTTGATGGACATTTGGATCTCCACTTTGTGGCTATTAGGAATAGTGCTGCTATGCACACTCTTGGACAAGTTTTTGTGTGGATGTATGTTTTCACTTCTTTTGGGTCCACGCCTGGCAGAGGAATTGCTGGGACATGTGATAACTGTGTTTAACCTTTTGAGGAGCTGCCACATTGTTTCCAAAGTGGTTGCACTGTTGTACATTCTCACTAGCAATGTAGGAACGTTCCAATTTCTACATATCCTTGCCAACATTTGTTATTGTCGGTATTTTTTATTATAGCCATCCTAGTAGGTGTGAAGTGTCTTCCTAAGAATTTAATAGCTGAAGAGATACCACTCCGATCATGAATCAAAGATACAGAATACCTTACTGGGTTTTCTAGAACAAAACACTTAGCTTCAAATAATTGGCCAGCTTTTGCACTTAGAAAATGGCCAAGATAGCTGAGGAGGCTTCGGTGGAGCCTCATGGAGTGGAGGGGCTGAGATTGATCATTTCCTCTTGGCCGAGAAAGGAAGGAAGCACTGACATGTGATGCAAAGGAATAGACATGCTTTCTGGCTGGAATCCTTGAGTATATCTCTGTCCCGTGTCCCCAGTTTTATGAAGTCTGGTGAGCTTGAGCAATTCATTGGGACTGATTAATGCACCATTACTTACGTATGCACATCGGAGCCCTCCTTATCCAGCCTGCGTTTTGATGTTACTTATTTTTTTATGCTTTTAAAGATGAAAGCCAAGTTTATCTTCTCTCACATTTCATCCCCAGGAAGCCTTGAAATGACTTGGCGGGGCACAGACTGCAGAAGCCTTCCACGGCTTAAGCGACATTCTGGAAGGGGCCCCTCTTGTGTCCTTTCTCCCTCAGGGTTCCGGGGGTTTTGATGAGCTGTTCAAAATTGCCTCTAAGTCTTGGCTCAGAGTTCACACGAGGTACTGTAGAAAGAAGACAGTGGCTATGAGAACGATCAGTGTTGACCACCTTGCCATTATCTAGGGACGCTGGAAATAAAAGGCTGTGGATTTCTTCTAATTTGCAAAGCTGAATCCTAGAGTATGTAGCAGCTGAGTGACAGAATTGGGCTTAAAATACATATGCAGGTAAGTGATCTTTCCTCCTATGGCTCAGAACACTGCCTCCTTCTGGGCCCTGTCTTTTTAGTTTCTTTCTCTCTTCTAATTCCTTAGTTGAGGGCACTTAATCAAACCTTGCTTGAATCCCTTTCAAGTCAAAGTCCGCAGCACCATGTATTTGGAAAGGGACAGAGAACGCTTATGGATTTGTAAATTAAGAATAGAGGAGGAAACGTATTCTTATTCTGTAAATGGATGACAAATGATCTCTTTCTCAAATGATTGTTGAATCAAATGAGATTTTACCTGGGAAACACTGAACACAGTGCCTGCTACATAGCCCTCAAATATTAACAGCTGTTTACTTATTTTTTTTAAAGATTTAATTTATTAGGGAGAGAGAGAATCTCAAGCAAGACTCCCCACTGAGCATGGAGCCCGACATGGGGCTCCATCCCACAACCCTGAGATCATGACCTGAGTTAAAACCAAGAGTCAGACGCTTAACTGACTGAGCCACCCAGGCGCACCTTAGTAGTTGTCTCTATCATTTTTTTTAATAGATGTAAACATAGATATAGATCTAAAGACAGAAACTAAATATGTTTATTTTTATTTTTTTAAACTATTTTATTTATTTGACAGAGCGAGAGAGGGAACACAAGCAGGGGGAGTGGAGGAGGGAGAAGCAGGCCTCCCACTGAGCAGGGAGCCCGATGTGAGGCTCGATCCCAGGACCCTGAGATCATGACCTAAGCTGAAGGCAGACGCTTAACCATCTGAGCCACCCAGGCGCCCCTATATATGTTTATAATTACTACTGAAGAAACTGATTCATGAGATTGCTAGACAGTTGTGAATTTCATGAGGGCGATGTCTTTTCCTACTTTTGTAAAAAAAATCATTGAAGTTTTAAGTCAAAGAAAGTGCTCAAAAATTTTTAAAATGAAATTATGCTTACAACATTCAACCTGTTATGTTCCCCTTTTAAACAAGAATTTGATCTATAAACTGCCAGGCAATGCCCTGTCTGTGCTTTAAGGGACAATTCAACATGTTCAGAACTGTATGGACCACGCTGCTGAATGGTTGAAGTACCACAGTCTAAAAGGCTGACCAGAACAGAAGCAAAAGTTCAGGAGGGTTTTTGCAAGGGACGCTCCTTTCCAGCTCTGCGTGTGATGTTGTTACAAGCAAATCCAAATGGGTTCCGTGACAAAAGGAAATATCACATGGAAAAAACGGAGGAGGCCTGATGCAGTGTTCTCCCGGGGTTAGGGTTGTGTATTGTTTAGGGGCTGTCCCACTGAATCTTTGTGACATGAATGTAAGTTACCCAACACGGTTGGAGAGGCTGAAAGATGCTCTGTTCCGTGGGGCAGTTCATTAAGCGTTCTGGTCGACCATGGGCATATCTCATTCCTGCAGTGAGTACTGGGAGAGTGGAAATGGGAGAAAATGGCTGGATAGTTTATGCAGACTGAGAGCTGCCCTTTCAAATTATGCTGTGACTTGATTGCCTCTTCTGGAAAAAGGTGAAGTGTGCATACACTCACCCAGCGGGAGAGGAAGTCAGAACCTAGTTTCCTTCCTGGCATCATCGTCACTCCCCATGAGACTAGCTAGCCCTTTGGGTACTTTGGGTTGGACTTAAATTTAACCAAAATGCAGAAGTTCCTGGTTTATTGCTGGCCATCACCCAGTAGCGGCCAGAGCTGTGAAGGAAAAAGGCAAAGTCAAAACATTAAATCGCAAAATGGGCAATGATGTCACTAGGGTTGTGGGTGTGGTTAGTGGGAGAGCTTTCCTGCTCTTGAGCAGATCAGGGTGGACAAACGGTGGCTCACAGACCAAATCCAGCTGACCACCTGCTTTTGTACTGCTTGTGAGCTATAAGAAGTTTTTACATTTTTATTTTTTATTTATGTATTTTTAAAGATTTATTTATTTTAGACAGAGAGAGAGCACAAGCTGGAGGGGTAGAGAGAGAGGGAGAGAGAATCTCAAGCAGACTCCCTCCTGAGCACGGAGCCTGACACGGCACTGGATCCCACAACCCATGAGATCAAGACCTGAGCAGAAACCAAGAGTCAGATGCTTAACTGAATGAGCCACCCAGGCGCCCCTGGTTTTTACATTTTTAAATGGTTGAAAGAAAATAAAAAAGATATATCTTGATACAATGGAATATTATGCAGCCATCAAAAAAAACCAACCCGAAATCTTGCCATTTGCAATGACGTGGATGGAACTAGAGGGTATTATGCTAAGCAAAATAAGTCAATCAGAGAAAGACAAGTATCATATGATCTCACTGATATGAGGAATTCTTCATCTCAGGAAACAAACTGAGGGTTGCTGGAGTGGTGGGGGTGAGAGGGATGGGGTGGCTGGGTGATGGACACTGGGGAGGGTATGTGCTTTGGTGAGCGCTGTGAGTTGTGTAAGACTGATGAATCACGGGGCGCCTGGGTGGCTCAGTTGGTTAAGCGACTGCCTTCGGCTCAGGTCATGATCCTGGAGTCCCGGGATCGAGTCCCGCATCGGCTCCCTGCTCGGCAGGGAGTCTGCTTCTCCCTCTGACCCTCCTCCCTCTCATGCTCTCTGTCTCTCATTCTCTCTCTCTCAAATAAATAAATAAAATCTTTAAAAAAAAAAAAAAGACTGACGAATCACAGACCTGTACCTCTGAAACAAATAATACATTATATGTTAAAAAAAAAAAAAAGACAGTAGGAAGGGAAAAATTAGGGCGGGGGGGAATCGGAGGGGGAGACGAACCATGAGAGACGATCGACTCTGAGAAACAAACTGAGGGTTTTAGAGGAGAGGGGGGTGGGGGAAATGGGTAAAAGAAAAAAAAAAGATATATTTTGTGATGTATGAAAATTACATTAAACTTAAATTTCAGTGTCCATACGTAAAGTTTTATTGGAACGCCGCCACGCACATTCATTAACGCATCATGCCCAGCTGCTTTAGCGCTATGATAGCAATTGAAGAGTTTCGACAGAAGCCGCATGGCCCAACAAGACTGAACCTATTTACTCTCTGTTACCCTTTACTCAAAGTTGCTGACCCCTGGTTTAGATAATGACACGCCAGTTAGAGGCCAGGCTCTCATGCAGGTGGCTTGTGGGCAAGGACAGCAGCAGATAGAGAGGTCCTGAAAATGGGTGATGCATTAGAGAATGGGGTCCACTTGAAAGAGAGGCCTGGGGGTGTGGATGAAAGTCATGGAGCAACACCCTTTGGCCAAGCAGGGTGTTTTAAGATCCTCTGGAGACGGTTAGTGGCCAGTGTGATGTGTCTAAACCAGCCTTCCTGGCGCCGTTTCTCCCCTGGAGCGCCGTGTAGCAACATGCCCGGTGCTCTTCCAAACAAGGTTGCCAAAGAGATCCGCAAACCAAAGGCTAAACAAATAGTGTGGCTCTTCCAGAAGCAGGGAAGGTGAGAGGTTGACATTCGGATTTGAATGATGCTCGTTTGGCAGGAAGTAAATTTGATCTTTTCCAGCGAAGGAGCACCTTTGTACCGTCACACTGTATTCCTCGGCGGGGCTGGGAACACCGAGTTCAGGGGGCAGGATGACCCCGATCTCATTGGCCGGGTTTTATTTTCCATCCCCACTCCGGTGTTCTTGTGTGCAGTAGGATTTTCATGGACGAGGTGGGAGGCACACATCCTTGTCCGAGCTCTTCTCTGAACACAAAGGCCATCGCCGGACAGATCATGTTGGGGCTGCCTTAGCTCACCTGCCCACACCACTGAGTACGACTTCCATTTGCTTCCCAAGAACTGGAGCTCAGAACATTTCTGAAGGTCAGGCTTGACCTGACAGGGCCACTCGCCCCGTACGTCAGCACGCAACTCCCCCACATAAGCAGATCCGGGGGAAAATCTACATATGCCATCCATGCATACAGGTAATGGGGAGTTGTAATAAAAATGAGTGGATCTGGTTTCAGCTTTTCCCTTGTCTTCTGAATGAGGGTTAAAGCAAATCAAACACTAAGCCGTTATTTTTCTGACCCGAAAGCAGGTGAGTTTAGTCAAGTGCAGAGACAGAGATGAGGGGGAAATGCAGTGTGGGTGTGCAAAGCAGCTTTGGGCAGCCGAGTCTCTGGCAGATCCCCAGGGTGAAAGCCTAGACCCTTTTCAAACACTGGGACGAGTGTGAGGGAGAAGGCAAGGGTGTAAGTCGTGTTCCTTGAAACGTACACATTGTTGGCCTGGCCTGATTTGCATGGCACATGTAAACCCAAGGAGAACCCGAGAAGGGGCCCCCGGGCAGCGGCCGGGCGGGCACGTGTGGTGGCATGCGTGTACACAGGCGCCCTTGTAGACTCGGCTTTTGCAGCTTTTCAGAACAATAGCAACAGTCAGAATTCCCCCTGGTTATTTAAGATCTCCAACATGACTCAAGCGTGTCTTCGATCAGCCCCTTACCTACACGAGAGCACGCCGGCTATTAAGACAGAAGGGGGTGTCCTGGGTAGTTCCAGAATTTCTTCATTGTCAGATGAGTTGAGGGTCTGGAGTTGGCATGGAAGGGGGCTTGGGGACTTGGGGAAGTGGCTTGGAGCTGCTTATGCATAGCAAGTACCTTGCTTTTATGCAAATCCTGTGGTTTGGTTGTTTTTGCTGCGTTTGAGGGGTTGAAGGTTGGCAAAGAGTGTCCCAAACTACCAAGCCACCCCACCCCGGCCCACCACCACCAAGAGTTCTATTAGCCCGAGTAGTTTCCTTCCCAAGCCCTTCTCCCCAGCAGTCTGCCGGAACCCCACGTTCTAACCACTCCTGACCACCCCGCCTCCCCCACCCTCGCAGGTAGGAAAGAACGTGGAGTATCTTTCCCCCTCCCTTAAGAAGTCGCACCTTTCTTGCTGCCTGGAGCCATGGCTGCTGGATACAGCGCCACGTGATGAACACAGAGTGCCATCTGTCCTGAAAGCTGAAGGGCTATCAGAGTTTGTGCAAAGGGAGGCTCCGCGGAGCATTTAACTTAGCTCCCACGAGGCAGGTGTTTTGACATTTGGCAGAGCCAAGGGTCATGGTGCATTCTGGAAATGTGTAGTCACACCTTGCTTCCGGGAGAGGAAAGGCCATTTGGGTAGAGTTGGCATTAGGTAAGGAGAAAGGGGGACAGTACCTTCAGAAATGGCTCTGTAAGCCAGGTTGTGAAGTCACTTTGTCTGGGACAATTTCTAGGCTCATTCTTCGACTCTCGACCGAACCAGCCAGCCCCAAGTTATGTACTATGGGGCCAGTCCTGCACTAGGGATTTGAGGATGTATTAGTTATTATTCGTTGTTGAAATAGTCCTAAACCGTGTTCTATTTTCCTATCGCTGCTGTAAGAAATTGCCACAAGCTTGGTGGCTTAACGCAACAGAAGTCTTTTGTCACCATTCTGAAGACCAGAGTCCCACATCAAGGTCTCAGCGAGGCAAGAATCTATCTTTGCTTCTTCTAGCTTCTGGTAACTCCAGGAATTCCTTAGCTGGTGGCTTGTCATTCTGTCTCCGTCTTCACATGGCCTCTTCTCTTCTCCACGGTGGCTCTCCTCCTCCGGGTGTCTCTGATAAGGACACTTGTCATCAGATTTAGGGACCACCACATGATCCAGGAGGATCTCATCTTGAGACCCTTAATTGAATGATATCTGCAAAGGCCCTGTTTCCCCCAAAATTCACATTCACAGGATTCAGGGGTTAGGACATGGACCTACTTTTGTGGGGGGCACTACTCAACCTGTTACCTAAGTGGAGGGCGGGCTATTTGAGACTTGCTGGCCCTCTCATATAATGTTACAATCAAGTTGGCAGAGAACAAGGCTGGAACTCATGAAATAATTTGCTGGGAGCTTCCATTTTATTCAAGAGCTTTCTGGTGTGCCAGGTACTGGCTAGGCGAGAGCAGTAAGACCCATTCCCTCCCTGGCCCTGAGGAGAAGGGAACTCAGCTGCGGGGGGCAGGGTGGGGGAAGGGTGTCTCCCGAGCATCTTCTCACACTTCACCTTCACAGCACTCTCCTGAGGCAGATGCATGGGGTCACTCAACATGTGCACAATCACAGTTGCCGCAGGGAGGTATGGATCCCAGCCGGCCGGATTCCAGATCTGGAAGTCTTCTCAATACCTGCATCTCTGGTAACTGCCCCACAGTCCCTAACCTCATGGGTGAGATTTGGGTGAGGGGGTGACCCACACCCGACTTTCTCAAAGGATAGAACCCGCTGAGGAAAGTGACCTCAGGTCAGAGGAACACTTGAGGGTCATTCTCTGGTGGGCAACAGCAATAGGAACCCCCCCACATACACATACACTCATACACACAGGACGGAAACAGTGAGCACATCTGCCCATGTGAAGGTCAGTTTTTAAGGAAAAATCGTCACCTGATCTGACTGGGATGGACCTCAGCTCAGGTCTCTGTGGAATGGGAATAGGATCCCTTGTGTGCCTCTGAAGGTGGAAGAGATTTTTGGGGGAGGGTGTTCAGGCATGAAAACTGAGGGTTGAGGGCAACGTCATGCACCCTGGGTGGTGACCAGCCACAGTGAGGCTGTTCTTTCTCCCTCTTCTCCTGAGTTTGTGCTTATCTTAGCTCGAAACCTCATTTCACGATGAAATACCACAGACTGGGCGGCTTAAACAACAGGAATTTCCCACAGTTCTGGAGGCTGGGACTCCAAGATCAGGGCTTCAGCTGATTTGGTTTCTGGTGAGAGCTCCCTTTCTGGCTTGTTGATGGGAGCCTTCTCACTATGTTCTAGGACCTTTCCTCAGTGCCTGTGCAGAGAGTGGGGAGAGGGAGGAGGGAGAACGTGAGGGAGCTGGGGGGGGAGGGGGGGGGGAGAGAGAGCAGGAGGGAGCTGGGGGGAGAGAGGGAGGAGGGAGAGGGGAGGAGAGAGAATGAGAGGGAGAGAATGCACTCGCTTCCTCTTCATATGAGCCCACCAATCCTATAGGAGGGGGTCCTTACCCTTATGACTTCATTTACCTTTAATTATCTCCCTAAAGGTCCCCATTTCCAAATACAGTCACGTGAGGGAACAGGGCGTCAACATACGAGTTTGGGAGAGACACAGTCCAGTCCATAGCAGCTGTCTCCCCCTTTCTCTCCTTATCTTCCTGGCCTCACATGCAGCCCTCAGACATTGTCCAGCAGACAGACAAGGGCTGGATTTCTCCTCAGGCCACCGCCAACGTGGTCTCTCCAAGCTGGTGGGGTGGCCTCTGAGCGGCCACCGGCTTCAAAGCCAGGCCTGGCCTCTTCAAAGCCAGGTCTGTCCAGAGCACAGGGGGAGCCCCTGGCCTTCAAGGGCGGGGAGGGGGGCGGTGAGAAGAGGTCACAGTGTGGCCAGACAGCCTGCCCAGTGGAGATTGGAAGCCAGACATTGAAAGCCAGCTCAGCCCTGCCCAGCCATGTGGCCCTGGGCAAGTGACTCGGTTCCCCTGAGCCTGAGGTGGTCTCTCGGTATTCAAAGCCCTGACCCCGCCTCCCTGACCCAACAGTTGTCAGGTAACTTTGGGAAAGGCCTGGAAAGGGGCAGAATGCAGTATGGGTCTCAAGGGTAAACTGTGAGCGTGTGTGTAAATAAAGAAGCAGCCCCTGGATCTGGGCCACAGAGGAGATGCCTCCGCCCAGACCCAGGCCCACGGCTGAACTTCGGGCCCAAGGGAGCGGCGTCTTGGGGCGCGGTCAGGACACAGGCCGTGGACCGTGGCTCCCTGTGGCAGACACAGCGCTGGCAGCCCGTCCAGCTCCTTCTGGTTGTTCGAGGCATGTGGTTCTGGAGAAGCCCACTTGTCTCGGGGCACAGGGGACTTCGTTTCCCCTGGAGACACAGGCAGGCTTGCTCTCTCTTCTCTGATCCCAGGGCACCACGGGGACGAGGGGGGGGCCCCGCAGACGTCACAGAGACACAGCGGTCTTCTGTCTTCTCCCACATCTGGGCTTCTGAAAGAAAATACCATCGAAGAGAAAGGAGAAAAACTCTTTCCAGGTAACGAATCTGATTTGTATTTAAGCAGAGTTACGTAGGAGGGCGGGCTACTTGGCTGAAGAAAGTCCTTCAGAGCCACAGAAAGTAACCCAGGGATTGGGTTGACGGCCCACTGCCGTCAGGGCGGGTGTAGAAGGGACCGATGATGATGATGGCCCGTGTTGTTTTTCACACAGATGCTCCTGCCTCCTGTGGTATTTGGGTTCCTAGTGCCTAGAAAAGGGTAGCCTCTCCTTACAGAGACCAGCCTCAGTTGGCCCTGACCTCCTACTTGCTGTGTGACCTTGGGTAAGATGCTCAACACTTCTGAGCCTCCCTCTCCTCATCTTCAAAATGTAGGCAAAGACCCGGACCAGGGCTGACTGTGAGGATGAGGAGTGGTGGCGGAGTGGAGAGTCTCAATGCCTACAGAAACCCCTGGGAAAGCAGGTCACCGGATCCCTGACACCTCAGTGTGACTTCAGCATGTTGGCTTTTTCCTTCCTCACAAGAAATCACCGGAAACCTAAGGGTAGGAAAGAGGGCCTCATCTACCTGAATTCACCGTTAGCGCAAGGTTGCCTCTGCGTCCCAGAAAATACCTCTTACTCACTGAATGGTTTCTATCAGCCGAGGGCTCAGAATCCTAGGCTGTAGCAGGATGAGGCCTGGGAGTGCACGTTGTCCGACCCTCTCATTTCAGAGAAGGGGGAGTCAAGGCCCAGAGAAGGCAGGCGGCTGGCCCCATGACACACAGCGGAGTCGGTCAAAGACCGAAGGCGGGAACCCACGTTTCCTGACTTCCGGCAGGCATCAAGAGAGTGAATGCCAAATGTGTCCTCTCTTCTCCTTCCTCCTCTTGATGTTGAAATCCTGCCTTGATAGTGATCAAGCACAGCAGAGTGCAGGTCTCAGACTGCACCGGGGAGCTGCGCAGTGTTTGGCCTAGGCTGTGTTTAAAATCTTTTGGAATTGTTTCTCCATGTTACAGCTCAGAAGATTTCACCTAAACATGCATATTTCAAGCTTTTCTTAGAAGGTCAGATACTGGCGACATTGGCCCTGCCTGGCCGCAGCCCCTGGAGTGGATTTGCTTACGCTCCCTTCGGACAGGGGCTCCACCCGGCCTGCCTCCGCCTGGTCAGCCTCGCAGCTGGATGTGCCCGCCGGGGCTCGGTGGGGACCTGAGGCCCTGACGTCCGGACAGAAGGTGCTGATGCGGCATCGTTAATTCTCCCCGCTCAGCAGACATCATGTCCAGACAACAGGTGGATCCTGTTTTTCTGCCTCTGTTCTCTCGAGCAGTTAACCTGGCTGCGGGTAAAAGCGAAGGCAAAGAGACGTCCCATTCCCTAATGGAGTTATTCCTCTAATGTCCATTTGCAAACTGCAAATGTTCCAGAAGAAATTCTTGCTTTCCTTCCCAGCTGACCTAGTTGTAAAGGAAAGTCTTATTTTCTTCAGGAGCCGAGATCTTGCTGGGGCGGCGGTGTGTGGACAGGCCGCTCAGCGTTTCCATTAGGAACACTTTCCTGGGCTTTAAAACCCAGCCATAAAGATGTGTTTTGGACAAAATGGGCCCTCCCCCCAGTGGAACCTGGGAATCTTTATTTCAAGGACGTTTTCAAAGGATCTTTCACTCTTGAAGTGCAAATATGTGTGGTTTGCGGCTCGCTAGACCACGTTTGGGGTTTGGATTTTGCTGTATGACATTTTTCCAACCTTTAAGTTTCAAGCCATCCTGTCCTATATTTATTTCCATGGTTAAAGTTGGTATTTTCTCTTTTTTTTTTTTTTTTTCTAGTGGAGGAGGGTTACATAAAAGGGGACTTTGTCTCTCATTCCTAGTCGGGGTGCACACTTCCACGAGGCCTTGGCAGAGTCCGAGGGTGGATGTCTCCTAAGTGTGCTAATTTACTTAACCGACAAAAGTTAAGTGGACATGATTCAATTATGAATCAAGAGGAGGGTTGCATTCCCAGCAGGGCTTTGCTTGTTGCTCTCCTTGTGATGCCTGCCCGGCCTCTTGCAGTTATTTAAGATTCTCTTGATTGTTTTAATTATCAGGAAATAGGGCTCCAGACTCCATATGATTGTTCTCAGGCAAATTTTGCAACTCCGCTCTGTATCTCCGGGTCACTTTCTTTTTTCAAGGATTACTTGACATTTTAAGTATGGAGAGGAGGCCTACGTATGTAACTCACCCCATATGTATCCGTTTGCTCCAATCCTGCTGACCTACTCGAGCCTGCTCCTCTTCTCGGTTCCCTACCTTGGTCCAGGCCATCCACACGGTCTCGCAAGCTGGAGACTAGATGCTGCCTTGATTTCTCCCACCTCTCCCTCCCAGCATCCAGGTAGCCACCGCTTCCTGTCCCTTGTCTCCATGAAAATACCCTGACTTTGTCTCCCTCCTTCCCACCCCCTTCCTCCTGTCCTCACCACCTCTTGCCTGGGCTCAGCCTCCTGATAGCCTGGCTGTACCAGTCTCTCGCCAGCCAGGCCAACCTCCGCCCTGCTACCAGCTTTCGTCCTAAAAAAGTCACATCTCATCCCATTCCATTCTCTTGCTTAAAAAGTTTTGTTGGCTCCTGCTGTCTCAGGATAAAGTCCAAACTGCAGCATGACGTACTAACCGACTTTCCGGGCCTGTCATGCGCGACTCCCTCCTTAGGAACCTTCTGTTCCTACCACTCTGAACCCATCATTCCATGGACAACCAGGCCCTTTGCTAAAATCAGCATTCTGTTCTCTATATCTGGAATGGCTTCCCTCAGACACCTTTCCTTGGCAGATTCATTCAAGGCGCAGGTCAAATGTCACATCCCTTGGAAATCTCTCTGGTCCCTTCTAGGTGGAGTTAGTACTTTTTTCAAAGCTCAACAGCAGCATTTATCATAACGTATTGTGGTTATCTTTCTTTGGGTCTTATCTTCCCCTAGACTGTGAGCCCTTGGAAGATAATGTTCTGGATCTTTACTGATCTCTGAGTTTCCGTCACTTAATACTGTGTCTGGCCTATAGGAGGTGCTCCATCAGTGTCTTGTGAATTGAATAATAAGAACTAATATTTATAAAGTGCTCAGCATGCACCAGGTACCATTTCAGGTGCTTTACACATTTCAATTTTCACAACCACCTTTGAGGTATAGGTACTTCTGGAATTCTGTTTGCTGATGAGAAGCCTGGGGCACAGAGAGATTATGTGAGTTACCTAAGTCACCCAGCCTGGATTGAATTCAGGCTAACCTGCGCACAGAGCTTGCCTGCTGGCTGAATCCTGATGTTATTCTGTTTTCTGGTAAATGAGTGCCACGTTGAGTGCCCTGATCAACCACTGGATAGATTTGAGGTGAAGGCCATAGTAGTCACTCAAACCCAGGATCCATTCCTGGCCCTGAGATTTAATCTCTTTGCTCTTTATCTCCTTAGCCACTAGACCAGGGTGAGCCACAGGGCCTCAGGAGGCTTGGGTAGGAAGGTCGATATATTACTGGCCCGCCTGAAATCCTGATCTGAACAAACCCTGCTCGGGAGTGTCAGAACCTCAGGAAGAAGGGCAGAGACACACTGACCCCTTCATCATCGTCTTCATCATCATCCTCATTATTTGGGAGTCTTTCTGAGGTCAGCAAATAGACTTGGTGCCAGTCTGCCTGCCCAAGTGTAAATGACAGTTTTCTGAATGGTTTGTCCGGGACACAGGCTCATACATGAATGACTCGGCGTGACTATACGGTGTGGTTGAAGTTTCCCTAGGAACACTGGTCGGGAGAACCAAGGTAATCGCCTCCTTCCCAGAAGGATCTGGATGGGATTCCTCTGTCTGGAATGTTTAGGTACAATATTCCCTGGAGGTGGGGACCTGAACTTGGACTCGTCCCAGATCTGGCCACAGAAAGCTGGATCCGACAAACAGTGCTAATCGTCGGCCTCTTCAATAGAGGGCCTAGCGGTAGATAGCCAGGTGTGCTGGAAAGAACAGAGACACGGGAGCGGGCCTCACCTGGGCCCCAGTGGTGGCTCCAGTACCAAGGTAGGCATTTCTCCAGTATAATTCCCACTTTGGATCCTTCTCAACGATCCCTGCCTTCTGTTCTGATGGTCTGTGTGATTCCAGGGAAATGGATTCACCTCTTAGCCCCAGAGATGGAGCCCATGATCTAGGCAGGCCAATTGACACATTCTGGCTCCCCCAGCTGCAGTCCCTGGTCAACTCGTTGGACGTGAGACTTCAGTAAGTCCGATCAGAGAGCTTTTTTTGCTGGGAATGCAGGACAGTGAGACTCCCTTTTCCCTCCGAATATACTTGAGGAATCCTGTAACCCAGGGGCTTGCTGGAATTCTTAGGCCCTATCCAGAGTATCTGAGCCAGAGCCCGGGAAACAGCCCTTCCAGATAATTCTGAGGAACATTCCCATTAGAGAACCACTTCTCTATTTCATTCAATGTACAGATGATTAAAAAAGTAAAAATAAACAAAAACCAGGTTCAAAGAGGCGAGGTGACTTGCCCAAAGTTCTAGCTGGTGAGGATACAAGCCCAGGACGAGAATTCCGGCTTGGCTTCTACCGCCCTGGCCATGTAAGAGGTATTTGTGTTTTCCTTCGGTTGTGAATCTATTGGAGCAGCAGAAAGCACTCCTCACCTCTGAAGGTCCTCCCCTACCTGGTCCCTTTCTCCAGAGATGCAAATAAATTTCATGCAGTCTGAGGATACGTGGGGTGAAGGCTCCCTATTACTCACGTTTATGTGCCGTATCGAGGACTCAATGTTGGTTGTACTTAGGAGACATTAGAGCGAGCAAGGACCCCATCCTGCCCAAGGAGACAGGCCCACCTTTGGCCCAAGACCGAGGGCGTGCTGGGAGAAAGGCGGTTGCTGTCATTTCTGGGGTCAAGCTGCTGGTTTCTTGGCTGGCTCCTTCCGGCTTGCTCTGGCCTCCCCCTGCTGCTTTGCCACCCAACGCTCTGCTCCAAGTGTGTGCGAGGGTAGGTGGGGGTGGGGGCATGGCTGGTCCCAGGCCAGCGTCGTGGCTCCGGTCTGAAAGTCCAGGCATACCTAAGGCGTCTCTCATGGCTCCCCAATGCCATATTAGGCTGCCCCCTCTGAAGGGTGGAATCTCTGACTCATCCTTCCCCTCCCCCACACCCTCTCACTCTCACCAGTTTTGGCCAAGATTAGAATTCACTCAAATCTGTGGGTTCTAAGGTTTATGTGCTATTTCAGTTTGGCAAATGACTCTTTTTTGTTTCAAGTCAGAAGAAGAAGCACTTTCCCAAAAGGGACTTGGGGAGGCTTTTCTGGGTGCCCCACTGATTGGCACGACCAAAAAATGGGATGATTTCCATGCACGTGAATCAGAAAGAAGTTGACGGTATTTACGTCTTGGGGTTAACAGATGGGCAGCAAGGAGACTTTGTCATCAGAGTGACAGCGAGGACAACAATCCCCCCTCCCAGAGTGTCCTGCTGGTCTCCAGTCCCAAGCTAGGCAGTCTGTGCGTTTTACTAACCCCTGCCCCGGTCCCACCAGGTAGGCAAACTTCCCCATTTTAGAGATGAGGAAACCGAGCTTCAGAGAAATCAAGCCTGGAGCTTGAGGCCATATAGCTGAGAGGCGGCAGCAGGTGGTTTTGCCACACTGGTGTTCCTGGCTCCCAGAAGAGGCAGGGGTCTTGCTCTGCTGCTCCGAGGTAAGTGGGAGGTGTGTGGCCTCTGTCCGTTTGCCTTGGGATCTGGAGAGTGAACCAGGTAGGGCTGTTTGGATGGGGCATTAGAAGAGGACATTGAGAATGAGGGGATAGAACCAGACAGAAGATTCAGGAGTTAGGGCAAAAGATTGGATCCTGGGCTGCCCCAAGAGTCTTGGTGGAAGCCAGTAGAAGATCTGTCTCGGTGCTGCCACCGTACCAAGGGCACCACTATGTCCCACTCTGTGTCTCTCTGTGCATGATTCAGAGTCCAAGGAACACTTGTGCGGTGGGCTCTGCTGGGCTCAGGTGACCTTCTCTTGGCTTGGGCAGGGCAGGCCATTTTGAGTGAGATCTCATCAGATTGCATCCAAGTTTCCAAAAGGAGGTTAAGAGGACACCGCCACTGAAGGAAACAGGAGGGGTGGATATTGGGTTGGATGCCAGAAAGGCAGAAAAGCACACAGCTTGGGTGTTGGGGAGCCCCAAAGGCCTCCGATCCCCTGGCTATGGGGTGGGTCTTTCTCTTCCTCCTCCGGGGGGGCCACATGCATTTTTTAAGTAGGTGGACCTGAAGCCCTGGGTCTGTTGCAGGCTGCCCGGTCACCCTGGAAGGTGCATGGAGAGATGGGCCGATGGTGGTGACAGGGCTGAGAGATGGCAGCCTCACAGAGCTCAGGCCCCCCCCTTCAGGGCACAGACCCCACCCTGCTAAGCCACAGTCTGTGGGGACTGTGGGGGTGTCACTCATGCCAATTCCGAGGGCCCCCTGCTCACTGTCCAAACTTTGGAGCTCTGGGGCAGAAAAGGCCAAGAGATGGTGAGTAGGAGCCAAACAAAACTACTCTCCCCCAGCCCACCAAGAAACACTCCGGGATGAAGAGGGAAGAAGACACTTGAGGGGTCTTGGGGGCCTGAGCTGAGCTGGGTCCTAGAGGTGACCCAAGCCACATTTTTACTTTAAGAGGGAAATTGAGGCCAGAGAAGGGAAGGCAGAGCCTAAGGTGGTCCCGTCAACTGACTCACGGTGTCCTCCCAGCCACTGCTCTCGCCAGCCACCCTTCCGCTCAGCCCCCCAGCCTCCGTTTGTTAAGCACTTACTATATGGCAGCTCTGTGGTCACACCAGGACTCCTGAAGCTACTGCCCGTAGCAGGGAGTTTACAGCAAATAGGGAGGAGACAAGGACACAGAACAGCACAATAGAAGGCTATGGGTGAAGGGGCTCAAGTGGGCACCTCTCTGACCTCCAATAGACCCAAGGCCTTGCATCTTTGTCTGAAGATAGTCAAACTAGAATATTCGAAAGAGACAGAACCTGCAGAAGAGGGCTGAGGGAAGTTGGTGCGTGTGCACGTGTGTGCAAGCATGGCTGAGGTCTTGAGTTCTTTCTTTCTCTTCCCCCCTGTAAGGTGTTGCTGGCAGCTGGGGTTATCAGCGGAGTGCCTGTTTCCAGGGTGGGCGGTAGATATTCGCGGTGCTTTCTGGGGTCACATGTTCTCGTGTTCTTGGCTTGGCCAAAGTTTTGAAGAATGAAGAATTTTAACATTCCCTGGCAGTGCCATTCCCACCTGGGCCTTGGCTGCTGTCTGCCCAGCAGCTCACTTGCCTTCCTCTATGCTTGTTCGAAACTTCATCCCGCCCCTCCAAAGTCCCAGCTCAAAGGCCTGACCTGCTCCTTTCCTGCGTCCCTGTCCCAGGAGCCCTCTCTCTGCAGGTGCAGAGTGAAGTGCCCAGGGCCCACTCGGGGGTTAGCTCTTCAGTGGGGCCCTTGTACACGCAGTAAGGATAACTAGTGATGCACCTACTCTCCATTGGGCCCCCGTGTTTGCCCACCCTCTTAACGCTTCCAGGCTCACCCCCAAATAGCACTGGCCCAGAAATGCTTTGTATACCTGTTGGGCAAACACCTTGCTTCCATTTAGGGCCACAAAATCATTAAAAATGGAAACGATGCTTCCTTGAAGTAGAGTTTGGCAAGCACATAGTGACCGTGGCAACACGGTTGGTTTGAACTTGAGGTTCAAGCCCCAGCCCTCCCGTGTAAAAGCTGTGTGACATTGGGCCAGCTACTGAACATCCCTGAGCCTTAGTTTACTGATTTGTGCAATGGATAGAATTCTGATGCCTAGTCTCACCAAGAGGATGTGAGAATAAAATAAAAGAGTATAAATATAAAAGGGTGAGGCAAACCTTGGGGCACTGAGCAAATATAGCTATTATGATTACATGGCCCCTTGACACACATCATCCATTTGAGGAAAGATACAATAATTCAAGTCTTAGTGCCTGGGCCTAATTTTTATGAGAAAAAGGAAGGGGAAAAAAAAGGAAAAGAAAAGAAAGAAATCTAGTAACCTGTGGTCCGTGGCTGTTTTCTCTTAAAGACAGTTACAATACCAGAAGAAAGACCTGGCAAACTTGAGCTGATTAGATAATTCTCCGAGGGGGGTCTGTAATCCTTTTCCAGGAGGGCAGGCACGAGTTATCACAGGGCTCAAACAAAGGTGTTGACCTTTCTAAGTGAATGTTCCCCCTACTGCACACAGAAAAACCCAGCCTGGAGGGGTGGCCCAACTGATGTCATCTATGGGGTGTGCCTGCCGCAAAGGACAGAAGCAGGGTCCAGGTCGAGGGGCATCCTGGGCAGTGGAAGCAGACGAGGCCAGGGAAATGCCAAACTTTGTCTTCTTTACAGAAACTCATTCTTTCCTGGAGCAGCATGGGGCCTTCAAAACATTGTCCCCTGATCTGATTCTATCCAAAGAACATGATAATGCTCTCCAGGACGGGGAGACCAAAGGCTCGATGCTATGGACCGCTGAGCTGTCCCCAGAGAGAAATATTGATACAGAGACTGCAAGGCCCCCGGGGGAGGAGGGGCTGCTACAGAGAGGCCCCCCTCCCATTAAATCAAATGAAGATGAGATAGGGGGGCATTTAGATTTGGGTTCTTCGTTTTTTTCCAGCTTTGAGATTTGGGGTTCAAATCCTAACGGTGCCTTAAAGAGATGAAGTCCATCAGAACCCATGGTCCTCCACACCGTTGTTCCTCCTACACGGGGCCATTGGCGCTCTGGACCTCCACTGGGTCCTCGGTTCCTCCCCTGCAGGCCATGCACCAGTCCTTAGCAGCTGGGTGATCACTAAACCATCAGAGTCCAGCGGTGAAGTGTGTCGGACTGCTTGGATTCAAGTTCAAATTCAGATTTCCTGCTCCCTGTGTGACCTTCGCAAATCACTCAACCTCTCTGTGCCTTGTCAAGTGGGGCTACAAATACACTACGTCATAGGTCGTCGTGTTCAAACACCATGATACGTGCAAGCTGCTCGGACAATGCCCACATGTAGTAGTAAGACTCCACAGTGACCCTGGAGGCCATCCGGACACTGTAGCTGGGAGGAGGGGCACCTGTGACGTCCAGTGGGGCCATGTGACTGGCCGATAAAATATGTGTAGAAGTGATGTGCAGAACTCTGCAGGTAAGAAGTCTTCATGTAGCCAGGTCCCCTGTCCCTTTCCGTAGCAGCTGTGGAAGCACCCTGTTGAGATGGATCCCTGGGCTCCCCAGTGGTTACAAGGAGCCGAGGCCCCCCTGCCTCCCTGCACTAGACACCTGACAGAAGCAAGAATTAATGTTTTGGGAGTGAGGCCTCTAGAATAATTGGTTTGTTTTTTACTGCATCATAGCCTAACTACTCCTGACGACTACAATCACTAACAGTTTGTTGATCCTTGCACGACATGGGTTTGAACTGTGCAGGTCCATCCACTTACGTGTGGATTTTTTACAGTATAGTACTGTAAATGTATTTTCTCTTCCTTACGATTTTCTTTCTTCCTTTTTTTATTATATTTTTATTTATTTATTTATTTTAAAGATTTTATTTATTTATTTGAGAGAGAGAGAATGAGAGAGAGCACATGAGAGGGGGGAGGGTCAGAGGGAGAAGCAGACTCCCTGCCGAGCAGAGAGCCCGATGCGGGACTCGATCCAGGGACTCCAGGATCATGACCTGAGCCGAAGGCAGTCGCTTAACCAACTGAGCCACCCGGGCGCCCGTTAAAGATTTATTTATTTATTTGAGAGAGAGAGAGAGAGAGAGAGAGAGTGCGTGCTGGGAGGAGGAGCAGAGGGAGAGAGAATCTTAAGCAGACTCTGCTCCAAGTGCCAAGCCTGATGTGGGGCTCGATCCCACGACCTGAGATCATGACCTGAGCCGAAATCAAGAGTCAGACGCTTCACCGACTGTGCCACCCAAGTGCCTTTCTTCCTTATGATTTTCTAATAGCATTTTCCTCTCTCTAGCTTACTTTATTGTAAGAATACAGCATATAATGCATATAACATACAAAATATGTGTCAACAGTAAGCTATTAGTATTTAAGTTTTGGGGGAGTCGAAAGTTATATGCATATTTTTAATGCTCGGGGGTCAGTGCCCCTAATCCCCGTGTTGCTCATGGATCGAATGTATTTCTGCTTTAGGATGCAGTGCCCGAGGAAAATTCTCCTTATTTCACCCTCATGCACCTTCTCTTCTGGGAGGAGGCAGGTGACAGAATGGACAGAGCCCAAGCTCTCGTTGTACAGACCTGGGTTTGAATCCTACCTGGTGGCTGTCTGGCTCTGCATTTTCAGGCAGGCTGTTGAATTTCTCAGAGCCTCGGGGTCCGCACATGACAATTTCTACTTTGTTGGGGTTGTGCGGCTCCAGGTGCCCGGCACAGGCTGATGAGTCGTGCATGTTCCGCACTTGTGGGCCGTGATCAGGTTTGCTAGTAACCCTCTTAGTGTGGGCAGCCGCACATCACCTCCTCCGGGGCTGGGCAAACGTGTAATAATTGCTCAGAATCCTTCTCTCACCGTTGGAGATGGGCTGACATCTTCCATTTGCTCCCCAGGAACCACTCCCCACCCTGTCCGCCTGTTTCTGCCTCAGAGGCTGACATGTATGGATACACAAGCAGGTCATTGGCTTCCACTGAGTTTGGGACCAGAGGAAAGGACGAAAGAATTTGGGATCCTTAGTCCTTCCATTGATATCCCTAGCTCCCTCCTTGTGAGGTCACCTTAGGCTGGTATTGCCACTTGACCCCAGGTTCCTGCGCCTCTCAAGGTGGCCCCACCACATGAGGCTCCCCTGGGGTACAGTAACTACACCTGTGGGGGGTGGTGAAGGGTGCTGTTGCCATGTTCCTACGCCATCCTTGGTGTTCCCCTCATGCTGCTCACAGCCCTTCTGGAATGATCCTATCTTAAGAGTGCCATCTCGTTCCTGCTGAGATCCCAATGATGCCTCAATGCACAGCCCTCTCTTCTTCTCTCTCTTGCTTCTTGTGATTTTTCTTGCCAGTCTTGCTTCCTGCGGCCGTAGCCTCCTGTACGCAGAGCAGAGTGGCGTGGCCACCTCTCTCGATGCCTCATCTTTCCAGTGATGTTACCGATATGCTCCCAAAGCAGAAACTCTCAGATCTTGCTTGGGTGCCTGCCCAGAATGCGTGGAGGGCTCTTCTCTGGTCGCACATCTGGAGCATGTATAAAAATACAGAAGCCTGGACTCTGCTTCAGACCTGTTTATCCAGGTCTCTGGGTGGGACCAGGGATTTGCAGACAAGGGTTGAAAAGCAGCAGAGAGGAGGGTTGGTAACCGTGTGTTCCTGAGGCTGTGTTGCACCAAGTTCCTGTTAATTATGGTATGATTATGCGAGAAGCTTGATTTGGGATGGGATCACTTTCGTGGCTATCACCTCATTCGGTGTGGACATGTGTGCAAGGATGTGCCTGGGTGTGTGCATCAGGCGGCTGGCTAGTCCGCTCAAAGTGCCCTGGAGTGGCTCTACTCAGCACTCCTTCCGAGCCTTCATCATGCTATTCCCCCGTGAGAGCGGAAGAGGAATACCCTTCCCTTTGGCTCTTTAAGCCCCCCTGTCCCTCAAGGCCCCCCAACTTCAGCCTGCCAATGTTGGTAGCACCCAGAGGGGGAGAGAGCCCCTTGGTTACGTTTCATGCACAGTGTGAGTGGTCCGTGAACGTGTGTGCATTCTGAGAATGAGAACTAAGTTTTAAGCTTTCTTCCTCCTCCTTGTCTTACTGCCTGTTGCCAGTCTCATCTATGCCAGGGACCAGGCAGGGTGCTCCTTCGTGAGTCAGCTCATTAATCTTTGCAACCTCCCCATGAAGTAAAACATTATCATCTCCATTTACAGATAAAGCAGCCAAGGCCCTATGTGTGTGTGTGTGGGGGGGAGTGGATGGGGGGGGGGTAAATAACTCGTCCAAATGGCAGAACTGAGTTTTCAGCCCAAGTCTGTCTGACTCCAAATCCTTTGCTGTAAATCAGTGGTTCTCAAACTCTGATCTTGGGACTCCTATACTCTCCCTCTCTCTTTTTTTCTTCCAGGTTTTTATTTAAATTTAAGTTAGTTAACATATAGCGTAGTATGGTTTCGGGAGTAGAGTTTAGGGATTCCTCACTGACATATAACACCCTGTGCTCATCACAAGTGCCCTCCTTAACGCCCATGGCCCATTCAGCCCATCCCCCACCCACCTCGCCTCCAGCAACCCTCATTTGTTCTCTATCATTAAGAGTCTCTTACGGTTTGCCTCCCTCTCGGTTTTTATCTCGTTTTATTTTTACTTCCCTTTCCCTCTGGTCTCTGTTTTGTTGCTTCAGTCCCACACATGAGTGAAATCATATGGCATTTGTCTTTCTCTGACTGATTTATTTTGCTTAGGACTCCTATTATACTCACTTAAAAATCATTGAGGATTCCCAAAAACTCCTGTGAGCGTGGGGTATAGCTATCAATATTTATCATATTAGAAATTAAAACTGAGAAAGACACAAAGGTATTTGTTTCACATAAAAGAGCAATAATAAACCTGTCACATATAACACATGTAACTTTTTAAAGGGAAAATGAACGATTTTGTCCAAAACAAAAAGATAGTGAGAAGTGGCATCATTTAGCATTTGTGCAGCTCTTCAGTACCTGCCTCCACAGAAGACAGCTGGATTCTTCCCTCTGCTTATGACTTCAATCTGTCACAATAACACAAATCACAGAGCCTCTGGAAAACACCATACGCTTCTGAGACAACGAGAGTGAAGAAGGCAGATAACTTCTGAGTGTTGTTAGGGAAATCATTTTGAACCCACGAGCCCCTGGAAAGGTCTCTGGGACCCCCAGGGGTGCCTGGGCCATACTTTGAGAACCACTGCTCTAAGTTGGGAAGCTCTTTCTTGCTGGCATGCTCACTTCTCCGGGTACGACTTGTCTTCAGCACAGTCTGGACCTCTTGCGTTCCTGTCTGTTGTTGGGTAAAAGGAGGGTTAGCATGTGGGCAGCCTTGGAGCTTGGCTCTGTCGGCCGGGAGCTCCTGGAGAGAGGCTGCGCTGGTCCGGCGAGCAGCCTATGTTCTCCACACCGTAGAGGGGACCCGGGAGGTACTGTACATCCTTAACCAGTCTTCACGAGAATTTGCTCGCTCAGCTTTATCATGATCCTATGACCTGAAGGAATCACCAACATTTATTTTCAAGGAAAAATAAAGAAAATTATACACATTTCTCTAGTAACTTTGGAATCAAGAAATATCCCTGTTGGTTTGGGGGGAAGGCGGTTGAATAGGTGGAACACAGGGGATTTTTAGGGCACTAAAAGTATTCCGTATGATTCTTTTGCGGTGGATATAGGTCATGACACGTTTGCCATATACAACACCAAGAGTGAGCCCTAAAGTGAATGAACTATGACTTAGTTAATCAGTGCATCAGTTATAACAAATGAACCACATTAATGCAAGATATTAATAATAGGGGGAATTAAAGAGGGAGTGTCAGTGGTTATATGGAACTCTGTACTTTCTGATCATTTTTCTGATCACAGTAGAAAACCAAACATCACTGCCAGTCTGGATTTTTGCCAGAGGCTCTGTGGTTTGGGGGCTGGGCTGGGGTCCCACAGACAGACACCCCCGGGCTGCTGGCCTGACTGTGGCTCTGTGCCGGGAAGCTGTGCCCGCTCACGCATCCTGACCCCAGATGAGCTGTTCTCTTGGGATCTCTCTCCCATCGTCTGTAGCTCCCACGAGTCTACAGTAGCATCAGCTCGGCTTTGGAGGGTGTATTTCTGGTGGTAAGACTGGTAATTAGAGGATTGTGTAAAAGACTCCCGGCGTTGTTTAATTACTTGAGAACTATCAGCTCATCGTCACGGGGGATAATGGGCCCTCGAAAGCCCAGTGAAGCGGGCACACTGTGTCTCCGGCTGGGGAGCCTCCTGGAGGCGGGTCTGGGTGGGGAGCCTCCGTTCTCTCTTCTCTCCAGGCCACTCGGGGCAGGCATCAGCGGGAAGGTGTTGGGTGATTGCGGGATGGGTTGGAGGACGTGGCTGGTCCAAGTGTGAGAACTGCTAGTTTATCTCCAACTCAGGCAGACAGGCCTGGGCTTGCTGTGACACCCCTGCCCCCCGCCCCAAGTCTTCTTTTAGACAAGCCATTGTTGCGAGACTGGAACCTGTTCTTGCTGTCCTTGGTCCCTGGGCATCTGAGGATCCAGGACGGGGACTAAGGGGAGGCCAGAGAGGTGCCCAGGGCACCAGTTTTGGGGAAGATCAGCGAGGCAGGCTGGACATCTGCAGTGAGGGGCTTTCGCTCCCGAATGCTGACCCCCTACACCACTCCTTACCTTCATGGCCATTTTCAGCTCCAGAGGCGGCACATGACTCCACCACAGCTGAGTTCCATGCATTATGAATCCTTCTCAATGTGATCTCAGTTTCTTCACCCGGCACCCATCTCCTTCCCCAGCTCCTTCCAGGCTGGCAGTCTCAGGAAATGCGCTGGACTCTGGAAGGTTCTTTCCACAGTCCAATGAGCACACAGGCTCTGAGGGGGGAAAATGTGCTTGGGAGACAATAAGCGGTTGTTCTGAGTTTGAAAGCGGAGACCCTAGTGACAAGGCATGGGCGGGGGGGGCGGCTTTCTCAAATGCTTTCAGGATACTTTCTGCTTTCGGGTGGGGGAGTGGCGGGGGGGCTGTTTGTGAGGATAGGTACTGCGGTGACCCTCTCTAAGAAATTGTTTGTTTGTTTATTTGTTTGGTTTTTTTTTTGGTTCTCTCTTTGCTCAAACTTAATTAGTAATATTATAACTTTCAATTTAATCATTGACCTAAATGAGTTGCATTTTTATCTCAGCAGGAGTCTGGCTGGGCTGAAAGAAGCAGCCAGGGCAGCTGAGTGAGAGGGGAAACTCTTACTCGAATATTTGGGCTGGCAAGTGACACCACTTCTGCTCCGAGATAAGATGGAGACATTTTCAAGCCATGTTTTAAAATCATAAAAAACAGAGAGATAAGATATATATGTTGGTGTGGAGCATCTGGGAGCAGTAAAAGAGGAAGGTTATACCAGCATTGCTGAGATTATTGCTGAAACCAAGATTATAAGTAATTAAGGTTTTGAAAGTTTTGTCCAGGTGCACAATAGACGACTCAGTATCTTGGATTCCTGAGCTGGGGTCAGGTTAACTATTAAAAGAGGACAAAAGTATTTCTAACAAAACCTGCAGTTTACTTAAAGCCTATGCCGTGCCTGCTGCCTGAGCAGGCCCTGCTTTGAGCCTCTCCCCCTTTTCCCAGCTCTCAGGAGATCTAATGTTGATTCATTCCATGCCTAGATTAATGGTGTTTTGCTTCGGTGTGATGTTAAAATGGCCTGGTCATTCTCCGTCCCACCCCACCCCCAAGGATGGATGTCCCTCACTGCAATGTTAACTATGATCACACGGACTCACAGCCATAGGATAAATGGGGACCGATAATCACTGCATTTCTTCTCCACCTTGAACCTCCTCTGCTAGAACTAAGTGCTGGGCCTGCACAGGAGATTCTTGCTTGCTTTTTTTCTCAGAAAGAACTGATGTGGAAGCATGCAAGCCGTCACTGTCATATACCTAAAATCCTCTTTATAGGCATCCTTTTTCAGTAGCTTTGATCTGGAGGATGCAATCACATTTTCCCTGAAGGTATACATCATCTAGAAAAACACGGAAGAGAAGAACATGCCCTTAAATACCTCCTCAGACTGAATTTAAAATGTGATTTAATTATTTTGAGTTATCCCATAATTGTCCCTTCTGTATCTCCTGTTCTCGTCTCGAGCTGTAAAGGGTCTTAGCGTCATCTGTGCTGGCCACTCTGTATCTCAGAGGAGACACTTCATTCACAAAGGAAAACTTTGCACTTGGTTTAAATTGGTGTGGAGTGACTTTCCTCAGGATCAGAGGGTTTAAATATATTTTTTTTTTAATTTTCAGAATGTTGACAAATGAATAAAGAAAATGTGATACGCAACAGAATATTATTTGCCTTATAAAAGAAGGAAATCTTGCCATTTGTGACAACGTGGATGAATCTGGAGGACATTATGCTAAGTGACATCAACTAGTTACAGAACAACAAATGTTTCATGACTTCACTCATATGTGGAATCTAAAGTAGCCAAACTTACAGAAGCACAGAGTAGAAAGGTGGTCGCCAGGGGTGTGTAATGGGGGAAAATCGGGAGATGTTGGTCAAAGGGTACAAACTTTTAGTTATGCAAGATGAATAAGTCCCAGGGATAGAGTGTAGGACGTGGTGATTTGAGTTAATACTTTCTTTGTATATTTGCATTTGCTGAGAGGATGGATGCTACATATTCTCACCACGGACACAAACACACACACACACACACACACACCTAACTATGTGAAGCGATGAATATTTTAATTAGCTTGATTGTGGTGATCATTTCACAATTTATATGTATATCAAACATCAAGTTGTACATCTTAAATATATATAATTTTCATCTGTCAATTATATCTCAATAAAGCTAAATTTTTTTTTTACAAAAAGACATTTTAACAATCCTTTGAGCAAATATGTACCATAATCATCAGGATTCCTTGCATTGCAGGTGCCATAAACCTGCTCCAAAAAGAGACCCCATCAAAAGGGTAGGGGGTAACCCCCAGAACTGAAGGGCCACGCAGCTTTAGGGCCTCAGGAACAGGCTAACTCCACCCCATAGGTGCCAAAATGCTCCTCGCCTTTCTCTGTCTTGGGAAAAATGGGCTAAAAGTAACATACAGGGATGCCATGACCAACTGGAACCCTCAATTAACCAGAAAAATGTTTTTCATCTAACTTTAGGGTAAGTGGAAGACAGTCTCAGGGGCTTACTTCATAGTCCCACTCTTGGTCTAAGTTCCAGGGGGCATAAATATATGGCTTCACCTCCCATTGCTCCTGAATGTCTTATATATGCTTTTTAATTGTGATAAGATACACATCACATAAAATTTCCCACTTTTAAGTGTGAAATTCAGTAGCACTAAGTACATTCACAGTGTTGTGTAACCATCACCACCATTCATGATCCTAAACAGAAACTCTGTGCCCGTTAAGTAGTAACACTCCATCCCCCTGCCTCCGGCACTCAGCCCCTGGTAACCTCTCTCTGTCTCTATGAATTTGCCTGTTCTAGATACCTCATAGGAGTGGAATCATATAATATTTGACCTTTTGTGTCTCACTTATTTCCCTTAGCATAATGTTTTCCAGGTTCATCCATGTTGTAGCATGTCTCAGAGTTTCATTCCTTTATATGGAGGAATTTATATATATATAATATATATACAATATATAACATATATATAATATATATACAATATATAACATATATGTATAATATATATACAATATATAACATGTATGTATATATATGGAGGAATTACATATATATAATATGTATAATATATACAATATGTATATATAATATGTGCATAATGTATATGTGTATACATACAATATGTATATATATAGTATACACAATACAAATTCCTTTATATGGAGGAATTATATGTATAACATATGCAATATATAATATGTATGTATATATGTATACAATGTATTTTATATATATATATGTGTATATATATATATGTATTCCATTCATCTTGGGGCACTTGGGTTGTTTTGCATTTTGGCTGTGGTGAATAATGCAGCGATGAACATTCGTGTACACCAAATGTCTTTGGGCAGTGCTGAATAAATATGCATTTTCATAAAAATGAGACTGTGGTATCTCCAATTACACATCCCAAAATTAAGTTTCCCATCCAAATGGGGGTTCTGTGGATTCATGGAGAGAGGATGGGCTCCAGAATCCTATAGACTCATCTTTAACATTGGGCTTTAATGTTCCTAGTCTCTGACGTTGGGCACATTATTTAAGCTCTCTGGGTTTTAGTTTCCTCAGCCAACAACTGACTGACAAAAAAGGCTGATATGGACATTTCTGGGCTGCTCTGAGAATTTGGTGCTTCACCCCAAATTCACTTAGTAACCAAGAAAGTGCCTGTAACACTTTTGGAAAGCAGATTTCTGACCCTCGGCCTGGAGCCTCTGACTTAGAAAATCTGGGAGTGAGGTCTGGAGGGCTGCATCTTTACCAAAATCCTCAGGGGATGCTGATGAAGCCACATTTCAAACACTGAAATCAAGTGTATGAACCCAACCCCTCCCTCAGGACTTGATACGGAGGAGGAACTGAAGGAATGCTCATCTCCCTTCTTCTCCCTTCCCCCTCTTGACCCTGGACCTATGAAGAAAGGACAGAGGATGATTGCATTTTATGCAACAATGACCATTTCATGTGACAACAACAAAATTCAAATGATCAGTCACCTCTGGCTGTAAGTGGTGTTGGCAGTTCAGGTTATAAAATCATCCACTTTAACCATGTATATCTTTGGTTACGCATTTGGGTACAATTGCGTTGTGTGTGATCAGATCTGCTGATGAGGGCGCTGGGGCAAAGAGGGGCTGGAGGAAGATGCCACATCATGCTGTGCGGCGGAGGGAACTCCTTAGAGACAGTCATGCAAACTAGACTTCAGTGGACAGAAAGAACCAGTGAATTTGTATCAAACAAACCGGATTGAAGTTTTTTATTTTTTTATTTTTTTGGTGTTCTTCAAAATGTAAAAGGAGTGGACAGAGGGAATGTAGTAGATGTAATTTGTTCCAGGTTCGAAAAGGCGTATTTGTGTCTTATGAAATCTTATGAGAAAAATGTAATTCAAATTGGCTTGGAGATGAGAACTGTCAAATAGATTGAAAGCTGGATTATAAACCAAGACTAATGAGAGCCTGCAATGTGCACAAAGTTAGGGATGGAGTCCAAGAGAATCACTACAAGGTCTTACAGGGGAGGTAAACAGCCTATTAATTAAGGTAGCAGATGGTAGTACATTGGGAGATGTTTCAGATTCCAAGGACAGAGAAAAAAATGAAAGCATGGGATCTGTATTGGGTAGTTAGAAACCCCAGCACAAAATCAATGACAGGAAAATAATAAGACTCGCAGGTAGTCTTGGGAACGAGCCGTATTTGGAATACCATGGGAGTTAGAAGGAGACTAGAAATGTTAGTGGGATGGCTTAGAAGCTACCAGAGAAAGGGATCCATGCCATAGTAACATCATTTCAGGGACCCAGCAGGTTGGCTTAGGTACGTATGGTAACGAGTTTCTGGGTAAGTGGGGTCTTAAGATCTCCCCAGTGAGCATTTGCAGAGAAGGAAATTGCCTGACTAGAAGGAGCTAAATTGCATGTAAATTGAAGAAGTAAATTAGCATAGGGGGAAAAAGCAGCTAAGTAGATGATCAGTGTGATCTGACCAGCCTAAGAAGGCAAAGTGGTGAAGTAGCTAGAAGGAGGGCTTTGGATCTCTCAGAGTGGGGACCATCACTGACTCTTCCATTTACCTTCAGTTAATGGCTTAGCCTCTTTGAGCCTGTTTCCCCATTAATAAGATGAGGACGATATGTCTTCCCTCCAACAGGTATTGTCATCTGGATGAGATTTGTCTATAGATCACCAGGAACATAGTAAGTTTTGAACACATGCAGGCTCTTCCTTGAGCTACCCGAATGACGAAAGCGATCAGTATGTACTTGTAGGAGGGGTTGGTGAGAAGTGTTTGGGGAAACTTTGAGAAGCAAATGCCCCCAACTTTTCATCTTCCACGTGCAGAGAAGTGGGTTGTACTCTCTGTTCTTATGACAGGGGAGTCACATCTAACTCAGGGATTCGAAAGCCATCGCATGAAGGGAGGATCACATAGGGTCAAAATTATCCTTGAAAATCCCCCAAAAGTGCCTGTAAAGAACAATACTGTGCTGCCTCTCAAAAAGTTCCCTGTAGCCAGTTTTTCCTCCAGTGTTGGAACCGATCGAATTTTTCATTTTGCAGTTGAGCCCCAGGTGAAGTTGTTGGCTTGCACTTTGGGCCACGCTATATGAAAAATGCTTCTCTTTTGACACGAAAATGGCACTTGGCATAGTAGGACACTCACACCAGAGGGACGCACAGGAATGGAGGGCAGGGCTGGGGATCCTAGCTCATGCTGACTCCACACCTGGGCTGGAGAGGTGCAACTTTGCCTCTTTTGCTCTCTTTCTGAGCCACTCTTAGAGCTTGTCTTGGTCCATGTAGGCTGAGATGCAATATGCCATAGGCTGGGTGGCTTAAGCAGCAGACATTTATTTCTCACTGGTCCGGAACCTAGAAGTCCAAGAACAGGGTGATGGCGGGTTCTGTATTTAGTGTGGGCCTGTTTCCTGAGGCGCCTTCTGGCTGTGTCCTCATGGGGTAGAGAGAACAACTCTAGCTCCTTTCTCTTTATAAGGCCACTAATCTCTTCATGGGGCCCCATCCGCATAACCTCATCTAAACCTAATCACCTCCCAAAGGCCCCACATCCTAAAACCATCCCATTGTGGGTGGGGGCGTCCATATATGAATTTGGGGGCGGGGGTACAAACATGCCATCTATAACAGAGCTGCATGTGCACCTTTCCCCAGCTGAAGCCAACCGCAGAGGCCTAGACTGGCCGTCTGGCTGTCAGCTTTGCTTTCAGAGAAGGAAAATGTACAGAACAAGGCTCCACATTGGTTAGCTTGCCAGGTCCCTCTGCTCGGCTGGTTATGATGGATTCTCTGGGGCTCTATCAGAGGACATGAGGCCCAGTCAGCGCTGCGTGCTTCGGCCCAGCATGAGTGTGGGTGAGCAGCGGCAGTCTGACTAATGGTGCACCCGCGGACACCAGGCTGACCAGCCTTGGCGAGGCCTCTGTCCGCAGCTACACTGCCCTTGGAGAAGGGTGTGTTTCTCTTTGAAGCCTGGAGATGGCCCAGGTGTGGGTCTGTTTCTCTGTTGCTACTCCCAGGGAGGTAAGTTATAGTAAAACTTGGTCATTTAGGGGCACTTGGCTGGCTCAGTCAGCAGAGTATGTAACTGTTGATCTAGGGGTTTTGAGTTCAAGCCCCACACTGGGTGTAGAGCCTACTTAAAAAAAAAAAAAAGAAAAGAAACCAACCAAATGAACAAAAAAAACCTGGTCAATTAATGCTATTTATTTATTTATTTATTTATTTATTTATTTATTTATTTATTAGGCTCTGCACCCAGGGCTTGAACTCACAGCCCTAATGTATACCCACTGTTCTGCAGTGGAGTACTTGCCTTTTTTTTTTACTTAAAAGTATACCTTGGGGATTATTTCCATTGGTACATAAGAGACTTCCTCATCTTTTTTCTAGTTGAGGTGAAATTTACATAAACTAAAATGTCCTGCTTTAACCATTTAACAATATACAGTTCAGTGGCTTCTAGTACATTCACAGAGCTCTGCAGCCATCACCAGCATCTAATTCCAGAACATTTTTATCACCTCACAATGAAACTCCATAACCATTAAGTAGTCACTACTGAGCCCTGCTCTGCCCAGCCCCCAACAACCCTTGATCTTCCTTCCTTCTCCATGGATTTGCCTATTCTGGACATTTCATATATGTGAAATCATACACTATGTGGCCCTTTGTGTCTGGCTTCTTCACTTGCATAATGTTTTCAAGCTTTCACCCATGTTGTAGCAGGTGTCTGAACTTCATTTCCTTTTAATGCCAAATCACATGCCATTGTGTGGATAGACCACATTCATCCATCGATTGACATTTGGATTGTTGTCACTTTTTTGGCTATTATGAATAATGCTGCTATGAACATGCATGTATAAAGGTTTATTTGAACACCTGTTTCCAACTCTCTTGGGTATGTACTTAGGAGCGGAATTGCTGAGTCCTACAGTAATTCTGTTTTACTTTTTGAGGAACCATCAAACTGTTTTCCAAAGCAGTTGTATCATTTTTTAAAAATACTTATTTATTTATTTGAGAGAAAGAGAGAGAGCACGAAGGGGGGAGGCAGAGGGAGAAGCAGATTCCCCACTGAGCAGGGAGCCAAATGCGGCGCTCAATCCCAGGACTCTGAGATCATGACCTTAGCTGAAGGTAGCCGCTAAACTGACTGAGCCACCCAGGCACCCCAGCAGTTGAATCATTTCACATTTCACTAGCAATGTCTGAGGGTTCCAAATTTCCCATATCCTTACTAAACACTTATTTTCCATTTTTATAATAGCCATCCTAGTGGGGGTGTGAAGTAGATTCCTGTGGCTTTGATTTGCATTTCCCTAATGACTAATGATGCTGAGTATCTTTCTGTGTGCTTATTGGCCATCTGTGCTTCTTCTTGGAGAAATTCTATTTGGATTCTTGCCCATGTTTTTAATTGGGTTGTTGTTTTTGTTGTTGAGTTGTAAGATTTCTTTATATATTCCCTTATCAGATAGATGATTTGCAAATATTTTCTCCCATTCTGTGTGTTGTCTCTTCCCCTTCTGGATAATATCCTTTGATGCACAAAAATTTTTAATTTTGGTGAAGTCCAATTTATCTAGTTTTGTTGTTGTTGGTTGTGCTTTAGTGTCACATCTGAGGATCCATTGCAAATCCGAGATCATGAAAATCTACTCCTATGTTTTCTTTTAAGAGATTGTTTTAGCTCTTACATTTAGGTCTTTGATCCATTTTGAGATAATTATTATATATAGTGTGAGGTAAGGATCCAACTTCATTCCTTTGCATCCTTTAAAATATCTGCATAGCAATCTGTTCCATAGTTTATTTGACCAGGTTTCCACTCAGATGTTTGGGTTACTGCCAATCTTTTACCACTAAAAACAATAATACAATAAGCATTCTTGTATTTAATCACTTCCTACATATCTGGGCATATTTGTAGGCTAAATTCCTAAAAGTGGAATTGCAGGATCAAAGGTCGATTGCCTTATTGCTCTCCCTAGAGGCTGAGTGGATGCCTTCCAGCACTGGGTGAGGATATGTTTCCCTACATCCTTGCTAATCTTTTTGTCGATCGTTGCCAACCAGATGGGTAGTTTTAATTTGGAATGTTCTTATTATGAGCAAGGTTGTACACTTTTTAATATATCTTAAGAGCCTTTTGTAATTTCTTTGCTATGAATTTTTCATGCCCTTTGCCTTTTTTTTTTTTTCTGTTGGATGATTGTTCCTTGTTTTGTAGGAGATATTTATAAAGCAAATGAGGCCTGTGTCTGTAATATGCTTGTCATTTACCTTTTAGCTTTATTAATGATGTTGTTTTTCTTCTCTGTAGAATGTGCTTCACTCCTTTTAAGATTTTTGAGCTAAGTGACTACTTAAAACAGCCTTCCCTATTCCAATATTGTAATATTATTTTATGTTTTGTTTTTCTGGTATTTTTATGATTTCAATATATTGGCTACTCACTCTTTGGTATAACTGGAATTTATTTAGTTATATGCTGTGAGGTAGGGATTCATTTTCCCCTCTAGATAATTGAGGTAGTTACTTGTGAGGTCAGGCATCCTCAGTTTCCCACAGCAAACAAAGCAGTAAAAGTTCAGTCATGACCGGAGGGAGGCCCAAATCCAGTTCATTGTTTGGTCCAGGCTGGAAAGGGCATCTCTCTGCACTGGAACCAGAGGGTGGCTCATTCTCAGCTTTACCTGCCTGAGGAAGCATAGAACAGTGGTGAACAGCAAGACTCTAGAGGCAGGCAGACAGTGTAAAAATCCTGCTCTCTCAATACCTAGTTAGTTGTATGACCCTGTGACTCTGCTCAAACTTTTCACCTCTCTATTGTGTTTTTTCCTTATCTGCAAAATACGGATAGTAACAGTACCTCCCTCTTAGAATGGTGCCAAGAAGTAAACAAAGATGCCCCCCAGGAGGTTTTCAGGTTGGCCACCCGGCCACCCCTTTCCCAGAGGGCACTGGGAGGCTGGAGTCCCTTCTGAAGGACCCACCTGAGCCTAAACTATCTTTTCTTCCCTGGGGGCTCTTCCCAGTCTTGAGAACCATGGGGCCCTATCTGTTCATCTATTTCTCCTTTTAAACTCACAAGGCAAGAATTTGCTTCTTTTGTTCTCTGAGTTGTATTTCCCTTCTGCACATTTTGTATCCGTTCCCTCTGCACGGAAGCCTTGCAGCCCAGCTCCTGGCGGGAAGCAAACACAGCAGACCTAGTGCTACTATCATCGCCACTGTGGGCATCATGACCATTATCTGGACACCTTACGGTGGCTCCAACCACAGGGCTGCCCTTTCGGACACAGAGGGCCTGGCTGTGGGCTCCTCCACCTGGAGTGGCTCCATCATTTCTCCAGTCTTCTCCCAGGGGAGCAGGTGGTGACCTAGGCTGCCCTAGGGGTTCTGAGCTCTTTTGTACCTTATCAATTTCTCAGTCTTTAAAATTAGATAAAATCAAATAAAAACAGAAATCATGTGTAGCCCTGAAGGGAGATGAGATCTCACAAAGGGTGATTTGTAGGTAGTAAACTGAGGTTGGGAGTGAGAAAGTGAATACATAACCCCAAATGGATGATTTTTGGGTTGACCGGGACCCAGGGTCCTGATGCCCTAAGTAGGGCTCAGACCACACAGACATGACCCCTGGCCCCACTGTCATCAGATTGGTCCCAGGGCTTCAGTTACCCCTCTCCCCCAGTTCTGAAGATAGATAATAAAGCCACCTCCTTATTTGGGGGAGATGGCATCAGTCTCAAGGAAGGTCCCTTAGCATCACCCTTGGCACTCCTCTGTCTCTGAAGTGTCTGAACAGTGAGTGTGACCTTTAGGCTCCTAAAGACTGGAGCTGCGTCGTTTCCTGAGTATCAGGCCAGTAGTTGGATGAATGAACCCAGGTGGGTTTTGGTAACCATTACTTTCTGTTATTTTGCGACCTTCCGTGAGGCAGGTACTGCTTTCTCTTCCCAGCCTCAGGGAAGGGAGATACAATTCAGAGAACAAAAGAAGCAAATTCTTGCCTTTTGAGTTTAAAAGGAGAAATAGATGAACAGATAGGGCCCCGTGGTTCTCAAGACTGGGAAGAGCCCCCAGGGAAGAAAAGATAGTTTAGGCTCAGGTGGGTCCTTCAGAAGGGACTCCAGCCTCCCAGTGCCCTCTAGGAAAGGGGTGGCCGGGTGGCCAACCTGAAAACCCCCCTGGGGGGGGGCATCTGAGTTCCAGGGGATCTCTGCCCCACCTCACCCAGTGGATCTGGTTTTGGAATAGAGGTTGCTGCCTGCTGGGAGGCTGGCCCGAGGTTCCTTTGCAGGAGGTCTCTGATCTGGGGGTGGTTTAATTCTTATAGGGCTTGAGGCTTAAGCAATTTGGGACCCTCTTTAGAACACAGAATTCAAAAGGATGAGTTCACAATTAGGTATAGGTGGGATTTCTTTTGGGGGTGATGAAATGTTCTGGAATTCGATAGCAGTGGTTGCACAACTTTGCAAATATAACTAAAAACCACTAAATCGTATCCTTTTAAAGGGTGGATTTTATGGTGTGCAAATTAGTTCTCAATTAAAAAAATACGCTAAAAAAAAATTAGGCACAGTGTTCTAGGAGAAGCCAAACAAGAGAGGGTCCCAAGCAGTCTCTCTGCATCCCAGTATGGCCGAGAATGGGGAGGACGGAGAGCTGGCTGAAGGCAATCCCACTAGGAGCTGTGGTCTGGAGACATGGCCCCTTCATGGACCAGATCGTCCTGCCTCCCTGGCCTGCCTCCCATAACCAGGCCCTAGGGAGCTTCCAGGAACTTCGATGCAATCCTGGAGGAAGAATGGGAATTAATTCACCTTTGTGGGATGGCACCGGGAAAATAAAGAAGTCGTATTTCTTGTGCTCCTGACTTGAAACACTGAGGTTAGGACCTGCCTTGTGTGTGTGAACTTTGGTTTGGAGGAGCTCAAGGAGGAGGATTCCCTCAAACCCCACAGGTGATGGTGGAGCTGGGAGGGCTTAACAACCCCATGCCTCCTGTGCAGGGAGTCGGGGCGGGGGGCAGTTGGGGGGGGCGGGGTTGGGCCTAGCCAGAGGGGACCCCGCTTCTACCTGCTGTAGTTTTGGGCAGAGAAACAACTGCAGTCTGGGCAAGCAGACGAGGCCCTTTGGAGGCCAGGGATATGCAACTGTCATATTTATAATCGGATCCTTGTTTATCTTGAATCAGACCCGGCTCTCTGCATAACTTCTGTTCCTCACATTCTGAAGATTTGGGCCCAAGACACATTTCAGGGAATAAGGAGAAAGCTCATGTTTGAAAATGAACCAGCAAAATAAATCATTGTGTTTCTGACATGATGCCCATTGAATACTTTTCAATTCTTAGCTTTGGCAGCAGCGTTTGAAAAAAGCACCCCCCCCCCCCCCAAACCTATCACATAATTCTTTCTGAAAGGCTCATTCAGCAGGTCTGCCCCTCTGGGTTCCCAGCCCCCCGTTCCCTTTCCTTCTCTCTCCCTCTTTTTTTTTTTTTTCTTTTAAATCAGCCCTTCTGGTGAGAGGGCAAGTGTACATACAGTCTTCCTTTGTGTTTGTAAAACAGAGCCATATCAGTTGAGCAGTAATGATAACATTTGTAGTTATGCAAGCAGAGATAACAGTAATCAGATCTCCTGCTCTTGGCAAAAACCAATGGCCACAACCTCACCGTAGGGTGGGGTATTATGCTGAAAGGGGAGGGGAGTATGTCTGTGTTTTTTTGTTTTATCAAAGCCCCCAGCACACTTTTTCCTGCCAGAGGCTCTCCAGTTAAAGCCCTCCAGAGGTTGTCCAGTTAAGGAGACCCTGCCCTAAACGGAGATCTGAAGTTCCCCTCCTTTGCTCAGAGTCTCCTGGCTATTTTTTCCTGCATCAAATGATGCAGGGCTTCCTTTGCTTTCCAGCAGGTAATTTGACCTCTCTATATTGGAAGGAGTAAAGGCTAATGTATTCATCCAAGCAGAGGCCGGTGGGACGGCAGAACGATAGCATCAGTTTGCAATGCCATTTGGATTTTTTTAAAAAGAAAGGTGTTGTTCTGGAGTTGCCCTCCTTCCTTCCCAATCTGATTTCCCTGAGGGGGTTTCTGTTGCATTGTTACCCAAACAACATGCAAATATATTGATTTCTGGGAATTCAGACAGTGGCAAGGTCTAGACGTTGCAGTTGCCAAGGTACGTACGCCAGGCCAAAACCAGAACCCGGGCGCGTGTGAGTTTGATACAGTGGAGACCAAGATCCTCAAAATGTGAGCTATGTTGAGGGATCCTGAAGTGAACTCCTTATTAGGTGTTGGGTGTCTGAGTTTCTTTGCTCGTTGGTTTCTCTGATTTCATTTTGGGGTTGTCATCCAGTTATTCTGGGGAGAAGAAAATAGTGTGGAGTTCTCCACGGGCAGCAACTAATGTCTTCATGTAGCCCACACACCCCATCATGCCGCAGTTGTCAAGAGACATACCCTAATTCTTACCTGACTTGGGCGGAAACGTGGATCCACAACCATAATTTTTTGGGGCGCCTGGGTGGCTCAGTTGGTTAAGCGACTGCCTTCGGCTCAGGTCATGATCCTGGAGTCCCGGGATCGAGTCCCACATCGGGCTCCCTGCTCGGCAGGGAGTCTGCTTCTCCCTCTGACCTTCCCCCCTCTCATGTGCTCTCTCTCTCACTCTCTCAAATAAATGAATAAATAAAATCTTAAAACAAAACAAAACAACACAATGTAGACCAAACTATTTTCCTCTTCTGTTCTGAGGGTTCCTGATTACGTTTAAAATGAAATGCATGTTTCCCCGCTTTTCTCCCGGATACCTGAAGAACCGCCCCACTTTCTTCCCCCTTTCTACTCATCTCTGCCACCCCCCCACCCAAAAGAAACCGGAAGTAGGAATGTAGACCTGGAATTGAGAAAAGCCGCAACATAAACCACGAATTGCTTGGGAGTTGGGGGGGGGGGGGGGGAAGAATTGTATAAGGAAATAAATTTTTATTTCTTTTTTAAAAAATGTTTTATTTATTTATTCATGAGAGTCAGAGAGAGAGATTGGCAGAGGGAGAAGCAGGTTCCCCGCCTAGCAGGGAGCCCAATGCGGGACTCGATTCCAGGACCCTGGGATCATGACCTGAGCCGAAAGCAGACGCTTAACCATCTGAGCCAGCCAGGCGCCCCTAAATTTTTATTTCTTAAAGATACATTTTCTTCCCTGTCTCCAGACATAAGTGTTGGAATTAAAAATTATACTCGGAATGTGGTGCAGATGTTGGCATTTGAAAACCGGATATGATTGGCCTGCGGGTTACTAGGCAACCCGTGCGACCAATCAGCGTGGGCTTTAAAAAGAACTCTGTTCCAAGAGACAAAACGCAGCGGCCATTCCTGCTGTCGGAGGGGGCGGTGGGCAGTGGGCTGAGGCGGGAGGTTCTCCATGTGCTGCCTTTAGTTAGGACTTAAGCGCTTTTGGCTTTCTTTGCCTGAACACGCATTTTAATTTCACTGTGTCATTTCTCATTATCTGTCTACATAGAATCCCCTTTTTGGTTTTCAGAAATAAGCAAAGAGCCCTTTCACTCCCTGCATTTTTGGCATCGATAAAGACACGTGAGGCATTTCAGACAAGGCGGGGGCCAGTAGCAGAGCAGTCTTTGAAGATGTTAGACGCCATCCTGACAAACGGTGGCAAACAGGCCAATTAACCCTAGAATCGAAGTCCCGGCGGCTTTAAACTCCCTTCAAAAGAAATTAGCCCTAATGTTAATAAAGTGGGTGTTAGACCATTTCAAAATACCGACTTCAGCCCACTGAGTCAATTGGAATGGAATTATTACATTGTCTTGCCAAAAGAGGAGTCTTGAGCTGGTGTGAATTTTTGTTACAGTTGCTGTCTGAAAGTTGGAGAAAAAAAATGTCCAGACCATAGTTGGAGCAAAAATCCCAAGCGGAGTAGTAGAGGGTTGTTCAAGAAAGAGATAAATACATTGCTAGCTTTGAGAAAGAAAAAGACTCAGAAAAGGAAGTGCCCAGAAGTGTGTCCTCTAACACGGGGATTTGTGGTTAGAATCAGGATTACGATCAGGGCTCCAGCTCCCCAGTGATAAGCCTCACTAATACTCTTCTCGCCAAGGAAGACTGGGAGCTCAGCTCTTGATTCCTTATTGATTTTTCAGATCACACGGGAGACAGACCCGGAGCAGCGGGCTCCGCAGGTAGTGCTAATGAGTTGCCAAGACCTGGGGTATATATTTGTGTTGTCCTGATGCTTTCTCATAAGAGAAAAACGGAATTATCCACCTGGGCAATTGTTTTCATCTGCTCGACCATACAAGTCGATTTTGTACCGTTTTGGTGAAATGTCCATTTTCGGCGCTTGTGTTTTACCCTTTAGTCTTTTTTTCTCAGAAGAGAGAAATAAACCTTTTAATCCATGTATTCTCTGAGGAAAGAGAATATTTTCAGTCTCGCCCTGCCAGCCTAACTGTTGGACAATGCAGGGGAGGAGGCAAAGACAACAGCAACCCCAGTGTGGGCTGAGCAGGGGCAAAGGGAGCGGAGCCCTGCAGGGCTCTGAGCCCTGGTGGGACGCAGCTGGGACCCACAACAAAGCCTTTCCTGCTCAGGTGTGGGTGGACGTGGCTGGGCCCGGCTTGTTGGGTCTGAAAGGGAATCAGACCTTCAGCTCTCAAGAATGCCACTGTTAATCGATGCTCGCCCTCGTCCCGCTGTCCCTACAGTGCCCTGCAGTTTCCAGAGGGGAAACCCAGGCTGGGAGGAGTGCCTTGCCCAGAGTCCCATGACTATTGAGTGCCCAACTTCCCTGCCTTTAACTGGTCCCCCTTCCTCCCGCTGCCCCAGGACTCCAAGTTTCAAGCTGCCCGGACTCAGGATTTCATTTGAGGTTGGCCATGGGAGGGCCAGGCTCCTGCATTTGTGCCTGGTGCTTTGTGCCCAGCCCTGCATGCTGCTCTGTTCTCATGCTGGCTGTGGGTTAGGGCTGGGATCCCTCCTGGCGGGGGGGGGGGGGGGGGGGGGGGGGGGGGTAGGGCTAGGGGCTCTGGGGTGGGGTAAGGCTGTGGCCCAGGCCAGGGCAGATGGTAGAGGCATCTCCCTCCACACTGTCTCCAGCTCTGTTCTATCTCCACTTTCTCAGGCTCTGCCTTATCTCCCCCAGATAATGCGCTCCTCTCCCGGCCACCACATTCTCTGGCACCCAATAAGGATGAAGCGCAGACTTGGTGGGGAAAGGGAAGAACCCTCAGTGCCGAGCACTGACTCTCTTTGTTGCTTTAAGAGGCTCCTATGTTGTTTCTCTATGGTAATCTAGGAAAAACAAATTTCCCGGGTTGGTTAATTCCCTTGGAAGATCTCGGACAGTTGTCCCGTTTCTTTGCTTACCCTGTGGGTGATGTCCCAGTTCTCTGCATAGAGGCTCCTCAACTCAAGCATCCAAAGGCGAATTCCTCTATTTAGCTAAATTCTCAATTTACTGTCTAGTTTGTACCTCAGAATGGCAGAAATCCAATCTGTCAACACGGGGAAACTTTCCTCTTTTCCTGGGGTTGGGTCTGAAAATCTGAGGGGGGGAGGAGGGTGATGAGACCCCAAGTTGATGTGGCTGCAGAGACCAGGCTCTTACTAGCCACCTGTTCATGCTGCCACCTGCTGAACTGAACTGTCAATCGTCCTCATTCCCCTCCCTGAGCCTCCTCCAGGGGTGATGCTTCTCTGAGGCTCTTCAGGGCACCTGGAAACTTCTGCTGCTCTCACACCACGCTAGGGAAAGGGGAACTTTTTGAAACTGTCTGTGTAGACACAGTACTGTCACTTTCTTGCTGGAGGTGAGCCATATTCTTGGGGGCTCCACCTAGGATGGGGGCATAAGTCCTTCCACTCCAGGGTTCCAGAAATCATTCTTGAAGTTTCTCATTTTCCTGCCACCCTCAAATCTTGGGGTGGGGGTTCATTCAGGACTCCTTCTTAGGAACCCACTACTCTCTGAGTTACTTTCCTTCTGACTCTCCCTTTCTCCCAACTTGGAAATGCTTTTCTCGTCATCGAAGTATAATTGACATACGATATCATATTAGTTTCAGGTGCACAACATAGTGATTCAGTCTTTGTATGTATTGTCAGATGATTGCCTCCGTAGGTCTAGTTACCATCCATCACCGTACAAAGTCAATACAATATTATTGACCGTGTTCCCCATGCTGTACATGACACCCCCATGACTTATTTAGTTTTTGACTGGAAGTTTGTACTTCTTGATTCCCTTCACCCATTTTGCACCCCCCAATCTCCCTCCTCTCTGTCCACTTGGGAATCTTTATCCAGTATGAAGGGCAGGACTCATCTTGTTTCCATGCAAACTCTCTGTTTATGCCCTAGCCTGGTCCTCTCAGGCCTGAGATTTGAGGTTCCTTTTCCCTGTGCTTTCTGACCGAAAAAATTATACACACACACATCTTTACTTAGATATAATTTACGTGTCACAGAATTCAACCATTTTAAGTGTATAGTTTGCCGAACATTCCTAAATTTATAAAGTTGTGCAGCTCTCACCACAACCTAGGTTTAGAACATTCCCATCATCCCAGAAAGCTTCCTTGTGACCATTCACAGGTAATCCCTGCTCACCCATGGTCCCAGGAAACCACTGATCTACTTTGTGTTTCTATAGTTTTGCCTTTTCTAGAAATCTCATATAATTCAGTATCTGGCTTCTTTCTCTTCATATATATAATTTTTTTTTTTAAACTTCCTGGATGCCTATGATTCACATGGTCTGCAGATGAGGGTTGGGAAACACAAGTCCCCATTTAAGAAATTTGGCCATGAATGGAGGCCCACAGGCATGGTGGTGGCTGGCAGTGACAAGGGGCTGGGGAAGGGCTTATTTGATCTAAGGTATAAGAGGCTTGAGAAGCTTAAATGCTGATCGAAGGGTCACTAGTGAAGGAGAGGTTGAAGGTGCACGGCAGGTGCTGGCTGATGAGCTGAGCTGATAGCATGGGGTCTTTAAGATGGGGAGGAGGCTTGAGCCTAAAACTTGGGGGAAGAGGCTCCCCTTGGGTGGGAGGAGGGGAGGTGGGAAGGATAGGCAGGTTTGGAGGTTTGGTGGACATTGAGGACATTCTCCTCTTACTAAGTCTTCTTTCTCTGTCACCTACCAAGAGTGAGGAGGGTGGAGTGTGGACGGGACGTTTGCCCAGAATGCAAGTTTGAAAAAATTCTTGCGGAGAAGGGAAGGTTGAACCGATCAGGGAGACAGAGTTGGATGCCGGGCAGAATGAAAGGCCCAGGCAATGGTGGTGGTGAGTATGACTTCATGATGGCACCACTCTGGACATGCCATTTGCTCCAACTATGCTTAGTAGTCTGGGTGCATGTGGGAAGAAGAGAGCGTTGGGTGGATTTGGTGTTTAAGTTTCACCTGGTGACAGAGATGGAAGAACAGATGAGGAATGTAGGGTAGGGGTAGGAGAAAGCTTGAATAAAGCTTTGAACCTGGGTTGAAGATGGGGGCAATGGAGAGATGGAGAAAGGTGGGGTGGGTCAGTAGACAATGGGACCTGCTGAGGGTGAATCAGTAGGGTGCTGGGGGTCATTGAAAGAGGAAGCTGAAAAGAAGGGAAGCCCCCATCTCATCTGAGAGAAGAAGGACTGAATTTGGTCAGAGGGGGCACCTTCTGTGACGAAGGCCACCAGGTGGCTGAATGGGAGTGAGGAAAAACGATGGAGATGAGAGGTCAAGGGTTTGGGAAGACGGGTGTAGGAGGGCTGTTCACAGGTATGGTGAAGCTTCTTCCAGGTAACAGGGGGCTGCGGTAGAGAGGGAGCGTGGTGGAATGACCAGAGGGACTGTTTGATGGGAAGAGGCAGCAGGGATGGAAGGTGCAACGAACCTATTTACCTGAGACCCCTCAGGTAAGGTGGTACGAACACCTCGAGAGGGTCAAGTTGGTCTCAAGAAAGCTGCATTGGGCATGGAAGATGACCAGCCTTCTTCATTCAAGATGGCCCTTTTGGGAGCAGTGGTTTCAGTGGAGACCAGGCTTCAGATAGGGCCAGTGGATCCAAGCTGGGGATGAGTCAGAACTTGCTGGCACCTCCTTCCCACCTGTTCAGGTAAAGTGGGGTGAAGAGCAGACACCAATCTCAGGTGTAAACTGCCCTCACAATTTCTCTAAAAGTAGCAGCTCATCTATGTTTTATTTATTTATTTATTTATTTATTTATTTATTTATTTATTTACTTGAGAGAGAGAGAGAGAGAGAGAAACAGCATGAAAGCGGAGAGGGTCAGAGGGAGAAGCAGGCTCCCCGCCGAGCCGGGAGCCCGATGTGGGACTCGATCCCAGGACTCCGGGATCATGACCCGAGCTAAAGGCAGTCGCTTAACCGACTGAGCCACCCAGGCGCCCTCATCTATGTTTTAAATAGCTCAGGGGGATTGCCGGGTTCCCCAGCAACAGTAAGGTAAGGAACTAAAATCACCTGTGATGCTTTTCTGACCCAGTCTGCATTCTGCTATTCAAGCTACCTGCTATGTGTGCTGCCCGAAGGACTGGAGACAGGAATGAATAAAGTGCCTTCCTCCCGCAGAATGGGCCTTCACTCTCCCTACTGTTTGTCTAGGTTATTGGCAGTGGTTACTTGTTCTGATGAATAAAATAAAATCACCAGTGGAAATTCTTCTTTATGAAAAGTGCAAAAAAACCCCACAAAAAACAAAAAACAAAACAACCCACCCCAAAAAACCCACAAAATAGCTCTTTGTTTTGGTGGAGGATACATGCTCCATTTCATCCCCTTAATGATTTTTTTAAATTCTGAAGGTTGCGTGCTATTTAACCCTTCTATTTGTCCCTCTCAGGTCCTAGAGCCTTACTTAATCTTTTCAGTACATCTCATAACCTCCCAGCATCTGAAATCATCATGTTGCCTGCAACTTCTGGACAAAGGGGAAATAACTATTTCATTTGTGTGAGCTAGTCCACCACCTTTCATCCAATGAATCCATGTCCCAAAGTGACTGCGAGGGGCGGTGAGAACCTGCTCCTCTCAGGTGGCCCCGGGTCAGCTCACTTCTCTTAAGGGAGCATCGGCACTATGATGAGTGAGACTTAGAGGTAGGTAGGTATTTTGACTCTATGTGATGTTTACCTTATGCTCTGACTTTGAAACACAGATTTCAAATGCAAGTCCATTGCATTTTTTCCCTGGGGTCAAAAGATTCCTTTGAGGTCCTTGGTGTTGTCTTCTCGACATCCCGAAATGGAGCTGTTTTAATGCGTGTTGAATGAAATAATACAGGACCCTTCACTGAGTCCCTACCCTGGGTCCGTGGTGGATATTCATGGGATTCTCTGCCTGGCGTCCTCCTCCCTTATCATTCTAGGGACATTTTGCCCCCCAAATCCTTATGGCTATTGCAGGGGCTAACGTGTTCTAATGTGACCAGCACTGTTGTCCACTGTCAGGTGGTATTGGGTAGCCGCTGACCCAAGCTGGGCCAATTGGTCCCTTGCTTTTGGATTTGGGAATGGATGAGGGTGGCCAACTTGTCCCAGTTTGCCCAGAACTTTCCCCGTTACGGCACAAAAAGTTACATGTCCTGGAAAATCCCCGCCATCCCCAGCAAAGGGAGGCAGTCTATCGTCCTAGGCTGGACAGAACATTAAAGCCAGTTTCTCTTGGTCTACTGAAGCCCTAAGTTAGTCTGGAGTAAGGGAGAATGTGCTGATGTGTGTGGAAGCCCTGGCAGAGAAGGGAAATGGAGAGACACCAGCCTCATCTTTGTTCTTCCTATGCTCCGTGAATGAGCCCTCCTCATAGTCCACTAACCAGGGCATCACCCTTTGTGCTCATTTATGTTAAATGGAGGTTTGTCACCTCAACTGAAAGGAGTCTCATGGCTGAAATGCTCTGTTCTCAAGCTGTGCTAGGTCTTTCCTTCTCATTTAACCTGAAAACAACCTGTGAACTAGACAGTAATGTGAATTTTTACAAACAAAGAGACAAAGGCTCAAAGATTTTAAGGGACTGGGGGTCAAGGTCACCAATGTAGAAAGATACAGAACTGGGAGTGCCATCCAGGCCCAGAGACTTCAAGTTTGGGGTCTTATTGTCACACTGCAGCTGCCTCTGCTGTTGATGTCTGAATCTGTTAATATTGGCAACGTGCTGGTCAGAGTGACATCTTATTCTGAACATCAGCATGTCTCAAAAGGGTCAAGGGACTAGCTTACATACACTTCTTCAAATCCAGCTTGCCCTTTTTGATGGGGGAAATCTTTGGTGACAGCTATTGGTTCTCTCACATTTGCCATACACCAGCATTTTACATATATCAATCCTATAGGTTATGGACTATTTTATCCTCACTTTATAGGTAAGGAGACCAAGGTAGAAAGAAATTAAGCAATTCGCTAATAAGTGGTAGGGTTGGGAGTAGGAGTCAAGGCAGTGTTGCTGGGAGTCCCCTATACTCTATTGCTTCAGGGCATTGAATGATCACCCCAATCCTTAAACCAGGTTGGTGTGTCACTTCCTCTGGTACCAGCTGCTGTGGAATTTGGGAGGTTGTTCACCCCTTTAACCTTCCTTTTTATTTTCCATCTGTAAGGACTAAATGAGAGAGTTATGTAGGTTGCCAGTCTAAGTCCCTGGCTCTTGGTGAGTGTTCAGTAGTGAGGGGTACATCCGTCTAGGCCCCCCTCTCTAGATGTATCATTCATATGTCAGTTACAGAGAATAGAATCAATTCATGTTGTTTAAGCAAGAAGTATCTTTTGTTTTGCTGTGCTTCTCCCCAAGTATTAAGTGGCTTGCAGAATTGTTGAGAACGCCGAAGAAGCAGACTAGGTTGACCAATCAAGAACAAATCCCAAATCTGGAGTGCGGAACTCACTGCCAAAGAAATATGGGCTCTTCTATGAAAAGGAAACCACCGGCTCCTGCAATCCAGAAGCCATTCTCTGCGGGAGGCCACCACTGCTTCCATCAGCTCCAGAACCAGCCCGTATCTGCTGTAATCCACACCAGCAAAATGGATGCCCTGACACGTATGAAGCTAGAGACCCTGGCACTGCTACAGGAAAGCTAAATGGCTCTAAGGCCAACGGAAATACTACTTCTACCTACTTCCACTTGCCCAGGCAGACATGCTTGCATCTGATTGGCTGAGACTAAGTGATATCTACAACCCTACTTGCACAGGAGTCTGGGAAATGTAGTTTTTAGCTTTCTAGCCTCTACCACTCAAGTAGGCATCGAAGAAGGAGAGTAGAATGGTGTTGGGTACCCATGGTCACTGGGTGCCAATCCACTATCCGAGGGTTTGCCCCATTGGCAGGGCTACCTGCAGGATGCTGAATGGAGCTTCTGAGTAGAACTGTTAATGTTATGGGTGCTCAGGCAAGGAGTAGAGTGTGGATGTGGCTAAAAGCCAAACTTTCCAATACTTCTCTGCCTTTAAGAACTGTGAGCACTCCTGCTGGGCAACGTACCTCCTCTGGGAAGCAACCTTCCCAGGTGGAGTGGACAGTGTGGCATGGTTTGAGGCACTCTGGGCAGAGGTTCTGGTTACCCTTTGCCACTGACAAAGTGTGACACTGAGCATGCTTCTTCTTTAGTAAACAAGGGGACTGGCCGAGGCCTCTCGTCACACTTAACAACCTCTAAATTTATAAGAAACAGACTCACTTGTGGTCACTTCATTCCAGAGCTACGCTGGAGAAATAACATATTTCTTTTCAATATCAACGTTGTCAAAACCACAGTATCTGGGTTTGCATGGTTTCTGGTAAAACAGTGGCCGTTAAAACTATGTCAGTGCAAACGTGGACATAAATAGATAATAAATCCTGATAGGTATATAGGACTGCTATATTTGGATTCAAACCTGTTAACCCTCACAAGATAAAGCTCCATTTGATGGCTCAGCTTCCAAACTGGGCAGAGGTTCAGAAGTGGAACGTTTGTGGATTTCATTGCTAAGAAAACAGAAAGTAGAAGCAGTAATCTAGAGTGTCAACACTGATGCTGAATTTTACTGTTGGAGCCCAGGCTAACATTGGGCCCCCAGTCTTTGGCCCTGTGGAGGTCAGGTGTGAATTCCTGGATTCTATTAGCCTGACATTTTAAGGGCCAAGAGCCATTTAAAAAAGCTGAATATGCATACAGAGACCAGTATGTAAGGGCCAACATTTAGCTTCTGTTTAAGAACTCCTAGCAGCCAAGGTGACTTTCCTAAGTATAGGCAAGCTCTAGTTGAAGAAAGCCCAAGTACACAAATGTTTGATCAGGGGCTTTACATGAGAGTATTTACAAGGAAACATCTCTAGTATAATAGCAGTTGGCTTCCTTCTGCATTTTACATGAATAAGCCTCTTTGGCTCTCCAGAAGTCCATCCTTTATAGGGCATGAAGCCCCCCAGCGCAGGCAAAGCTCTTCTCTGGAAATAAAAATATTGCTTGTGGTATTTGCTGTTTGATTTTCTTAGTTGAGTTAAGAAGCTCCTGAGAACAAGAGGGAAACTTCAAGTTCATCTAGCTCAACTCTCCAGTTGGAAAAAGGCAACTGGGGAATGAAGTCAAAGTAGGAAAGTCTTGTGGGGGACCCTGACTGTCAGCTGATTGTCATTCCTGCTTGGTCCCCCTCTTGCCCTTGGCCAACTGTGCCTCCAGCTTACCTCTTGGACATTGAGTTTCTGCAAGTCAGTCAATTCCCTCCCTTCCCATTTCATCCCCCAGTTTTTCTTTCTTTCTTAAGCAATCCATGTTGTGTTTCCTGGAGAGATTTTCCCAGTGGATCAGCATCTTGGACATTTTACTCAGTTAGCTTTGAAGTTGTCCAGCTTCCCTTAGCTTCTGAATCAAATCAGTCCTTAATTATTGATCTATCATTTGACTGAATTCCCTTCTCTCTTCTCTCTACCTTCATCCACACCACTCCTGGCAATGGATGGGTCGTGGCTGGACCAAGGGTGAGGACACCTACACCAGTGTGAGCGATTTCTCATCCAGGGCAGCAAGGATGCCCAGAGGAGCTGGTAGAGGAGGGGACGAAGCAGGAAGGTGTAGGTCCTCCAACCAAAGGAGCCTGGCAGGTGTTGAAGGCAGGAGACCAGACATGGAGACAGAAGAGAGCCATCTAAAGGGCAGGGCCAGGGAGCTCAGCTTGAGCAGGATCGCTCCTTTATGCTACCGGAGTCAGCGAGGGACTCTCAGTTTGCAGTACAGGCTGGGATGAACTGATGGCATCTATTGGGATTTTAGCACTGTTTGTGTGTGTTCTTGTGTGTGCACGTGTGAGCGTGTGTGTGCAGGGACCTACGAATGGCATGAAACTTAAGACACGTTCCTTAGTGATGGTTTCCAAACCATTTGGAAACATTCAAGACCCATATTGCATAGCAGGCCATGTATTAAGTACTAAACTATGGTGGATAGAGAGCTATACCGGTAATGAGGGTGTCCAGATCTAACCCTCTCCCTGCTCCTTAGCTTGGCTGTGTGGGCCTCCATTAACTCTCCTATAATATGAAGGGATAGGACCAAACAATTAAAAAAACAAGACAAATTAAAAAAGAAAGGTAACTCAGATGTAGGATGTGCACAGAACATGCGAATTTCTACAAAGCAGACGTTGGAATCTGTGGTGTTGGTACCACCCAGGTTAAGAAATAGAATAATTCCAGTGCCCAGAAGCTACCTTGCATCCCCCTCTACATCACTGCCTACTTTTCACTCCAGAGACAGCCACTGTGGTCTCAATAGTTTGGAAGTCCCTTTCGGCCACAACATGGGGTAACTCCAGACATAACTGCCATGGATGGAAGACCGCTGCCGTCCTGGCCAAAGCTGTTGCAAACTGGAACTCTGTTAAATTTCTTTTACATGCTCTTTTTAAAGATTTTGTTTATTTATTTGAGAGAGAGAGAGTGAGCGAGAGGGTGAGGGAGAGAGAATCTGAAGCAGACTCTGCGCTGAGCGCAGAGCCAGATGCGGGACTCCATCCCACGACTGTGAGATCATGACCTGAGCCCAAACCAAGAGTCGGACATTTAACTGAGCCACCCAGGTGCCCCCCTTTTACATAGTTTTACAACAATGAGTATGTAGAGTCCAGATAGTTCCTTTGGCCATCAGAACTCTACTTCTTTTTTTTTAATAACTGAGGATGATCAACCAAGTTTCTATATCTGCGCTCTCCCCTGTGTCCTTGGCACTGTGTTTCTGAGGTTGTACACTGGGTCAGAAAATTCCTGCTTTCATCTCAAAGCTCAATACCAAGTATAGAGCTATTTTTTTCTGGTGGCGCAAAATTGAGTTGTGGGTACATCATGGTGCTAAGCTGTTCCTCGGGGCTGCCAAATTGTGACTTGGCTTGTGTACTTATGCCCGTAAAAGGTTGTCTTAAGCACAGAGAAAGGACGAGCATTGTGATTAAATACACACGGATGCACGTGCACACAAATACACACACACCCACCCACCCACCCAGAAAGCATGGCCACCGGCATAATACCCACACGATGCACCCATTCAAATGATGTTTGCAAAAGGAAATGAATTTGAAAATTGTTTGAATGGAAAAAATGGGGCTGGATACTGTTCAGAGACAAATTTGTACGCGGGGTTTTACTGAAAAGCTGGTTTCCAGCACAGCTTAGGATCATTTCTCTGTGGCTTTCACTGTATTAGAGGTTCCTAACTTCTTCCAGTTAGTGATGCAGCTGGAACTTCTGATCACTCACGAGGGAGCGAGTGACCTTTGTCTTTTTCAGTCCACCCGTCAGCTCAGCCCTGCCCATGTGCTCCCTGCCTTGGCACCGGAGCATATCTGCTTGCATGCCCACACCTGTCCACACACATACGTGTGTGCACACACAGACCCCGGGTGCCTTCACTCTCTCTCCATTCCGGTCATGGCTACTTCTGCCCGGCAATTGAGGCTGGCCTGCCCCACAGCCTGCTGGTCGGAAACATGTTGAAGAAGACCGTCCTAGGGGTTTCCTTCTGACCCCGCAGCACGGAGACATGGTGCCTGTAATGAGCTGAAGCTCACACTCCATTGCCTCCCCTCAAGGACAGACGTAATTCTCACCACGTGGTGCCTTTCATGGGGGTGGATCACATATGGAGCTGGAGAAGGTGATGGTTCTGTTGCATGATTTGAGGAGGAGGGAGGTGCCCGGCTCCTAAACCTATTCCTTTTCTCTGTCCCACCTGCTTGTCACAGCCCCCAAAGTGCACCTGCTTCTCTCCATGCTTGTGGGCTGTGAAAAATTTTTGGTCATCAGGAGTTTCCTGTTAAGAGGTGGCCAGTACTTCGTAGAGATCAGACAAGTGAGGAGCCGTGGAGAGGGCTGGCAAGAGACTAAGGACCGCTTTGCTTGGTAAGACCCGTATGGAATGCTGGACTTTAGTATTGCAACAGGCAAGAGGGGGGACATCCTTATTCCAGCTAAGCACCGGCTACAGATTGGTATGGTTTCCCAACTGGCTGTGAATTCACTGGTGGTGGGGCTGAGGCTTTCTGGAGGCGTGATCAGGTACTAATAACAATGGGTTGAGGGCCTGTCACAGGCCATGTCCTGTTTGTCACTTGGTGCTTCTCTTTCTCCTTGGTGAGAAGGAAGGCTCAATTCTGGATTGGCGTGGTCCCAGGTATAGACAGTGACCTTCAGGGACACACTAAAGCTTGTTCAGTGTCCTTGATCTGCTCAAAGGAGAGCGCCTCCCTAAGGCCATAAAGGAGCCACAAGAAACTGGGACTTCATTAAGCAACGCGACCTCCTGATGGACACAAGCCTTTACAAAAACATGAAGATTTTTAGAAGTGAAGCGGAGTCGTTCTTGAATGTGAGTCCACGCAAGACTGCAAAGGAAAATACAGAGTGAAACCTGATCAAACCTGGCCCCTCTCTCCCAGCCTTCCTCGGGGGCAGAGGAGATGTCTGTAGACTGGAAAATGTAATTTCAAGGGGGCCTGGAGAGAGACAGCAATAAAGACCCATGTGTTTTATTGCACATTCTGAGGGGGAAAGGCTTAGGAAGTGCCTTCCTTAATGGATGAAATGAGAGATGGTTCTAGAGGACAGAGCTTGATAAAAGGGAGGCGGCCCAAGCTCGCAACAGGAGAGGTCATGCTTCTTTAATTAGGTGGAATTCACGGAGGGTTTACTCTAGCGGCAGCAAAGCTAAACTCGTGTGCTGTGCGAGTCTCTATTGATCCGCGCTGGCGAGGCAGAGATGAGAAAAGCCTGCCGGTGATGAGGCAACAGTGGTGTGCCGGGCAGAGTTCAACAACCGGCTCCGGGCGCGGTGGATAGAAGGCCGAATCGTGTTTGCCGATTCCCGTGGTGTAAATACTCCCATGGTGGCCGACGTCAGGCCCCCAACAGGATGTCCCTGAACACAGACTTGGGAAGAGAGACACCGGCTCCAGCCCAGCCCAGCCCAGCCCAGCCCTGCTTACACCACTGGTCAGTTGTTCCTCTGGCCTTGATGGGGGGGTGGGGTGAGGGGGGTGAGGGAGCAGCTGGTCTGCGTGGCCATCCTCAGCCGGGAGCTGCCGGCCTGCTTCAGGACGGCAGGCCAAGCTGTCCTAGGTGGCAGGAGACTTGGGCTGGGGAGCAGAGCCAGACACAGGCCCCTCTCTCCTGAAGCTGGGATTTAAATCTGTAATGTTTTAAAACGATTCCTGAAGCATCTGAAATGCCTCAGAGAAATTCCAGTGAGCCCAGAGGATTCTGAGCAACACAAGAGGCGCCCGGCAGAGGAACCTTGGGTCTTCGGTGGGGTGGGGGGGGGGGTGGGGGGGGAGTGCCCATTGCTTGAATCGGACCCTTTCCAGTGATGTGTGAGCTGACCCTGGGTAACGGGATCAACAGGGGTCACGGGGTCATCCCTCTTGGAGGCGGTGAAGATTGTTTAGAAAGGACCAGCTCTGGCTTCCCTCGGAGCTCCTCTCCGCACTCCATATGTCTTGCATTTTAAAAAAGAGCAGGCCTGAATTAAAATGTTCTGTCCTATTACCCCTGAAGGACAATCATACTTGTCAGACCAAGCGTGCTATGTTTAGACCACTTCTGAGGCACCTTTCCTTTGAGTGTAGGGTTTCAATTCTCGGGGCTTAGGAGTACTGGGGAGCTGCCCTCTCCCCTCACCAGAAGCCATGGGACAGGGGTTGCCACATGCCAATCCTTGACCTATGTGTGGAGCAGCCCTGCGTTTTGGGTGTCTGAGGTAAATTCTGACTGGACAAAGGTTTCTGTGGCTAATGATAAATAAAGATACCCAAGATACAAACAGCCACCCCCACCCAGCACTAAAAAAAACAAAAAACATATGAAAAAAGGAAAATCGGTTGTTTAATGGCTTATTCCTGCTGGCTATTTTTCTCTAATTTATCCCATGCTTCCAGGACACTTATGTCTTTTGAATCTAAAGACTGGAGAGCTAGGAGGTCCATTGTGCAATTTATTCTACATGTATTTATTGCTAAGTGCTGGAAAAATAAACAAGACCCAGTCTCTCTCTCCGGAAGAGATTCGGTATGGAGTAAGGAACACGGCATCTGAGAATAGCTGGCACTTAGGTCAGGAGGCAGAGGGAAGCCATGGGCAGGGTTTGGTCAGGGCCATGACGCCATCAAAGCTACGCTCCCAGAAACTGGTGTGGGAAGGTGGGTCGGGAAGAGAGACCGTGAGCGGTGCCCACTGCAGTTTTAGGATGGAGTCACAACAGGTCACGCTGGGGGAGGTAGTGGGAAGGGAGAGAGGAAGTGAACAGGGTGTGAGTAGTCTCATGAAGAGAAACACTAGTGTTAAGAGGAGGTGTTCTGAAGGGTGGGGTGATGAGCCCAGTTGCACGGTTGAGCTTGAGAGGAGGCAGGAAGAAATGGATGTAGTCTCCGTGGGTCTCTGGTGTTTCTGCACATCTGTGAGCACGGGCACTGAGAGCTTTTGTTCCACACTATCTTTCTGAGGATATTTGTCTAGCCAGCAGCCTTGGAGGATAGAGATAGTGTTGTCCTCTGGAGCAGAAGGTAAGTTTGTTTGCTGTCCAGTAAAATAAAGATAAAGTCTACCTCAAAGGTCAGGCAGCTTTGCTGGTGGCCCATCATCAGAAGGAAGCTTGCCCTGCTTGCTGCGCCGTGAACAATAACGTCCTTGGTCTCTGTGTCTCGTTCCAACATTCGTGAACCGGTGGCAGGCTAATGAGTCAGGCTGCAGCTAGGATGACATCTTAGACCCCTTACGGCTCTTGACACATGGCAATAGACATTTCGGTCTCGGTGGGCTTTACATATCACTTATTTCCGTTTTCTTATGTTAGAGATGAGGAAAACTGAAGGCCCAGGTGACTTGCTCCAGCACCCAGAGCAAATTGGTAGCCAAGGTAAGACTTTGTCCCAGATGCTCCCAACTCCTTTTCTAGAACTTTCTCCACTATTGCATGTTGTACTTTGGCTTCACTGTAGGAGGAGATCCAGTGGATGATAACGGCCTCCAGATCTATTGAGTGCTATGCCAGGCTAGCCAGGTATGCTTCCAGAAGCTCTATAAGCACTTGCATCTCATTTAAACCCCCCCTTTTTTTTTTAAGATTTTATTTATTTATTTGAGAGAGAGAGAGCACAAGCAGGGGGAAGGGACAGAGAGAGAAGGAGAACCAGACTCCCCGCTGAGCAGGGATTCCCAATGTGGGACTCCATCCCAGGACCCTGGGATCATGACCTGAGCCGAAGTCAGATGCTTAAACAACTGAGCCACCCAGATGCCCTCATTTAAACCCCTTCTATCGTAATTTCGAGTTTGGAGATGAGGAAACTGAGACACACAGAAATTAAGTGCTGGCTCTGAACCCAGCAGCCTGGTTCCTGCATCTGGGGTCTTAACCACCGTCCTGTGCTGTCACAGCCTCATCAAAGTGGGAGAGCCACATTTTTGGACGTGAGCATGGAAAACTTTCAAAGTTGGTATTTGCTTTGGATAGGTCATAATAGAGAGGAAGGCCTACAATGTGTTTTGATCGTAGAGTCACGATGAGATATCCGATGGGATCATTTTGGTTCATAAATATACATTTCATTTCTGATTTCCTTCTAGTTGAAAAAAGTGTCCAGCAGTAAGTTGACAGAAAATATCATCTGCTGAGAGAGAGAAGGGGAGAGGAGAGGGTCAGGAACACCGGCCAGGAGGGACAATTCCCTCAAGCGAGAAGGAATAGGAATTCACTTTGACTTTTCTTTCGAGTCATAGTCAGCATGTCCTGGGCTCTCCCTGTTTGCCGGGGACTGTGCTAAGCATTTCACTTGTACTGTCTAATGGGAACCCCTGTGACTCTGTGTTCATCTGGCCCATTTTACTGATGATGAACTGAAGGCAGAGAGGTAAAGTCAGACATCAGCTTTATGTTAGAAGCCAGGATTTAACTCCATGCAGCTTTCCTTCAGACTCTGTTCTCTCATCATTGCCTTGGCTGTGTGATCAGGGAAGGTTCCATGGAGGAGGTAGCATCTGAAGGCGAAGCAGACTTCTGGAAGGGGAGTGGGGAGGGCATCCGGGGTAGAGGCGATGATGCCAATAAGGTCACAGGCGGGGTGTCTGATGGACGTGGGGTAGTGGGAGATAGAGTTGGAAAGACAGGGTTGGATCACACCCGGGAAAACCTTGAATGAGAAGCTAAGGGGGGTTGAGCTGGTTTTCAAGGAGGGAGAGTATATCATTAATACTGCTGTCCAAGACATCACGAAGCAGCAAGAAGACCTCAGTGAAGCTCCAGGATGCTCATGGAATCTTGCCTCCTGCTTTGTCCTGCCTCCATCCTTGCTTGCCTCCTGATGGCAGTTGTGTGCTCATTAGCTAGGAATCCTTTGTGGTCTTCAACACGACTTAGAGTGCTTCAGCCCAGACTATGAGATCCGAACGTGTGCACTGGAGAGATGGAGCCTTCGCTCGAGGGGCAATCAGTTGCTCCATTTGGGAAGGTACCCCCACAGGGGATCAGCTAGTACTTGAAACTGTCTTCTAAAGGGCGCTCTGCCCGGGGACCTACTGCAGGGCTTTAGCCGTATACCTCCAATCAAAACCAGGGGCTTTTGTCACTAGCACGACAGATGAGGAAAATGACTTTCCATTTCCCTCCGGTGTGTGGGATTAGCCTCCTGTGTTAAACCCACTGTGTGAGCAGGTAGATGAATGTACAGGGAGTCCAACAGCCTATGCCCTATGGAATGATGCCCCAGGCTTGATGTGGAACCAGCCCAGTCCAGCCAATGCTTTGGAGGATCCTAGCTGCCCACGTCTAAGGTTTAAACATTCGTAACGTTGACCTTGAGTGACGTCAGCCCTTCGTGCAAGTAGGATTGAAGCACCCAAAAGGAGGACAGCTGAGACTTCCTCATGTCTACAGAACATGAGACAATTTTTGGGCCAGTTTGCTAAACAATGTCTGTATCTGGAGCAGAATTTGGTCTGGAAATGGTTTCTACTGTAAGCTGGAAGGGAAGTCGTGGGGAGAACGCATCTACGTCTCATCATTGGAGGCTACTGATATGTACCCAAAAGATCCTGATCATTGGGAAGGACCAAATTGACTTGTGCCCATTTGCCTCCCTCATGTATGAGGCAGGCATGACTAATACCTTCATCTTACAGGTAAGGAAACTGAGGCACGGACGAGAGGGCCAGCCTGCCCAAGGCCATGCAGCCAGGAAATGTGAGCTTCAAGATTCAAAATGTCACCTTCACTTGTTCTGCTAAAGCAAAATGTATCTGTCTTTGCTTCCTCGTCATGAAAAATTAATTTGTAGCAGGGACAGAGTGGAGATTATATATGTGGAATTGCTATTTAAAATACATGACTGTCACAGTCTATATTTTTAGAATTCATTGCCAGGGGCAGATGAAGTTGTGCATAGGCCAGGCTCAGCCCCATGGCTTTCATTCATCCCTTCCCGCTCTAGGGGATCCAAATATAGTTTTTAACATTGGTGCCTTTCCCTCTGGCTTATTCTGATCTGATTTTAAGGGCAAAGAAAAACACTGAGCTTGGCTTGGGTAAAATTGGAATTCACCTGCCTGGTATTTTTTTCTTTTTATAATCTAATGTTAGTCTTAGTTCAGAGCAGGTGGATTAATGAGGCCTGCGTGGTAGGGGTCTCCAAAGAACTGATGTCCCTTTTTCCTCGATAAGGGTTAGACCAATTAAACTTGGTCTGAGCCATCTATGGAAATTCCATCCTTCTTTGCTGATGAGTCATGTTTGGGGGACGGTATAACCCCATCCTAACCAATAATGGGGCATTTAGTGAACAATTTTGGGAATTTCCTTTCTGATAAAAAGTAGAGAGTATTATGAGGAGTAAGTACCTTTGCTCCCACCCTCTTCCTTCTTGCTTGGATGGGACACTGTCATGTGAAGACATGATGTCTGGTGCTGCAGCAATCATCTTGTGACCGTGAGGGGAGACCCACCAACATATGAGGATGGCAGGGCAGAAAGAACTGGGGTTTTTGGTGGCATTGCTGAGCTACCTAACTAACCCTAGGGAGGCTAACCTCCAGCCCCATTGTTATGGGAAACTAATAGTTTAAGCCACTTTCAGTTGGGCATTCTGTTAGTGTAGCTAAACACTTTCCTAACTGTGTGATTATTAGTAAAGCACAGAACAAGGGAGGAGTGACTAATTCTCTGATAGAAGAGTCAACCCCGATGTTCATGAAAGATGTATCCTGAGACCTTGATTAATCCCATATTCATAAATCTGTGATAGGCCCATAAAATGTGACAAAGTACCACTAAAAAATTGAAGACTCCTTGAACTACCTAATAAGGGATGTTCTGGTTGTAAGTTACTAAGAAATAAGTGAAAGGAACCTACTGGCCCCTTAAGTGAAAGGTGCTGAAAGTAAGCTTCAGATAAAAGCTCCAGATATAAGCTTGATCCAGGGCTCAGTGATGCTATGCAATCCTAGTCCCTCTCCATCATTCAGTTCTGCTCTTCTTAGAGTTGACCTCATGTTCAGGCTCCAAGTGGTAACAAAAAGGCTGCCACCAGCTCTGGTGCACATTCTCCATTGTTGAAGTCCAGCAGTGAAAGGGTGAGTTCCCTCCAGGGCACCAGCAGGACTCACTGGTTCGGTGGGCTCTACCGGGGCCATGTTTTCCCGGGGGAATGCCATGCTTTCATTTAGGCCCTCGTCACCTGTCTCGCATTAGTACTCAAGTAGAGGCAACTTCACTGGAAAGTCCAGAGGCTAAAAATTGGTAAAGGCTGCTTTTCCAGAAGAATCTAGGGCCTGATGCAGAAGATGTATCAATGTTGAATGGCCCAAACTGGAGATGTCATCTCTGCCTCTGTAGGTCCTTTAAAAAATCTGTTTCCTGCTCAAGGACCACCGATCTCTTCACCATTCTCATTTTTAAACACACACACACTGTGAAATTCCATCACACTCACATTACCAATCAGCTTCCTTGGCTGTGTCATTTTTCTTGAAGTTTTTAAATGCGTTCAGCCGAGAACACTCAAGCCATGGGCAGAGTGAACGCAGAGCGGTCTGCTAAGACCCCCGCCAGCCTCGCAGTGTCCATAATTAAAATGCACGCCTTGGAAAATTACACAGGAGCACAGAGCACGCAGCTTCTGGTTTTGCTCTCAAGTGATTGAAGCCTAAGTTCATGAAGCGACAAAGAGCTACAGTGATGAACGTTTTACGGTGAGTGACAACAGAGCTTGGGAGGACAGACAGATGGTGGAGTGACCCTATTTGTGACTCCATTTATCACAATTTAGCTGAAAACAATGGATGCTCTTTCCTGGACAGTTGTCACAAGGCCGAGGGTGTGTCTGGGGGAGGCCACTGAGACCCTCCAAACAGTTGCCGAAGGCAGTGGTGTCCCCCCTCCATACTGCAGGGTCTTCTGGAATGTGGGGCTCACACCAGGAGGGAGATAAGCGATGCCATTAGGGGGTAACACAAATAAGGCCTTTTCCCACTTGAATAGCTATCAGAGTATTTGTTTGTATTAGGCTAAAAGCAAAACTGTACGAGGCTAGCGTGCTAAGCTTTGATCTTACGGAGTCGTTGCTGAAGAGGAGGTGAGGCGAGCAGCTCCCCGCACCCCCCTTGTGCAGACCCCCCGAGCCGCCGGCGTAGCACCCACGTGTCATGTGCACGCGACAGAAGTTTCCTCCTGCTGAGCTCGGGCTCCCCTTCTTAGCTCATGGGGTTGTTGGCAGAGCTCAGCTCCTTGTGATGGAGGGGTTGAGGTCTCTGCTTTCTTGCTGGCTGCCAGCTGGGGGTCCCAAAGGCCACCCGCAGAGCCTGGCCATGTGGTCCCCTTGAGGGCCCTCCCTCAACCTGCCAGCTTTCTCCTTCAAGGATGACTCTCCGGCCAGTCATCTAGGATGGAGTCGTGCAGAGTCACGGAATAACAGGAGGACCTCCCCATCACCTCTGTTGTAGAATGTGATCTATTCAAGGGAGTGGCACCTCACGCTCAGTGGTGTCACCTGCCCTGGAGGGGAGGGGTCCCACAGGCCGAGTTTGCCAGGGGGCCGGGATCTGGGGGCCATTTTGGAATGCTGCCTCCCACAGCATTGAATTTCTCCCTGTGATGGTTGATTTTGGGTTGTCAGCTCGACAAGGCCATGGGATGCCCAGATGTTTGGTTAAATATTATTTCTGGGAATGTCTGTGAGGGTGTTCCTGGATGGTATATATCTACATACATGTCTCTACATGTGAGCACCCCTATAGGCGCTCATGTAATTATGGAGGCTAAGGAATCTAGACTCAGGAGGGCTGGTGGTACAAATTCAGTCCAAGTCTGAGTCAGAAGGCAAGACAGATGTTCCAGCTCAAGGACATTCATGTTGAAGGAGAAAATTCTTTCTTACTCAGCCTTTCATTCTATTCAGGCCACCCACACTGGGGAGGGCAATCTGCTTTACTCAGGCTACTGATTCAAATTTTAATCTCATCCAGAAGCCCCCTCACAGACACACCCAGAATAATGTCTAGCCAAATATTTTGGCACCCCATGGCCTGGTTAAGTTGACAATATAAAATTAACCATCAGAGGGAAAAATCTCTCTCTCCTTGTACACACACACACACACACACACACACACACTCACACTCTCTTGGTTCTGTTTTTCTGGAGAATGTGGACTCTCCTTCCTTTGGTTCATCCACCAGATATTCCTTTCATGTCCCATGCCACAAGGCATGCCCAGTCCTGGACATGCAGTAGTGATAAATACACAGACCTACTTCCTACCTTTATGACATTTAGACTAAATCGAAAATTGTCATCGGGGGGCATTCCTAGCCGGGTCCTCCCTGGTGGGGTCTATGGAAACTCGAAGATGAATCCGATGCCAGTCCTGCCCTCGTGCAGCTTGCCATCGCAGGGCCACCTTGCTGGGCAGAATTCCACGTGTGCCACGGACACAGGGTGTGTCTGTGGGGCGTGTGGAGGGGCTGAGAACTGGACGTGGTTTTCCATGGAGATGATGGTGGGAAGAAGGGATCTCAGCTGGGCAGTGAGGCCTCTGATATTCCCATGCAGGAGGGCCTTGAGGGGCCATCACATTCAAAGAGGTCCGCGGGGGAACTTGTCGGGATGCACTGGCAGAGTAAATATGGGGGGTCTTGCTTAGGTTTTCGGTAGTAGCCACTGTAAAACAGGAATAGCGCTGTCCCCCAGGGGTCTTTTTTTTTTTTTTTAAGATTTTATTTATTTATTTGAGAGAGAGAGAATGAGAGACAGAGAGCACGAGAGGGAGGAGGGTCAGAGGGAGAAGCAGACTCCCTGCCGAGCAGGGAGCCCGATGCGGGACTCGATCCCGGGACTCCAGGATCATGACCTGAGCTGAAGGCAGTCGCTTAACCAACTGAGCCACCCAGGCGCCCCTCCAGAGGTCTTTTTGTATTTTGTGTAAGCTGAGAAGGATGTCAGCTGTCTACCTCACAATGTGAGGGCCATGTGAGGAGAGGCTTCTGGGGGTTGCTGGTGGCAGAGATCGGTGGGCACAACCCCGTCAGAGCCTCTGTTGGCACTGCCTGGAGCTGGCCCTCAAGGAGGAGGAGACAGTCCGATGGGCAGAGAGGGGGCAGGAGAGAGGCCCTCTCCTGGAGACACGATTCATGAGTTCTCCTGGCTTGCCACCTTCCAAAATCAGAAAGTGTTTGTGCGTGATGAAGTGAGGTGAAGGCTGTTTCCAGAATTTAAAATACCTAACTCACAAACTTAGGCCAGTTCAAATGTGAAAATGTAGATTCTTTGGCAGGGTCTATGGTTTTGACCAGAATGGTGGCCTTGGCTCGGGGCCGAGGTGTGGGGGGAGAGAGGAGCAGGTCCGGGAGGGTGAGCCCTGGTCGTCCTGGCTGAGAACCACAGGGGGGCAGCTGGAGGAGGAGGGACACGTCCCGCCCCCCACCCCCTGACCCCAGAATCCCCTCCCCTTTCCTGCAGCTCCTGTCAGGGCTGGCAGGGGCCTGCTGAGCCCCAAATCGGGCCCCTGGTTTGTCTCATCTCTGGAGCCCTTTCCTGTCTGCTTCCATCCCCCCGGGGGCGGGGTGGGGTCTGTGTTGGGGTGCTCCAGGCTCATTTCTTTTTTTCTTTTTTATTACTGAGGTATAACTGACATACAACATGATGGGAGTTTTGGGTGTACAACATGATTTGACATTTGTATATATTGGGAAAGCACCACCACAATTAGGTCCCATCCATCCCCATGCTTGGTTACTCTCTCAGAAACTTTCGAACATACAATCCAGTATTATTAACCATGGTCGTCAATGTGCCGTGCTACACGTTACATCCCCATGACTCATTTATTCTGTAACTGTTTGTACCTTGACATGCCTTCCACCTATTTTGCCTACCCCCCACCCCCTTTCTCGGGCACCCACCCGTCTGTGCTCTGTATCTATGAGCTTGGCTTTTGTTGTTATTGTTGGCGGTGATTTTAGGCTCCATTCTTGATGATATTTAAAACCTAAGCAAGAGAGACACACATAGACCCTTCCTGCTGAACGGGCCCTGATCGGAGTCTGGCCTGGTACCAGGTGCTCGTCTAGGGCTGGGTGTCTTCTCTGGGTGGGCCCCACTGGCCTCTGTCTTTGGTCCTTATCAGCTCCCCTCTAGGCACTGGAAGGAGAAAAGGCGTTAGAGCCAGATGATCAGAGTTTAGACTCCAGCTTGGTGATTTGCTAATGTCTGAGTGACTGGGGCTATTTGGTCATGTGCGTTAAGCCCTCCCCCCACCCCCCACCGGTCCCAAAGTGGGTTGTTTGGAGACTGAGTGAGACAGTGAGCCCAAAGCGACGATTATCCTGTCAGCTGCCCTGGAGGCTGGCCCTCTAACTCTTCGGCAAGGCTGAGAATAGCCTATCTTGGGACTTTTTGATGTGCACATCAGTGCTGCATGCTTGGCCAACACCCTTTGGGCAGCTACTAGATACCATTTCATCCTAGGATCAGAAAGTTCTCCAGCACCTTATAGCCTGTTACTTGGGCGGGGGGTGCCGTTGTTGGGAAATGGAATCATCTCTTTCTGACAGTGAGTTCTGGTTAGCAGAACATAGATGGAGAGGAGGATGTTTGCTGTATCTGGGGGTGACACTCACCCACATGTGCGTGCAAGACAAGTGTTATGCTTCAGAGTGTGGGCTGTGGGCTACCTCTCAGGCCCAGTGCAGGATGATCAGGGCAGAGCAGGTTTACTCTGACTCTCTGAGGGCAATGCCCATTCTATTTTACCCTTTATCTTAAACCATGAAGTTTTTTTAGATTGCTTTCCTCTCCTGGTCCTTAAATATGGAGTTTGGTTTTGCTTGTCAGCTGTCTCTGGCCCTGCCTGGGGGCAGGGGAGGGGGGTCTTTGAGTAGGAGCAGCCGGCGAGGGCTTTCTGCCCCTTGGTCTTACATCACTGCATTTGTACCTGACTGTGTTCTCATTTGTCCAATAGACTTGAAACTGTCGATCATAGTGTTTGGTTTCTCTTGTCACCATCGGACACTATTTCAGAGCTCATTCCACATGGATCCCTGCAGAGAGTCTCAATAATGGCCCATAGGATGTTGGACCAGGCAGGTCCTGGAGATTGCTGTGCCTTGGTGTAGAGGCAGAAGGCTGAGTTTTGTAGATGTTAGGTACATGGCACTTCACGCAGCCCATCGGGAAAGCATGGACTCAGGCTGGTTTTGTGGGTCGCTTAGAAAAGACTAGCACTTGGTTCCATTCTCTGCTTTCCTCATCTTGAAATTCTTGATCATTTTTGAACAAGCAGCCCTGCATTTTCATTTTGCAATGGGATGTGCACATTTTATAGTCTGTCCTGCAGAGATTTGTATTTGGTGGCTTGTAGTGTTCAGGCAAATAGCATGGGGAAGAAGGGGCAAATGTGTAAAGTAGAATGTTTCTTTTCTTTTTTTTAAGGTCTATTTATTTGAGAGAGAGAGAGCGAGCAGGGGGAGGGGCAGAGGGAGAGGGAGAGAGAGAATCCTTAAGAAGACTCCGCACTGAGTGGGAAGCCTGATGCGGGGCTCCATCCCAGGACCCTGAGATCATGACCTGAGCCAAAAATCAAGAGTCGGATGGTTAACCAACCAAGCCACCCAGGTGCCCCTAGGATGAGTTTCTTTATAAGCTGAAAGCTAAGCACATGTCTGATGGCAGAGGGCCCTGGAGTGTTCCTGTAGGCTTGGGAACTAGCCACTGAGGTCTCCTACCCAGGGTAGCTGATTCTGGGTGAAGCAAAGGGAGCTCCCATTTGTTGGATTATTACCATGCACCAAACACTGTACTGGTGGTAAAAAGATGAGTAGGAAAAAGGAGCCCATGGTCCAGTGGGGAGTGTAGACCCCTCAAGAGCAGAGTATAGTAAAGAGCAATGTGGTTGAGTGCAAGGGTTTTAGGAGAGTGGAAGAGCTATCTTTAACCCCCACTGGGCTGGGGGGTGGGGTGGAGGAGTGAAGTTGGGGAAGACTTCTTGGAGGAATTGATGCCAAAACTAAGTCTTAAAGGGTTAAGAGAAGTCAGCCTGCAAAGGGTGGGGATGTGTGTGTGCGTTTGTGTGTGCACATGTGCGTGTGCGCTGGGATAGGGAAAATACTCTAGGCAAACGTAACCACATGAGCAAAAGCAAAGAGATGAGAGAACATTGCATGCAAGGAGCTCTACAAGCATCTTGTAGCTGCCATACTAGAAGGTACGGAGTCGCAAGAGATGAAGCTAGAAGGACTGATTACAGGGACCCCTGTAGCTTTGTTTTGATGACTGGGTCATTGTCCTGTAGGTGGTGGGAATTATCTACATTATACAGCAAAGGAAACAGACTCTCAGAGAGGTGAGCTACCTGCTCGAGTTTGCATGGTTAATTAGGCGTGCAAATCCAGGCATACAAATCCAGGTCTGGCTGACTCCCAACTAGGTTTGCCAGATTTAGCAAAGAAAAAATATAGGATGGGGTGCCTGGTTGGCTCAGTTGGTTAAGCGACTGCCTTCGGCTCAGGTCATGGTCCCGGAGTCCTGGGATCGAGTCCCACATCGGGCTCCCTGCTCGGCGGGGAGCCTGCTTCTCCCTCTGACCCTCTCCCCTCTCATGCTGTTTCTCTCTCTCTCTCCCTCTTTCTCAAATAAAAAAATATATATATAGGATGTCCAGTTAAATTTGAATTTCAAACAGCAAATAATTTTTAAAGCATAAGTATGTCCCATGCACCATTTGGGATATACTTACCCTTAAAATTATTTGTTGTTATATGAAATTCAAATTGAAGTGGGCATCTTGTATTTTCATTTGCTCAGTCTGGTGACCCTTTTCCCAAACCCCTGTTCTTCCTCCTATTCCATGACGGTCCACCGTTGTTAATGCTCCTCTATCCAAGGAAGGTTCCATGAAAAAGGTGGGAGAGAATATGAAACATGGCATGAGGAGAAAGGAATGTCCAGAATTTTAAGAGATGCCATTTAAATAGATATTTAAAAAGTCCCCCCTGGTTTCCTATGTCATTGAAGTGGGATTTAAAGTAACCAGTGCTACGCTCCACTACCCCATTATTCTGAACGCTCAATGAGGGATTCTCCGATTTCATGCACAGATGGGGAGACAGAGAAGCAAGTTCTTTGACAACCAGGATTAATTTGTCTTTTTTAATCTATTATATTTCAGGAGCTTTAAAATCTTTAAAGACAACCTCAGGGGCAAGTAGAGATGTCACTTACAGTTTTAAGCATTTTCTATTGTGTCGAAGAAAAAGAGGAATTCTAAATATGGGAAGACCATATTTCCAGTGCTCCAGCCACTTTAAATACTCTTCAAAGAAAGTGCCAACACGAATGAGAATGAGGAAAAGGTTTTTTTTTTTTTGATGTCTCCCTTATTATGTTTTTGCCTTCTTAAGATCTTAACATGCCTGTATCAGATGCAAGTAGCTTTTTATTATCATCTTGAAACAGAATCACGAGACATTTACTCTAGAAACATTTAGACTATTTTTCTTCTTCTCTAAGTAGAAATAGCACATTATGGTTAGCATATGTGTCTCCCCCTTTCATGTGCTCTTTTGGATTACGTGTCTTGTCTCTCTGGGTCTTTGTAGTTGAAAAGGTGAGGCTTTCCTCATAAACACTGGGGTCCTGCAGACATGTCTTGGGCAGCGGCGCCCTGAGAAGCACGTCTGCCTGTGCTGGCTGCTTTATAATTGTCAGGGCTATGCAGGTTAGGAGGGTGTCTAGAGTGTTCCTGTCTCCAGGCTGTGTCCCATCCATCGATGCCTTGCTGCTGTGTCCTGTTGCTTTTTCCCTTGTTTGGAGTTGTCTTTCACTGGGGCAGGCAACTAATGACTCTTGGATTCCTGTCCCTGGTTATGTCACCTTGGAGGATACTCTTAGCTACTCTCAGGATTCCTTTCCTTTCCTGTAAACCAGGGGTAGCGATATCTACCTCTCAGGTTGTTGGGAGCATGGAACCCCACAGGCATGGTAGCTTGTATTGGTTTCCTAGGGCCGCTGTTGCAAATGGCAGCCCGCTTAGTGGCTTCCAACAACCAAAGTTTATTCTCTCACAGATCACGAGGCTAGAAGTCTGAAATCAAGGTGTCAGCAGGGCCAGGCTTCCTGAAGGCTCCAGGGGAGACTCTTGCCTTGCCTCTTCCAGCTTCTGGTGGCCCTGTAGTTTCCTTGGCTTGAGGCTGCGTCGCTCCACTCTCTGCCTCCTTGTCCCATGGCCTTCCCTCTGTGTCTCTGGGTGTCCGACACCCTCACTGGGTCAGGGCTAACCCTCATCCAGTGTGATCTCATCTCTACGCTGACCTCATTCACATCGGCAAAGACCCTATTTCCAAATAAGATCCCATGCCGAGGTGACCGTGAACTTTTGGAGGAAGCTATTCAACTCATGCCACAGCTTACTGCGCAGCACAGGGCTTTCAGAGACTGGAAGTTCCCTGTTCCATCGCTGCCGTCCGGGTGCATGGTAACTTCGCCAGGGTTTTATGCAACTTTCTCAATCCCTTCTAAAGAATAGTCTATTTACGTAAGACCTCAGCAAACGTCTTGTAGTCGCTGGCCAGGTGGTGCCAGCCGGCTGGTCTGTGCCAGATGCTGGGAGCCACAGGCAGTCCTGCTGCTGCCCCAGCAGTACAGCCCTTCAGGAGCCCAGGGTCTAGAGGAGGGGCGTGACATGTAAATAAGTAATTACAATACTCCTGTTTATTAGGCTGGTGTGAGCGCAGGACTCCATCCAGAACAATGCTTCCAGAGCCGTTGGCGGCACCCACGGTTCGAGGAGCCAATCCCGCCTTGGCTCTTGCAGCCTCCTCCCCGGGGCCTCCCCCTGCTGCCTCCACTCTGGGGCTGGCAGGTTCTTCACAGGTTAATTTCAATCACTGTGCTCATCGAAATCCCTGTCTCCTCTCTGGTTTTGGCCTTTATCGTTGTTGGAAGCATCTCAGCTGGCTTTATTGCTATTTCATTTTTTTTTTTTTTTCCCGGGTGATGAGTTTCTACACCTCTTTTCAAAAGACAAAACCAATTGTTTATTTAACCTTCCTAGGAATAAGTGGGCCAGGGGTGGCGTGGGAAGGGAAGCATACTTACTATTCTTGTGGGCAGACCTTCTTGGGTATTTCCAAAGAGATTCCTGACTGACTCACCTTATTTATTTTTTTCCTTTGGGTAGATTTATATATGTATTCGTTTCCCAACCATCCCCCACCCCGTGCTCTCTGATTATGCAATGTGGCCAACATGTAGTTTCCTATTGCTTATTTTTGTATCTTTAAGAGATCAGTACATAAGCCACAGTGAGCACTCAAGATGTCATTAGTTGACCGACAAATGACTGTCAGTGTTGGTTGAATGGGGCCCGGGGTTATGTTAGTAGTTTAGGTCTGTTTGGCAAGGCTTGGAAGAACCAATCTTTTGGGCAAATTCCCCAGGTAATGGTTCACTAAACCAGTGAGTACATTGGAATCACGTGGGTAGCAGGCCCTTGCTAGACAGAGGAATGCTCTGTCCCCACCTCGAGATTCTGATTCCTCACGGCCAGGAGGAGGGCCCAGCCATGGTATGTTGTAGAAGCTCCCCCAGGCTCCTGACATGTCACCAGCCTTGAGATTCTGATGCCCAGGGGGTACCCCAGAGCCACCGAATCAGAAGCTCCGGTGTGAGAGCCCGGCACCAGCTGTTGGGTTTTCAAGCTCCCCAGGTGAGGCCAATGTGTAGCCAAGGCTGGGAACCACAGCCCATGCTCAGACCGGAGCTGGCAGGCGGGGTAAACCCAGAAGCTGGGCCCCGTCCTCAGACTCGCACGGGACAGGACAGACGCAGCCGGCTTGCTGTGAGAGGCTCCTGATACCTCCACCTCCACCCCTTGGCTGAGATCACACTCTGGGGACCGTGGTCCTAAAGCGAAGTCACTTTCCCCAGGTGAGTCGTCATTCTCCCTTTCTCAGCCCCACCAAGCTTCACTTCGTCCTGCCTCATTGACTCAGGGAGGGCATTCCTTCAGTTGGTTCACTGGCTCCCCGCTGTCGTCTGGCATCGGGATCAAGGCGAAGTGCAGGCTGGCTTTGCCAAGGACAGAGGCCTGCTTTTCCAGCCTGCCTGGTGTTTGGGTTTCTTTCTCTGGACATCATGCTGGGTGGAAGTACAACGAATTCTCATGGAGCCAGACTCCCCTTCTATCGGCTCACCCTCCCCAGAGGAGGCTGGGAAGGGCTGGGCTGTGTCCCCGAGGCCCAGCGGGGGCGGCTCTTAGCACAGCTCAGAGATCCGGTTCAGATTGGGTGCCAGGGAGCCTCTGAGGTTGTGTAACAGGTGTGGGGTGCTGACGGTGATCTGGGGGTAAGGTAGTGAAGGGAAGGTGGGGTGCTCTGGGCTGCAGAGGCGACAGACTTGGAACTGCAGGAAACCGGGAGCGCAGGAGCCCGGCATTCGTTGGTGTTTTGCAGGTTAAAGGCAGAGATATGGCAATATAGTCTGGATGAAGATTCTCCAGGCCTTGCTTGCCATAGAGAGGAGTGGTCTCTCTTTCTCTCTCCTGTCTTTCTCCTACCCCAGAGCAGGTAATCTGCCATCCAGGTCTGCGGCTCAGGAGCCACTTAATTTAATGGCCATGATCCTGTAGTAATCATAGAGGCTTCTGGAATCCACCCCACTCAGCCTCTGGGACAAAAGCAGTAAATGTCAAAAGCTGCCCTCCCAGCGGGACATAAGGCCGTCTTTGTTAAGTGCCAGGCTTATCTGTGAGCACTTTACCATCTGCAGGCAACATGCCCACTCCTCCTGTTTTTCTTGGCCAGGTAAAGCCTGAGCCCTGAACCCCTGGTGGAGTTATCTGTTCAGAAGGTGGGCTCTGCTTGAGGGGAAGGGAGGGACGCCTGAGGGGCAAGCCAAGGAGGTGAGTTCTTCTGCACTGCCCCCCCCCACCCCGCCCCGAGAACTCTACCATAGCATGAGAGTAATAGTTACTGTTTATCGTACATTTCCCATGCTGTGTGTGCCATGCTAGCTCTTTACATGTTTTGTGTAATTTCATTTTTATAATCAACCATTGGTTAAGGTATTCTTATTAGCATATCACAGAAGAGGAAATGGACACTCAGAATAAGGGGGGGAAAAATCCTAGTCTTTAGTTACTTCTGGCCAGTTTTCTAATCCTGCTGAAGGGTTGCTCCCAATTATCACCCACCTGCAAAGTACGCGCTCTGATATTTGACCAAGCAGGCAACTGCTTTCAGAATAATTTTTATTCCTTGATTTACTGGGTTCCTTATTTCTATGATTTACTGGGCTTTCCTAGCTCTGTCCTTGTGTAACTGCTTTGCCATTTAGAGATATCTTTTCCTTTCTTGGTTATTATATTATTGTTATTCTTTCAGTCCTTTTAAAGAAAAATTAAAAGAACAAATATCAAACAGAAACAGAAGAACAGTTAAAACATGTGTAAGAAATAGAGCATGACCGTGAACCCACCAGCCAGCTTAAAGAGTTGAATGCCTCTTTACAGACTTTTCAAGTGAGACTAAGGTGCTTTGAGTCCATGCACGGATCTTGAGCTGCACCACCCCGATCTCTGGTTGTTCTCATCTTTATCCGCAGCAAGCTCTCCAAAATGTTTTATTTAATAAGGTTCAGAGATCAGGGCCCCTTGTGAATGGGGCATGCTACCTCACACATCCCAGGGAATAGATGCTCTCAAAGGAATCATTTAGCTGTTTGCAAAAGAAGGAACAGTCCTGGCGATCATGTAACAAAATGCATAGTTAATAAAAATGGAAATACCCCTGAGGGGAAAAATGGAGCGTATGTTAGAGTCTCAGGGAAGCAATAGCTCATTTTCTTTGCCAGAACTCAAAAACTGCTTAGAAATTGCATCAGGGACGTCTCTACTCTGGTGTTCCAGCCAAAACCCAAACTGCCCTTGACCACCTCTCACATAGAAGGTAAAACATGGCGTCTGTTTTCGTTATGCTTCTCTCCAAAGAAAGATACCTGCAGGCATCATAAATGTAATGACAGCTGTGTTACTTTATGGATGACACCTACTCTCCCATGCTCATGGAGTGAATTTTGTTGACTCATACCATGAAGACCTGTGGTTCCCACGTGTGGCGGCTCTGGCAGGCTGGAGGTGGTATGGGAGGTCTTGGAGTAAAAAGAATTTCTGCATTCATACCTACACCAAAACTCGAGCATATATCTACTACTAGTTACCAGAAACACACGGATGCTTTTAGAATTAAAAGTGCAAATCCATTCAGTTTCTGAATGAATGGCAACTTTTTGTCACACTTCCCCCACCCCCCCAAGCAAGAGACAAGATACTATTATGAAGGGGGTTTGTGAAATGTTCTGACATTGAAAATGGGACCGTTGTTCAAAATTGAGGATGGTTGGACTAGATCATTTCTTACCTTTCTTGTCCCAACTTGCGTGATTTTGTGACCTTGGGACATGGCCACTGTATGTTCTGGGCTTTTCTTTTTTTTTTTTTTAAGATTTTATTTATTTACGAGAGAGAGAGAATGAGAGACAGCATGAGAGGGAGGAGGGTCAGAGGGAGAAGCAGACTCCCTGCTGAGCAGGGAGCCTGATGTGGGACTCGATCCTGGGACTCCAGGATCATGACCTGAGCTGAAGGCAGTCGCTTAACCAACTGAGCCACCCAGGCGCCCTGTTCTGGGCTTTTCATACTTTCAGTTCCTCGGATTATATCTCACGTGTGGGACTGTGTCTTGGTTTTATTTTTTGAGCAGGCTATTTCCATGGATTGCGGGCAGAGGTGCTCTCCTAAAGTTCACCGTGTGGCCGATGCGCCCCACCAAGTCTGAACCTTTGTGTCCTTGTTAACCCTCTTGTGGGTTTCTGTGCTCTTCTACTCAATCATTTCATAATCTCCTAATTTCCTGGCTGTAGTATTTTATGTCACTCCTTCTCCCATCACATATTAAAACACCTCATAGTGCAAATGATCTCAATTAGCTAGGGGTTAGGAGGAATGTAATCTGATTTAATAAATTCATACAAATTCATGCAGATGTGACTGAGAGCCCCATAAGAGATTAATTCCCTGCCCCCAGTCATATTATCCTTTTAAAAGAGGATGCTTATTAATCTAAATTATCCTTTAATTGGTAACTTTCAATAGTAAGAAAACAAAAAAAACCTGTGAAAATGTACAGACACCTAGGAAGAAGAGATAATTTGGTGGGGGGAGGGGTGGGAATAGGGAGAGGGGAGGAGATGAGCTCACCAGCCAGGTGGACAGTCTTGGCTGGGAGGCTGTTCTCTTGGTCAGCATCCCTCTTTCCCCTCTTTCGTCCCCTTCATTCTTCAAAATCCCTACAAGGGTTCACAGGTGCCAATATTTTTCACAGTGGCTCACCTATCAGGGTAGACAGAGAAGGAGAGAAAAGCTGTAGGTATTGATAGTAGTAGTAGATTTTTATATAATAATAATTTGCTTGTGTGAGTTCAGGGCTTCCTTATTGTGAATGGGAGCAAAGCAGTCACAGTGATGAAAAATTAATTTGGAAGATCTGTGGATTCTGGAGCTCTTTCCTACTCTGTGTGAAACAGGGAACCAGGTGGATTTGGGTAACTAAGCCTGATTTCTAGATGTTTATCCCAGAAGAATGGTGGCAGCCAGGTGGGGTGGGGGTGTGGGTGGGAAGGGGCGCTGTGTAGCAAGAAGCTGAGTCAGAGAGGTGGAGGGCCCCTGGGCATCATGAATCCTTGTCACAAGAAAACAGGGCTGCAGGTCCCACCGGAGGCTTAGGGCCAGCTTCTAGTTTCCAGGCAGTGGATGGGGTATGACAAACCATAGTATCCATGTTATTGGAATATGGATTTGGAAACCTGGAGCAGCTCAGGTTGAGGAGTGAAGCAAAGGCTCCATGATCAGAATGGAGGAGCCATGGAGGTGGCGGGGCCCGGGCTATGGGAAGCCCAAGTGTCCCTAAGCCATGAACTTCATATCCCAGGTCAGCCTAGTGGTAAGTTTGACCAACATTCCCCTGGCTAGGGAATGTTGGCATTCTTGTCACAACTCAGGTTTGGTTAGAAAAGCTTCCAGTCTCTACAGAGCTTCATCTATCTGAGGAGCTGGCAGTGGGAACAGACATTTAGAATCCAACATGGTGTAACACAGTTATGGAATCAGCATGAGTAAGTTCCAGTGGAATTGTGTGAGACCAGGAAAAGGTAAGGCTAATTCTGGAGGCTGTTGGGAAAGGTCTTCATGAGGAAAATCTCTGCCAAGCATTTGGCAGAAGAACAAGGGAGAGAGCAGGTGGAAGAAAAGGCATTGTGGACAAAGTTTTGGGGAGAGAGGTAGGTCTGGTCATGCTGGGGGGTGATGGAGAGTGGAGTGTGGTGGGAACTGGGAGCACAGGGCTGGGGGTTCCACTGGGGAAGGGCAGAGCTTCCTAGGGTGCAGTAACAGCTGTTTATATAGATTAAGGAATTTGTGCCCTTTCCTACTCTGAGTGACTGCAAGGAGACTGGATTTGAGCAATAAAAGCTTCCTTTGTACAGAAAATTCTTGCTGAAATCAGTCCTTTCTCCAAGGAGCTCTTGGCCTTTTAACTGGAGAACGACATTCAGAAACCAGTACCCAAGTGCAAAGTGTGCTGGTTGCTGCTGGGAGTGTCTGCATGGAGGCAGGCTCAGTGGACGGAGCGAGGCAGGACACATACACACGTACTCTACTAAGGCTGCATATTCGTGCATCTGTCCTCTCCTGTCTGTCTGCCTCACTGATGTGACGCCCTGGGTTCCGTGATCTGCTTTTTACTCACAACGCTTCTGAGATCAAATCTATGGGTTATTGTCCACCCCCCCCCCAACACTAATGAATAATCCAACTCTCCAGACGCCAAGTGGGTGTCCTACAATTTAATTAAATTCTGACACCAACTACCTGGAGTTTGTGCAGACCCCACAGGTTAAGGTCGCAGTCCCATAAAACTGCCCCCCACCTCAGATGCCAGTCCCGAGTTCGGGTCTTCGGGACTTCTGACAGACTGGCTATAAATTAAGAGTTCCCATGACCCCTCCTCAGGTTCCATAATTTTTTAGAATGGTTCACAGGACTCAGGAAAGCACTTATGATTCCCAGTTTATTATAAAGGCTACAACCCAGGAACACCCAAATAGAAGAGATGCACAGGGCAAGTATGGGAGGTGGGGGGTGGGCTTGGAGTTTGCATGTCCTCTTGGGCAGACCACCCTCACAGCACCTCTGTGTGTTCACCAACCTAGACACTCTCCAAACCCCATCATTTAGGGTTTTATAGAGGTTTGGTTGTGCTGGCAAGATTGATTAAATCATTGGCTGTTGGTGACTAACTCAATCTCCAGCCCCTCTCTCCTTCCCATAGGTTGGGGGTAGAGCTGAAAGTTCTGACCCTCTTATCACATGATTGCTTCCCCTGGCAACCAGTACATCCTGAAACTATCTAGGAGCCCACCAAGAGTCCCCTCCCTGTTTCAGAAAATCTTGTTCTAGGAACCAGGGACGAAGACCAAATCTATGTTATTATGTCACAGTCTCACAGTTCTTACTAATGCTTCTGACTCCAGTCCAACACCATGGGGTTGATTCTAGCCTTCTCTCTGTCCCTATTTGTAACAACAGTAAGAAACTCCCTCTCACATTTATTTGCTCATTTCTAGTAAGCCACGTCCTTATTGAAATTGGTAACTCATACCCCTCTGAGAAACACAGTTATGAACTAGATTATAGCATTCACACACAGTTCTTTTTGTCCTTAGCCTTACACTATCCAGTCAAGATTTTTGTTTTCCAAAGTGACTTAGGTTAGTTCTGTTCCTCTCCATCCACTCTGTGTGGTTGTGTGGTTTTATTTGTAATACAGTTAGGCTCATTTGCTACCGTTTGTATTCAATTTGGCTTCCTAGCACATCTTGGTTTTTTAATTAATTTATTTTTTTCAGGATAGGGAGGGCATTTGAAACATTACTGTGGCTCTCACGTTGTTATGCAAAAAAAAAAAAAAAAATCCAGTGGCGCTTGGGTGGCTCATTCGATTAAGCATCCGACTCTTGATTTTGGCTCAAGTCATGATCTTGGGGTTATGGGATCAAGTCCCTCATTGGGCTCTGCACTCAGCGGGGAGTCTGCTTGAGATTCTCTCCCTCTGCCCGCCCCCTCAAAAGAAATAAATGAATCTTACAAAAAAAAAAATCCAGAGGTATCATCCCTCCTTTTCCCTGGTACCCCACCCCTCACTTTCCCCCATGTTTCCTACCTCTTTTTCACCCATCCCAGGTAACCAGTCTCTTTGGTTTCTGGTTAAACATTCCCCCCCCCCCCCTTTCTTTTTTTTTTTCCTCACAAATGAGCAGATACCTGAGCATATGTTTTCTTATAGTTTCTTTTATGGGTTGAATTGTGTCCCTCCTCCCTATTTCATATGTTGACATCCCAGCCCCCCTGCCACCCCATGTACCTCAGAATATAACCTTATTTGGAAATCAGGTCATTGTACATATAATTATTTAAGATGAAGTCACTAGAGTATCCCGTCATTTAATATGACTGGTGTCCTTATACAAAGGGGAAATACAGACACAGACACACAAGGAGAATAGTATGTGCTTATAACCGGGGCTCAAGGGTGTAAGAGCACTTGGCTCTGGGGAGCCCAAGCAGGCCAGGTTTGGCCCCTGACCACTGACCTAATCCAAAGGCAGAGAGATGAATGGTGGCCAAACCAGAAAGGAATTTATTTCAGTGAGGCCAACACTGGGAAGGCAGTAGACAAATACCTCAAAGACTGCCTCCCAAGTGCTGAAAATGCTCCTAGGTTTATGTAAGGAAAATGTGGGACAAAGTCCATGGACATGCAGGGGGGCAATGGAGGTGATGTTGATTATTGTCTTGGGGTCAGTCATGACCCCAAGCAAGGGCAAGTAGGGCAGTCCTTCCTTGAGGGGCTAGTTTCATTTCCCATCCTGGGAGGCTTTGCCTTCAGGTTCTTCTGCCTAATTAAGAGATAAGCTGGAGAGAAGGACTCAATCAACTAGAACATACAGACGGAGGTCAGAATAGAGGTGGTTGAAGTCTTTGTTCATGGAGGTGAAGGCAGAAATCAGGGTGATGCTTCTGCGAGCCAATGAAAACCAAAGGTTCCTAGAGATGCTAGGGGAGAGGCGTGGAACAGATTCTCCCTCGCGGTCCTGAGAAGGAACTAACTCTGCCCACACCTTGATCTTGGACTTCTGGCTTCCAGAACTGTGAGACAATCCGTTTCTGTTGTTTAAAAGCTACCCAGTTTGAGATATTTTGTTAGAGCAGCCCTAGAAAAAAAATACACCCCCCTTTTTTTTTCATACAATGGTTGCCATACTATAGGTATGCTTGTGCATTGTTTGCCTACATCCTAGGAATCAGCCCATATAGAAGATGTATTCATTTTTTTTTTTAAGAGAAAGAGCATGTGCACAAGCAGGGGGAGGGGCAGAAGAAGAGGGAGAGAATCTTAAGCGGGCTCCACTCTTAGTGCTGAGCCTGATAAGGGGCTCGATCTCATGACCCTGAAATCATGACCTGAGCCAAAATCAAGCGTCAGATGCTTAACCAACTGAGCCACCCAGGTGTCCCTGCCTTCATTCTTTAAAAAAAAAAATAGCTGCATAATACTCTGGTGAGTGGATGTACCAAGTCTATTCAACTACTCTCCTGTGTATAAGCATTTAGGTTGCTTCCGATATTTTGCAATCTGATATCACAATGCATGCCCTGATACGTATGTATTCTTTTTTTTAAATGCACTTTTATACTGTTGGAAGTCTATCTTCACATACCCAGTGCATTCCCACCAGAAGGGCAGGAGAGTGCTGATTTCCCCACAGCCTCCTTTATAGGCTCTGTTGCCATATTTTGAAATTTTTGCCAATCTGACAAGTGAGAAATGGTATCTAGGGAATGTTTTAATTTGAATTTCTCTAATTATAAGTGAGTTCAAACATTTTTTTTTTCATTTGCGGGTCATTGTTCTGTCTTTTTTGAGTTGTCTGTTCATGTCTTTTCCCTTGTTTTCCTATTGGGTTTTATTCCTTTGCCCCACAGATTTTGAGAGGACTTTATATGTAAGGATATTAGCCCTTTGTCGATGCTGTACATTGTGAGTATTTTGTCTCAATTTGTCAGTAGACTTTGCATAACAGATAACACCATAAACACTTTTTTAAACTTGTATTTATACAAATCTGTCCATTTTTTTTTAATCGCATCTAGGCTTGGATCACAGGTAGAAAGCTTTTTCCTGTACCAAGTCTAACCCTGTTTAATGTCCGTTTAGATGCTCAGGTAGATCGGAAGTGGTTTGCACAGTTTCATGGGATCCATGCAGTAGCCTAGCCAGCCAGGTGAAGCACACTCCCACTTATTTATAACTGATTTTTATAACAATTTCTTATTCACATACCCAGTGAGCAATTGCATATGATCCACAGATGTTCATTTGTCAAGAGGCTCCAAAGCCTGACATCAAGCCCCAAGGGACCACAATTGCCTGAACTGGAAAGCACGTTAGGCTTGTTCCTAGGCGTAGACGCATGAATTCTTCTCTGTGTGGGCAAGAAACTGAGGCAAAGAGGGGGCAGTGATTAGTTGTCTTGAGACAGGGAGGATTTAAAGATTTAAAAAAAAAACTTTCAGTCTCTAAGAATTTATGTTGAGCTTTTCTTTCTTAAAACATTCTTTTTTTTGATCTCAGCACTTGAAAGCTAGTGTTTTTTAAAGCCCTTCTCAATCTCATAATCATTTTCTGCTTCCTCCCTCATCAAATTAGGGAAGCCAGACAGAGGCAGAGTTTCGGTGATTGAATGCATTGTTCAGTTAGGTCATTTGTGCGGTTCATTCAGCAAATATTTGTCTGGACTTATCTTTCAGGCAGAGTGTGTGTGTGTGTGTGTGTGCGCGCGCGAGCGCGTGCACACGCATTTTAACTGATGCCTATACCTTCCCAAATCCAGCAAGACCCTCTGGGATTAGAGCCTGGGCATCAATATTAAACAATCACCACCAAGACCTCTCAGGTGATTGTCATATGCAGCCAGTGGTGAGGTTAGCTGTTCTGCATCATATTTTGCAAATTTAATGTGTCTGCAAATTACTCAGGAATCTTGTCAAAATGCAGATTGTGACTTAGTAGATCTGGGTCGGGGGAGAGGGGAGGTCTGAGATTCTGCATTTTTTTTTTTAAGATTTTACTTATTTATTTGACAGAGAGTGCGCGTGAGTGAGCACAAGCAGGGGGAGCAGCAGAGGGAGAGGGAGAAGCAGGCTCCCTGCTCAGCAGGGAGCCTGATCCGGGACTCAGTCCCAGGACCCTGAGATCATGACCTGAGCCGAAGGCAGACGCTTCACCGACTGAGCCATCCAGGTACCCCAAGATTCTGCATTTCTAACAGGCTCCCACAGGAGGCAGATGCTGCTGGTCCATGACCACACTGAGTGACCAGGCTAGACCACACCAGACCAGAAAGCAAGTTTGTGGAGGTGTTCGTTGAATAATTTCAGCTGTTAGGATGGACTGAATGGTTGTCTTGAGGCTGGAGGACCCTTCCCTAGAGGCATGCCTTTTTTCTGTGTAGTTTTTTTTTTTTTTTTAATCCCCAAAGCTGGGAAAGTCTTTACCCATGAGGCATGAGGCTGTGGCTCTAGTCTGTGAAATGCAACCCCATAGAAGGTGTAACTCAACTGTGTAATCCATCCTGGTGCGGCCAGCCAGCTCTTTTCAGGAATGATACCTATCCTGTTTCCCTTTGCTGTTGCTGTCTGTGGAGTCTGCACTAATATGAACCGTGTAATTGTAGGTGGAAGAGGCTATCCAGTCCACACCGTGGAGCACATATTTAGGCCCTCTACAAGATGCTCCAAGCCCCCCTAACCAGCAACCAAAACAATGGAGGTTTCTCCAACAGGAAACAAACCCAGGACTGCCCCCATTTGATTCTTAGGATGAGCCCATTGGCAGCTCCTTCAAACAGTCCGGGAGCTGTTCTGCTCGTTTTGATCCAAGATGTGATTAGTGGTTAATGGGCCTTGAAAGACATCTTTATTTATTACTCTTGCAGAGCACTGTTGCCTTGATATTGATCTTTTCCAATTTTCTGTTTTGTCCTTTGAAATGCTAAGAACCCAGCAGGACAACTCATTGCCTGCAGCACTCACTTTGTTTAAAGCTCATTTCCTTTTGCAATTAATGTAGTGATATTTCATTGTAATTGTTATTTGGTGTGCTTTTCTTTTAGACCAGAGGCTTGAAATGAATGAGAACCTGCCATTTTAAAGGCAGGTGGCAGCTAGAGGAGAACCTCGTTTGAAAATAAATTCAAACTTCCAATGAGGCATCAGGACCAACTTGACCAGTGTGCTTATCAAGAAATTGTAATTCTTCATATAATACTGGGGGAAAAAAATTCAGTGTCAGTGTTGGGAATTTTAGAGAGCTGATAGTTTTGTTGATCAGAGTGTATATTATCCAAAGTATTTTTAGGAGGTCAATATTCATGTTCAGAAAAGATGAGTTAATTAATATTATGGTTTATTCAATCGATACTGTTTATATCTTTGATCTGTTTGCTCAGTTTGGTGCTGAGCCCTATTGGGGACATTTAATTGGGGATGAATGACACATTGCTGTGCTCTTGGGACTGAGTCGAGGGGAGGAGGCAAATAGATAAGGGAGGGAGCCACGTCGCAGAAGCAGGTGAGGTTCTAAAGTTAGTCCGCAGACAAAAACTGCATAAAGTCAAAGCATGACAGAGCTAAGTGTCATTTCAACAAATCCCCCTCAGCCTGCATGTCCTCTAGCTCCAGAGTGGATTCCATTCCTTCACTTATGCTCCCGCTAGAGAAGTTGGCTTGTGTCTGGGCCCGTATGGTTCTGAAGGTAAGGGTCCTTAAATGTGAGGATGATTCCCAGAGAGGGAAGATGCCCACAGGACAAAAGGAATGTATGTATGAGCAGCAGATGCGTGTGTCTCCCCCTAAGATGTACGTGCCTGGTGGGCAGACCAGCAAGTAGATTGCCTGCATTGTCGTCTTCTTTTTCTTGTGAATTCATATATGTACTTTTTATTCGATGCACAGAGCTGAGGGAAGGTATTTGACTTCTGTTGTGATTCTGGTGTATGAAGTCAGGCAGACTTAGAGGTGCTTGAAGGAAGGTATGCCCAATGCAGGAGGGGGCTTGGGAGAAGGAGAGATTCATTCCGACTGGGAGATGGGGGGGAAGTCCTTTGGGAACAGTGGATATGGGAGTCAGGCTTTGGAGGAAGGTGTAACTTTGACAGTGTGTGGGGAGCTTGAGGCTCAGGTGGAAAAGGCACAGAGGATGCTGAGTCTAGACTCTGGGAAGCAGATATGGGAAAGTGTGGGTGCACAGCAAGGGTGATGCTGTGTGACTTTTAGAAGGCCTTCCTCCCAGCAGGAGCAGTCTCTATTCTGTGGGGGTATTTGAGTGAGATTATGGGATGAACAAGAGCACTGGCGGAAGGGAGTAATAATAACCTGGAGTGATAGAGCTCGGCGGGGCGGAAGTCTGAGGTGGCTGTGGTGAGCATCTTGGAGGCCTGCAGGGGAAGCAGAACGGAGACTCATGGAGGGGACGTGGGTGACCGGGAGGGGCCCCCCTGATGTGGGCGGGGGGCATGGTAGGTTTGGAAGGCCCTGAAGATAATAGGGACAGGAGGCTGTACCAGAATCTCTGGGAGGTAGAGGTAGCATGGTTTTAAAAAAGCACATTCGGGACGCCTAGGTGGCTCAGTCTATTGAGCATCTGCCTTTGGCTCAGATCATGGTCCCAGGGTCCTGAGATGGAGCCCAGCATTGGGCTTTCTGCTCAGCCGGGAGTCTGCTTCTCCTTCTGCCCCTCCCCCTGCTCGTGCTTGCTCGCTCTCACACACATGCTTTCTCTCTCTCTCAAATAAATAGTCTTTAAAAAATTAAAAAGCACATTCAATATTATAGCTTATATTTGGAAAATAAAAAAAAACTAGATTTTTTAATGCTACAAACAATAGGGAGCAGAATGCTAGAATCATTGTGGGATCAGGAGTTGGGGAGGGAGCGTAGCATGTCTTACTGGCTGGGCAGGAGATGCTGCAGAGGGACAGGGTAATTCTGAGAGCAAAGGAGGGGCCAGGTAGAAATGATTTCCCCAGAGAATCCAGTGGGGCGAAGCAGGGATCCTAAAAGGTGCGTGATGCCTACACTGCTGAGTTGGGCTTGAGGGTCTGTTTGGTGAGGGGATTCCTAGTTTTGTGCATGGACCCCCTCTGGCAATCTCAGAATAATGTTCTTGAATGCATGAAACAAAGTACATAGGATCATAAGGGAAACTGATTATACCAAAGTAAAATCACCAGACTCATTAAAATAATATATGTGCTTTTAATTAAGGCACTGAATAATAAGAACTAGAGGCAGGTCTACTCATTAATGTAATTTTGCAATAGTGATAAGTGTAAATAACATTTTGAGACCTGCAACAACTTTTTTTTTTTTAAGATTTTATTTATTTGACAGAGAGAGACACAGCAAGAGAGGGAACATAAGCAGTGGGAATGGGAGAGGGAGAAGCAGGCTTCCCGCTGAGAAGGGAGCCTGATGCGGGGCTCGATCCCAGGACCCTGGGGTCATGACCTGAGCCGAAGGCAGATGCTTAATGACTGAGCCACCCAGGCGCCCAGTGAGACCTGCAACAACTTTAATGTGATTTGGAATATTTTTGATATCTATTCTTAACTACTATGACAATGGTGTGTTGCCCACCTTCATAATTACAGGAAATGCCAAATTTCAGCTAGAGGTCAGGGAAGATGGAGATGTGCCGTTTTTCCCATCTGAGTTCACACACCCTGTGAATTCTGTGAATTCAGGTTAAGATCCTCTGGAATCCCACAGCCCGCCCAAGCCGTTCTCTGAACTTTGGAGTGTGGGAATGGGGACGGAGAAGTAGTCCACCATCACTGCTCACGGCATTCATCAGATAAACCCAGAAAAGTAACCGTACTCTCTTGGTGGATTCTAGATGGTGGGAGGGTGAATTCAGCAGAGATTTGTGTGGGGATGTGGGAGGGCCCTGAGGAAGATGGCCCTGGACTCTAAATAGAATTAGTTCGGGCCACTCATGTCAGCTGTGAAAGCCTTAAGGGCTGTAGAACAAGGAGGAGCTCTAGGTGTGTCCTAATGCATGCAGAACATTCTAGAAAGCCACACACATTTGGGGCGCCTGGGTGGCTCAGTCATTAAGCGTCTGCCTTCGGCTCAGGTCATGATCCCAGGGTCCTGGGATCGAGCCCCGCATCGGGCTCCCTGCTCAGCGGGAAGCCTGCTTCTCCCTCTCCCACTCCCCCTGCTTGTGTTCCCTCTCTCGCTGTGTCTCTCGCTGTCAAATAAATAAATAAAATCTTAAAAAAGAAAGCCACACACATTTAATACAAGGATCCATGTAACATTTGATAACAGAAGATTTTGTTTTTGTGGAGTTTCAGGGAAAAACATTGCATCTCTGGATTTTTGAGATGTAAGTGAAATATCTTTTGATAACATGTTTGATCAAAAACACGAGGGTTTTGATCTCCTGTGGAAAACCTCACCCGAAGTCTATTTTGGGTGCAAAAATATTGTGCACAGCTTGAACATCATTAAAGATTCCCTCCCTTAATGACTGACACTTCATTAAGGATGTGAGAAAATGTTGAGAAGACACTAATTTTCAAGGTGTTTAGACTATGGAAATGTAATCTGCTGTTATGACAAGTGACAGTGGTCACCGCCGTGCCCGTTTCTGTTGACTTGCTTGAGTAAGCTGGCCCCACAGTCCCTTATTCCACAGGAGGATGATAACTGTCATTGTGAAGATTACTCAGGCCATAGTGGAAGAAAAGCTTGGGGTGACTTGAAATGTTTTCTTAGGAGCTAAATCCAAGTGGGCCACTTTGTCCGACCATGGAAATCAGACTCCTCTTGCATTTTCTTTCTTTTGACAGCATGGAAGCTTACCACAAAGCCATGATGTTTAACCATGCGGATTTGCTGGAATTCAAAGGCTGTCTGAAAGTACTGTAAATAGGACTGAAAATTTGAGAATGTGGCATGAGGAAAATGTTGTAATGCTTGCAAATCAGTGTATCTCCCCCTCTTCTGGTGTGGGGTGGAGATCTGTACATGTTGGTGTTGCACCTTACCAGACGGGCTCCTAAATGAAACTCTCCCCGCGTCAGTTGTCTGGTTCTTGGAAACAGAGCCCCCAACTACACCAACACGTAACTCTCTTGTGCAGAAATTGCAAGCTCTTTGAGAAATGCACTTTCTGTTGTGCTCTCCCTTGCCTTCCAGAGTCTAAAGAGCAAAATTATTGGCGTTCCTATGAAGAGCCAGCTGGGAGTTAGTGTCCAGCCTTGAGCTGCTTTCAGTGGTTGTTGGCAGGATTTTGTGATGAAATGTACAAGGTTCCAGGCTGTAACAGTTTCCTGTCAGTTTCCTGGGGCTGCTGCAACAAATCACCACAAATTCAGTGGCTTTAAACAACAAAAAATTCATTCTCTCACAGTTGTAGGGCCCAGACATCCACAATCAAAGGGTAGGCAGGATTGGCTCCTTGTGGGGGTTCTGAGGGAGACTCTGTTGCATGCTTCTCTGGCAGCTTCTGGTGGCCCCCAGGTGTTCTTGGCTTGTGGCAGAACCCCTGCAATCTGTTTCTGTCATCACATGGCCGCCTGCCCCGTGTCTGTGTCGGATCTCCCCCTCCTTTCTCTTATAGGGACACCAGTCACTGGAGTTAGTCTATTGCATTTGGACACCCTAAATCTGGTGTGAGCTCATATGGAGATCCTTAACTTAATTACAGCTGCAAAGACTATTTCCAAATAAGCTCATATTCCTAGGTACCAGGAGTTGGGACTTGGACTCACCATTTTGGGGGGGATACTATTTGACCCAGTACCTCACAGAGAAGAGGCATTTAGATGTGGGGGAAGGAGCATGGATTTGGAATAGAGCAACTGGTTTGAAGCCCAGCCCTGCCACTGTGAGGCTCTGCGAATTATTTAAACTTCCGAGTGCAATTTTTCCTCTGTGACATGAAGCTAATGATGGCAAACTTGCAGGCTTTCTATGATTAGGGAGCTAAGGTCAGGAATATACCTGGTACAGTGGCTGAGACCTATCAGGGGCCCAATAAATGGTACCTATTCTTACTGTTTTTAAGACCAGAGTGTGGGGCAGCCCAGATTTGGTTCCTTATCCTGTCCTCATGTGGAGCCATGGTATTTGGATGTGATCTGGCTACTATTGGGGCCGTTCCAGTGGGTTATAGATGTAAAAAATTGGCACCATCTGGATTAAAAGTTGGAATCCTTTCCCTCCCTGGGGTCGTTTCTGCTACCCCTTCTGGTGCTTTGGAGTGGAGCTGGCCTCTGTCCTGCCCTGCACTGAGCCACAGAGCCTAAGCTGGGTCAATCTAGACCCAAGTGTGGAGTGGATTGTGAGGAACATGAACCTGCGCACCAAACAGTAGCTGGACAGTTGGGTCAGTGTCAGTATGCTAAAACTCAGAACTCAAAACTTAGTTGTGGCTTACTTTGTGTAATATCCTGATAGATTAAAATATAAAGAACTTAGTCAACATTTCATCCTATTTGGTTATAGCTCAGCAAATGGAAGGGATGAGGGATTTTGTGGCTAACATCTTGATAGAATCATCAGTAGGATTTTGCTACTATTACCAGCTGTGTGACCCTGGACAGGTGACTTAACCTCTCCGTGCCTCAGTTTTCCCACTAGTTGTAGAGGGATAGTTATAGGACCATCCCCAGCTGACATGTGGTTCACATGCTTAATGAAGGCAAAGCACATGGGCCAGGTGGGATGATTATTTACCATGGTGTCAGGACCACGGTTTTACATCTTTGGAGGGAGTTTTTGCTTGCTCTGGTTTTAAAAAATCAAAGGAAACTCAGGTTTTGTGTCTTCTCAGATCTCGTTCCCATGAATCACTTATTTTGTGGGTAAGCATGTTCAGAATTGATGATGAAGTTTTCTGGATTAGTTTTCAGGTAGAATTGGTAGGCTGGGGTAAATACGGTCAGTTATGGAATATGGGGCTGAGGGGACTAGGAAAGTAGAAATTCTAGTCAGTAGAGACATTGTCTTTGTTCTAGGATGGGAAAACAACTTTCGAACTTGGCTTTAGTTGGAGCTTTAAAACACTTGCAAACTTTCTTATTCCTTTCAAAAGATAAAAGAGCACAGGAAACAATAACACAGTTACTTCTATGTCAACATCAAAAGTAAATATTATCAAATTAGCTTCAGATCCCATTAAAAAGAACTAAAGAAAGAACATGTCACAGATGTAGCTGAAGGTTGGTCCATTCTCCATCTACCCTTCCAGCTGACACATTAAATAAATGTCAGCTGTTTTTTAGTATTAATATGGCCACTACTATTATTCATGCCTCCAGACTACAGTTAATGTCGTGAACTTGACGTAGGTCATTCTTTTGTCTGTTTTCGTATGTTCTTAACCACGCGTGTAGGTATCCGTAACAATAAATATGTGCTTTAAAATTTTTAAATTTTATCAGAATGGTGTTGATAGACATAAATCTTGTTCATTTTAATTGCTAAGTGGAATTCTATTATATGATTAAAGCATAGTTTATTTACCCGTATGCTTCCCGAGGGATAGTTTGGTGGTTTCCACTCATGCAGAGCTATAGCGGACAGCCTCGTACATGGTACATGGCAGGGCACGTGTGTGAGATTGTCTACGGAGCTGGAATTCGGGTGTGTAGAATGTGTAAGGAAGCACATCTTACACTTTGTTAGGTATTCACAAATTGTTCTCAAATAGTTCTGCCATAGTTGGCACCTTTTAGACTCAGGGTGTGGTGGCATTCAAAATTAACCTTAAATATTTCTGTGAAATGGATGGGATGTGTTGAAGAAACCTGCATTTAGCAAAACTTGAATAGAAACAATACAAGTCTTGCATTCTTGACTTTCAGATAGCATTCTAACTTACTGTCAAATGTAATGTATGTATGTCTGTATTTTTACACCATAGATTCAATGTTGCTGGACCCGTAATCCAAATCTCCAATAGCTAGGAGTTTTGAATATGTTTTTCATTTATTGCTAAGATGCTAAATACCCCACACGCTTTAATACATTCTTCCAGGGTTTGACTTCAAAGAGAGAAGTGCTTCATATTAATCAAACAAATCTGGATTATACAAAGAGTTTAACCCTTTCACCACAAAACTGGAGGAAAGGGGATGGTATGGGGAACAGAACTCGATAGAAAGCATTTCAATGATGGCCAGATACTGTTTCTACTTCTATGGAATTTATAATCTAGTTGTGGGTGATAGACTATTGAAGATAAAATGATTAAACAATGGCTTCGTAACAATATATTAGCAAGTACGCGAAGGACACGTTTTCCATATTTTATGATGGAGGAAATAAGGACTATAAGAGGTAGAGCAGACTAGAGTTAGCTTGGAAGGATCTGGTAGGAAATTAATAGCCAGAGAGGGAAATTCACATAGCATGATGGAAAACGCCATTTATTATCTTCACTTCAGTTGATTAATAGGTCCTGGTGATGTTGAACGATTCTAAATCATTCATCTAAATGAAGAAAGGAATGGAACATCATTGGTGTTGACCACATTTCAGAGGGATTCTTGCCGCCTTTTTCGAAGTGGCTGGCCATTGGCAGAGTTTTTAACTCCCCGTTCAATCCTGGAGACAGACTTCCTGCCTGTGAATTATTACCAGGGCATCTGAGTCCATCCCCAGAACCAAGTTGTAAACCTGAAAGAGTATCTTGGCCGTTTACATTTTCAGCAGTTTTAGACAACCTGTGTGGAGCTCAAATGTCACTTAGAATTGAGAACACAATCCACATTTGCCAGAGGAACATGGCCAATGGGGCCAAGAAATGAAGTGATGCCAAGCTGGCTGCCATCCCAGGAAGTTGGGTCTTTGGTGGTGCCTGCGCTTGGGGACTTTTTGGGAGTGGGAACATGGCACCAAGATGTTTATAGGCTTTCTTCCAGAATAAGAACAAATGGTCTCTTCAGCAAGTTAACATCTCAAGGTGATTGGTGATGAGTTTCACGTCACATTTTGCTTTCTAGAATTTTCTTTGTGTAATATCATGCCTTTTCTCTGATTGAATCTTCCCATTGCTTTCCCACTATACCTATAGCAGGGTTTCTGAATGTCAGCATTATTGACATTTTGGGCCAGATAATTTTTTGTTGTGGGGGCTGTCCTGTACATTGTAGGATGTTTAGCAGTATTTCTGGTCTCTATCTACTAGATGCCAGGGGCACCAACCCCTCCTCAACCCCATAATTGTGAGAACCAAGATTGTCTCCAGATATTGCCAAATGTCCCATGGGGACAAAATAGCCTCCTGTTGAGAACCATTGACTCAGAGGAACATCTAAACTCCTTTCCATGGCCAACAAAGCCATTAGCTTCCTCTTTGACATCTTGTCTAGCTGTCTTCTCTGGTTCATTATGTCCCCCTGTTCTTTGAGCCAAGATCATTCCCTTCTTAGGGTTTCTGCTTGAGGCAAACAGCTCAGCCTGAAGGCTCTTTGCTCGGATCTTTGCATGGCTGGCTGGCTCCTAATTATCCTTTAGGCTCAAGTCTGAGGCCTTCCCTGACTTTCTTATCTAAAACCACCTACCTTATCACCCTATTCACTCTCTATTATATCCCTCTATTTTCTTCATTATACTTATCCCTACCAGAACGATCTAGTATATTCCTATGTTTTCTTGTTTATTACCTGTCTCCTAGTAGATCATAAACTTCCAAGAATAGAAGCCATGTCTATCTTGCTTATTACCATATCCTGGAGTCTAACACCTACTTGGCACTCAATAAATTTTAGTTGGATGAAATGATGAAACAACTGTTGGCTAAAGAGGTAGACCAGATGACCGCTTCCATACCAGGTTGAGGCCTCACTTGAAGATGGTGCTGAAAGTAGGTTGAATGGGGTAGACTTGGCTGAATGATTTTCGGGAAGTGACTGTAAGTTCTACAAACCCCTAGATTCCAGCAGACCTTTTCCCTCACTCCCTGGCCATATTGCCTCAGTTCTTGTTAGCAGCTCCCTAACAGATTGTTGTCCGCCGAAGGTCAGCAGCTCCCTAACAGATTGTTGTCCACCGAAGGTCACCCCCAAGGCCTAACTCATAAAGTCTACTGGTGAAAGATTGGCATGGGGACAGGTTCCAGTTCCTTCCCAAGCTCCCCTCTGTCACTGGTTCTTCTCCATGGATAATTCCCTAACTGAGCTTCAAGCTTATAGTGTGAAGACCAATGAGGTCATCGTAGTCTTCTTGGAACTCTCAGCACTTCCAGCGCAGCCAGCCCTGCGGAGGCCATGCGTGGTGCAGGCTTTCTGCACCAGGCGCAGAATGCCCGTTGGTTTCAGGTCGAGGTGCAGAAGTGGGGCAGGCAGAGCGTGGCATTAATAAAAGCAGCGAAAATGAACCAGGCGGTGAAAGGGCTCGCTTTTATTTTGTTTTCACACATTAGGTTCTGCTTATAGCAGACAAGTACCAGTGGAAATGTTCTGAAAAGAGCCTTTGTGTAGGAGCTGGACGTTGCTCCATCAGAGTTGTCATTTCAGGAATGTCGCCAGATGTATTGACTTACTAGCAATTGCTTTGGTGCCATCTGGCCTCGCGGAGGCTGTGCTCAGGATGGAAAAAGCTGAACAGAAGAAATGAAATTTGTTCATCATGCCATTACCCTTGCTGCTTATTTAAAGAAGGGGAAAAAATGTAACTTCTTGGCAGGGGGGGGATGCCATTTGAAAATAAAATATAAGGTTTTTAGGAGTAAGAGTTCCAGAACTCCAAAGTCAGCCGTGATGTTTACACAGAGACTTGAAAGCTGGCCCCCCTTGCTGTCATATTGTATATATATGTTTTGTTCAATGTAAAACTTCTTTGTGACCCTACTGTTCTGTAGGTAAAAAAGTTAACCCCTTGGATCCCGTGCATTTGAGTGAGCTTCCTTTTAATACTGCTTGGAATGTCACCAATAAACTAACCTTGTGGCTTTTATCCCATGACAGGGATTTCTGCTTTATCCCTGGCTTATAGTAAACAGCTTAGTTGTCACCTGGTATAAACTGTTTTCCTGCATAAAGGGGGCTCTCCAGGCAAATCAGATTCAAATTGCTTTTTCTCTGCTTGTCCATGATCCTTCTCCCCTTCATAGTTGAAGGTCTCATTTCTGGGCATTCCTTCAATCAATTACTCAAGCTGGGGCTGACTAGGCTGATTAACATCTCAGACATTTGAATTAGTAGGTTTTCTGACCTACTATTAGTGGTGAAAACACTGTTGTATATTCAGAGCCATCTACGTAATCTACAGGATTCAGTGTAAAAGGATGATGTGGGACCCATTACTCAAAAGGTATTAAGAATTGCAAGATGGCGACCGCAAAGTGTTACACCAAGCATGGTGCCCTTCTGACCACAAGGTCCGTTGTGAATGCGTGGACTACACATTCACGAAGGCTGTATATATTTTCATTACCACCCTTACCCTTGTATGCAGAAGTTTCTAGGACTCATCCCTGCGACTCTCCCTGCTTCCTCATTCTGTCCCAACCATCCTACTGGAGTTGGCTCACTTACCCTTAAAAATTCAGCTCAATTGCCTCATCTTCTCTGTGTCTGCCTACCTCCTCCCCATCCCTGTATTCCCCTTTGGCATTATACATTTAATTTTTAGTTTTCATTCAGTGACTGTAAGAAACATTTATTAAGTGCCTACTATGTGGTAGGCATTGGGGATACAGAGTTGAACTTTTTTTATTCATTTTTTTTTCCCTCATTCAATTTTTTTTTTCCCATTCCCTTCTGCCTACCCTTATCCTTACCATGCTGACTCAGATGGTACCATCTCTTCAAGGGGGAGACAGTCTGAAGGCAGGGACTGAACCAAAATTACAAATACACATCTGAGAAAATAGCTATCCCCACACTGGTGTGATTTGTGTATGGGCTGCTAACTAAGTAGGAATGTAATCCACTGAAGGGAGTCACAATATAAACTCAATGAATTTTGTATTTGCTAGTTTAATTCTTAAAAGCAATAGTTACCATCTCCATTTTGTAGATGAGAAAGCCAAGTATCAGGGAATGTGTGCTAGGTCATATAACTACTAAAAAGCAGAACTAAGATTTGAATCCAGGTCGCATTGACTCCAAAACTGCTCTGGCATTTGATCTAAATCCTACAGTCTGAATATGTGAAAATAGATGGACAGGAGGAGACTGTTCTGGGTGCAAGGACTGACTGAGAAGAGCAGCTGAGCAGTCAGGTACGGGAAATGTTTCTTGCTTCGAGTTTTATCTCCCGTTTTCTTATATGTGTCCTCTCCTTACTCCTTATACCAATCCTTTGAGGTATGTTGGGAAGGTATAGTTTTTTCTCTTATTCCTACAGCATGAGTACATATCCTAGTTTTGGGGGGGGAGGAATTCCAGTGTCAAATATTCTGCATGGCCTCCCCAAGCTCACTCATATTTGTCAATGTGCCCCTGCTTTTGGTTCAGGAAATATGGTCATCATAGGTACAGAGGAAAATTCTATACCCGATGCCATATACAATTCTGAACCCATGCCATTTTTATTGATGAGAAGGCAATAGGAGGTATAGTAAAAAGCCTGGGTCTGGGAGCTGAGGGCCTGGATTCTGTTTCCAGCTTTGCTGACTCCTGAAGGTGTGATTTTGGACAAGATATTTTGTGTATGTGCCTCAGTGTCCCTTCCCTGTAAAACGGGCTCTATGATCTCTCCTCGCTCTGACATTCCAGCCTTCTAAGGAATCCACTGATGCGCTAAAGAAGAATTTAAACAGAAACACAAGAAGATAAGACACTGGCAAGCCTTGGTATTCTGGATTCTATAGGAGAATAGGGTGAGTGATTTGTGGTAGATACATGAGTGCTTTTCCTTCTTCAATAGTTTATTTAGAAAACTGTCCCTCTGATTTGAAGCACAGATGTCTTCTGAAGCCAGCTGGGCTGGCTTCATCAGGGAAAACAGGGACCAAGAGCCATCATCTTGACAGAAGGACCAAACTTCTTTATTTACTATGGTGTCAAAGGATAAAACCAAGATAAATGGGCAGAAGCTATAGGGAGGCCAATTCCAACTCCATAAAAGATGAGATTCCCCCCCCTCCCTGCCCCAGATACCAGCCTCTGGTAGTGGAAGTCACCTGATGTATGCGAGCAGAAGCAGGCCAATTATGGTGGCCTGTGGATGTGTGTATGTACTTTAAACATCAGATAAGGAGCTATTTTTAAGGGTTTGAGGAGCTTTGGGATTTTTTTTTTTTTTTTTTAAAGAGCTTCAAGAAATCCCTAGGGCCAAGAACATACCCCCTTCAGCCCTGCTAGGAGCTCTAACAATCTCCACATGAATAAAGGCTCCCAATATTACAAACTTCCATAAGCAAAGAGCCCTCAATCAGCGCTCCACGACATAAACACCAATGATAAAGACAAATGTGGCAAAAGATGCCCGAAGATTCCAGATAGACTACAAACCCCATTCCATCCCATTGTTCCAGATTCATGATCCTTTCACCTGCAACGAGCTGTAGCCATCTTGTGCTATCCGAGCCATGGTGGGGAGATTTTGGGAAGGGACGACAGAGGTGTTACCTTCAACTCTTTCCCTGCCTGCAGTCCTATCAGCTCTGTGGGTTTTTTGATCCCGGGGCCCTGTACCTGTTCGGGGTATGTCCTGAGGCTGGGAAGCGATCCATGCTCCTGGCAGGATGCGGGGCCAGATTTCCCAGGATCTCAGGCACAGTTCCTCAAAATGACACCAGGCCATTGCCCGCTGGATCATGCAAGAAAATGTGGTGGCCTAGAAAAACTGGGCCTTACGTTTCAGGTCAAATAAAATGGAAAATCCTCTTCATGTGTTTATACTCTGGGTAATCCCATTTCAGGTGCTGCTGCTGGAGCGCTAATGGCTAGGAAAAAAGTCCTCCTTCGGTGCCTCGGTCAGATGACTCCTGTTGGCTGGGGGGCGGGTGAAGTTCACTCGCATGGAAATGCCCCACGTGATGGGGCATGGTCACCATGAGGGTCTGTGATAGAAGCGAATCCCCGCGAATGAGAGGGCTTGGGATGTGGGGGCCATCTGTAATCTCACCTGCTAACCAGGAAGGCTTCCAAACTTTCTCTTGAGGGAAAGTTGTTTTATGATTGTTGAATCTTTCCTGATGGCACAGTGTAATGAGCATGATGAAATAAAACAAAAACAAAAACTGTGGCTCATCTTTGGCCTCAGGGAATGGACTGCAGGCCCCGTCATGGCTGTGTCAGTGGGGACAGCGTAGGACACAGACTGGATGCACTTGCAACATGCCTTCTGAGTATGAGCTTACTATGTCTCTACTGTGGGGCTAAGTGGGCAGTCACCAGATAATGGGCTTTGAAGCCTGGCCTCTCCATGGACTATGCATCTTTAGCCAGTTATTTGTAACCTCTTTATTCTTCAGTTTCCTTGTTTGCAAAGTGGCAGTAATTATCGTAGCGGCCTCAGAGGGTGATGTGAGCATTGAATCTATGTGTGGCCTTGTCTGGGCCATGTCCAAGGTTGCATGTGGGGTAAGAGCTCAAAAACGTTCATGATTTTATTTACTTTTTATTTTTTTATTCATTTGAGATAGGAGGGGGGCAGGGAAGGGGCAGAAGGAGAGGGAAAGAGAGACTCTCCAGCAGACTGCCTGCTGAGTGCAGAGCCTGGATGTGGGCCCAAGTCAAGAGTCAGAGGCTTAACTGACTGAGCCACCCATGTGTCCCAACATTCATGTTTTTATTATCCGTGTGATGCTGTTTGTCACACTCAACCCCCCTTTTAAAATGAAAGCGGCATGTGGGCAGGAAATCTTGTAAGTTGAGGATTTGGTAGTTGGGTTCTAGGGAGTCCAAGTTGTGGATCACTTCAGGACCAAGGTAACACCTTGCTGATGCTGCCGGAGGGGGTGGGTAGGGAGGAGGGAATCCAGGGCTATGCCCAGAGGAGGCCTCTGGGGATGGCCCTCACTTCAATGTTTAGTGTGTAAAACAGCTTCCGTGAAGCACCTAACACAGGACATCACATGACCTTTATCTAAATCTCTTGGGTTTGCAAATGGAGCTTTGATTTCATAAGAAGGCTTTCTGGAACTTCCTGCTCTTGGTCAGCAGCACCGTGAGAACAGGCTTCCCTGTGTATTTTGGCAGGAGTTGGCCGGAACAGGGAAACAAAGTGATGTGCAGAACTCAAGAATAATATAAAATGAGTGAAGTGATACTTTCTGAATCTTGAAATTTTTTGTTTGGGTTCATTTCAAATTTTGGGCAAAGAATCATGGGGCTGGTTCCCCTGTACATAGGGAGGGCTCTGTTGCTTATGTCTGAGGAGTTATGCCACCCTTTCCTTCATGTGTTAAGCCTACTCGTCTACACAATGGTTATTGAAACATTCTCATTTTCTCTCTCGCTCATTTTTTTCAAGTAAAATCCTTGTGTTTCCCAGTTTTCTTGGGATATCCAATGGGAGTTCTCAAGGAGACCTACGTAGAGCGTAGTTACAATGTTGGTCTTCCGGAGTAGCTGACTCCATGTTTTATTCTTTCTCTTCACAGAGCACGTAGTGAGCTACCATATTGAATCATGTGGGCCTTGTCTAAGTTTGGCTGATAGAACAGTTATGAAATGTTTTCTGGGGTCTGCTTTCATGGACGTATATTCAGTTCAAATCTATAATGAAACCGTAATGAAGTGGAATCTACATTAGGTTTTTACTCCTGGTGTATAGCACTTTAGAAAGCTTTTCTGAGAAAGTTTAAATGAGTCATATTCTTTCAGGTATTGATTTATCATTTTCAATGAACATTCGCAGTTTACTAAGCATTAGACACTGGGTGCTTCCCTTGGTGATAAGAGAAGAATGTGCCCTTCAATATTTATTTAACACAGATGTCTTGAGTACCTACCATGTGCTACGAGGAGTATACTCTGTTTCTTCTATGTAGAATGTTCTCCCTTAACTACCTGGAAGTCTTCAATTCTAAGTGAATTTTTCCCTGTCCCTTAAGGCCCAGTTTTTAAACCTCACTTTTTTCTGAGAAGGTCTCACACATTAGTTTCCTGCTTGGGTGTTCCTTTGAGACTGTTCTTACCTCAGGTTCTAGCACATACAGTCTTCTTAGTTTGGTGTTCCCTAGAAATGGGGACTTTTCTTCTTTTTGTCTTTACTTTGGACTTCTTAGGTGCTCAGAATATATTTATTGAATACATGTTGAATGATCTTCCAAACAGGAGTGGAATAAATGGATTGTCACCTCCTAAAAGGATGGGTCGTCTTAATGACTGGGAAGATAAAGACTCACACTGGACCAGGTGCTTCGGCTGCCTCTGTGGAGTGGCCTTTGTCCACAGACTTTGTGGGTCTGGCGAGGCAGCAAGTCAACCACTGTGGAATTCAACATACACATTGCCTCTCTGCAATGGTGAAGGTGGTCTGCCTGCCATAACTTTTGGTGTCGTTTGGTTTGGCTGAAAGAATTAGTGTGCTGAAAGAATTAGTGGCTGAGTCTGTTTTCATATTGGATGGTCTACAACGCAGACTGCCACAATCTGTAAGCCCCACCAGTGAAATCAATGAAAGCCCCAGCAGTGACATGAAGTATGGACCCAGAAGCAATTCCTGCATTTGGTTAGCATAGTCTCTTTTCAGGGAGCGATGCATAAGTGAATTCCAATCACATTTCTTCCTGAATTACCCTGAATTCACAGTAAGTCAGATTCAAAGTAATGACCTTTTACCACAACAAACAAACAAAACCAATAGTCAGGGGGCTAGGGAGAGAAATTATGCTCTTAAAAAGAAAAAAAAAAATTCCTAGATTTTTTTTCATTTTTTAACTTAAAATTTTAATTTTTTTTTCTGTTTATATTACATTCAAGAAAGAATGAGAAAGAAAGAATGTATGACTTCCTCAAGGTGCTGTGTTGACCACCTCTGAGATCAAAGCCCTCTCTACCCCAACCCCCACCCGGAGCTATTTTTCTAAGCCTGCCAGGAAATTCCTCAGACACCCTACATGACAACTGCCTGACCTTAAGAGTGTCTTCACTGGGGGTGACAGGCTGATTCAAGCCTGACCCAGATACGTTCTGTGGTCAGTTGTGACCTTGACAGTGGTTTTTAGAAATGAGGTAAAGCATCCTTTCAGTCTGTCCGCCATGTTGGCTCATAGGCTCCAGGACAGAAGCCACATCCTTCACTGGCGTCCATGAGAGCTCCAGAGAGGACAGAAGGCATCGGGCAAAGTGGGCACTCCTTCAGAACTTTCCTGGGCTGGCCAAATCCGGGCCCATGTGGCACCACTCAGGTCAGCCCTGCATGCTCAGCACTTTCAGACTTGGCAGATAGTGGTCCAGGGTTTCTGTGGACAGACCTCAGCCTGAAGATTGCCCAGAGCCAGTGCCATAACTGGGGAGGGGGGGAGCTTTGCCTTCATCTGGCAAAGCAGAGTGAAATCTCAGATAGTACCATACAAGCATATACAGTATATCTGCTTTTTAATAATTGTAAAGATCTTTCTTAGATATATGTATGCATATAACATGTATAAAGTATGTGTATATGGCTTCGGTGTAAGAGTTTATTTAAAGAAATCATTCTTTGCCTGTAGAGAAAAATTTAAAATCACTGTTATAGTTAAAAGGGCCTTTTCTTTATCCACTCATCCAACCCTGTAGCACTTCCAAGGTGCTGGGCTCTATTTTTTTTTTTTTTTAAAGATTTTATTTATTTATTCATGAGAGACAGAGAGAGAGAGAGAGAGGCAGAGGGAGAAGCAGGCTCCCAAGGAGCAGGGAGCCCGATGCAGGACTCGATCCCAGGACCCCGGGATCATGACCTGAGCCGAAGGCAGACGCTTAACCATCTGAGCCACCCAGGCGCCCTACGCTGGGCTCTATTCTAAGGGTATCACAAATGTCAGCTGATTTCATCTTCCCGACCACCCTCAGTGGTAGGTACTACTGTTCTCTCCCTTTTGCCGATGAGGACCCAGAGGTTCAGAGTAGTTAGGGTGTTCCAGCCCAGGCTGTCTGGCTGAGTCTGCCCTCCCAGCCCCAGACTTCGTAGCCCTCTCCCAGGACAGACCCTCCTGGCCACTCACCCTCCACGTGCCTGGAGCCCGGGGACAAATGGCTTCATCTCTCCTGTCCGTGACCCCGGGCAGCTCCGCCCTGTGAGCTCTGGGGTTTCCTTCAGCCTTGCCGCCTGAGACTCTAGGGTCCTGGTGTGCTGGGGACACTGCAGCAGCCAGCAAGGAGGACTCCAGGGCAGGGGTTCGGAGGCCCGAAGCAGATGTGGATGTCGGGCCTCAAGCTGGACTCCCGGCAGCCCTGACAAAGGCCAAGCGGCCAGTAGATGGTAATGGACATGGGCCACTGGGGTCCATTAGCAACCAGAACCAGAGGTGGCAAGGCGCTCCGAAACCGAGGGTCTGCGATCGATCGCCCATCAGCTGGGACGGGGGAGACAGCAGCAGTGGTGATTTTATCTTAACTGCAACTTCAAACAGTTGTGTTTCCATTGCATTTACACTTACGTTGAACACCGCTTAGAGATAAATGATTGAGTAACTGCTTAGTCAGGTGTGCTCATCAGCTGCCTGAGATTTTATTAAAAATTATAGCAGCTTTTATGAACATAATGAAAAAGAGCATAAGTAGAGAATCAGTAAGCGTCTCACCCATTTTCCTATATAAAGGATCACTTATATTGTTGCAGTCAGCTGTCTTACGGGGGCAAAAAGATTATCCTTTTAGGAGAGAAAAAAGCTTTTAAGGGACTATAATTTCTAAAGGCTCTGGTGATCAGGAATGTCTTAGGATGACTTCTGTGAATGAATCCAACTTTTGTGATGTTGCCGCAGTACAGAGCGATCCAGAGCATGGCCTTTATCGTAGGCCAGCACAGCGCCACTTTCTGCGTGACTCCCGAGAGGTGGAAGTGGTGCTGCAGTGTGATTTAAGGGAGACGGCTATGGGGCTCCATAGAAGGGAAAAGAGAAACTTGAGGTTTGCTCTTTAGGTGAACCTCTCCTTCCAGGCACTGTGTGGGGCTGGGCTTGCCCCCACAGGAGTCCTTCCCATGGCTTTGGAGATCTTAAGTAGCCCTGACCTGGCTCAGAGCCGGGGCTCAGGGAGGGAGCAGATGGGGGGGTAGGGGGGAGGAGTCCTTACAGGGCTGGCCTGGAGAGCTTGTGGATGGGGAGGGCATGGATAGAGGTCTGCATGTGGAGAAGGCTTCACAGTATTTGATACCACATTCCTGTTCATCTGGAAAGTGCCCCATTGCCACTCAAGAGCTGAGCCTTGGAGCTGGGTATTTAATAAGGGGGCAACGCCCCCAAACTCCCAACAATTACCGCCGGACATAAAAAGTGCCACAGAGGGGTATGGTGATGGGGAGGGCAGAGACCAGTTGGGATTTGGTAAGCCAGGAAATTGTTCACAGACGGGGTATGGGACATTTGAGCTGGACCTGAGGGGTGAGCAGGGTTTGAAGGACACGGGTAGTTAGGAAAAGGCATTCCATCTCCGGTCTAAGCACTGAAGATATATTTCTTGCAGAGCAGGGGGAAAGGGCCATTTGATCCCTCAGGCAACTCTTAGGTGTGGGAAATGGAGTCAGATTAAGGGAACTCCATGATTCCCCTGTTACCCTCCTTCCTCTCTTCCAAAATAATTTATTGAGTGGCTTCTCTGGACCAAAGCTGGCAGCCCAGATCCTCATTTGATGGGAGTGGGAGCAGCTAGCTTGCCTTGGTCTGCCTCCTGGTCTGCCTGTCTGCGGGTAGTCCCTTCCCACACTGTGCCATGGTTGGTCTGTGTGACCTGCAGCCTTTGGCAGAAGTGATAGCATGTCACTTCTGAGATTAGATTATAAGAAAGACCAAAGTTCTGCCTTGGCTGTGTTCTCATGCTCCTGGGTAATTTGCTCTGGGGAACCCCCTGCTATGTTATGAGAATACTCATGCAATCTGCGAAGAGATCCATGTGGTAAGGAATAGAAGTTTCTAGATGAACGTTTATGAGAGACTGAGGCCTGCTAACAATACATGTGAGTCTGGAGGCAGAGTTCACACCGTCCCTCGAGCCTTCTGATGAAACTGCAGCCTGACCGAAGCCTCATGAGAGTCCTTGACCCAAACTACCGGGGCTTAGCTGCTCCTGTTTCCTGACCCAGAGAAATCTGCTTTAATAAATGTTTTTTTTTTTTTTTAAGATTTTATTTATTTATTTGACAGAGAGAGAGAGAGAGAGAGAGAGAGAGAGAGAGAGACAGGGAAAGAGAACACAAGCAGGGGAAGTATGGGAGAAGCAGGCTTCCCGTGAAGCAGGGAGCCCGATGCGGGGCTCGATCCCAGGACCCTGGGAGCATGACCTGAGCTGAAGGCAGATGCTTAATGACCGAGCCACCCAGGCGCCCCAAATGTTTGTTGTTTTAATCTGCTAAATATTGGATTAATTAGTTATACAGCAATAGATAACTAATATTAAGACTGTTTCCTTACATCACCATTCACTTTCCTGTTCCTACTTTTTAACGTCTACACTAGCTAGTCAGGAATATGGCTGCTTGGAGTATTGGTCTTAGATTTGGGCAAGAGATGCTTTGTACCAGGCCCCGTGTGTTAGTGGTCATGCTCTGGCCACCTTCCAGTCCTACCTCTTTCCTTGGGCTAAGAATTTACAGGGCTGAGAGGACTGCAGCCTGCATTAGCTGATTTCCCTCACATGGCAACTATATGGATACCTGGGATTCTCTGCCCAAAGGTACCTAAACCTGGCCTCATCCCTGGGTGGACCACTTGAGGGTGAACGGTACTGCTAGAAATAAACCCAAGTCTCTGGGTTGCAAAGGGACGACTGTTCTTGAGGAGGTGGGTAGATCTTGGATATGTGGGCTACAATGTCTGTATGTGTGCTCATGGCGACCCCCATGGCTCTTTTTCAACATTCGGGCAAGACACTCAGAATTTTAAATTTGAACCTGGCCTTCTAAGTCACTATGAGGACCTATTTGTCAGGTTAGGAGGACAGAATGGGTTTTATTCAACAGTTTGTGACTGTGATTTATCACTTAAATATTTAGAAATAGGTAGATGGGTCACCATTTTATTCTTGTTCTGGGCCCTCTAAGTGTTAAAGTCAGTCAAGGCCATTTGATTTCAAAAGGGATTTGTGGAAAATAGTTCTGTGTAACCAGAGCTGGTCAAGCAGCAGGTAAGAAAACTTTTCTACCTCTTAGAATCTGAGATAAAATGAAAACAAATCAAGCTTACATTTTTATCCTCAGCTCTACTTATCTAAATAGGTAGGTAGGTTGCCTATCTACTATCCATCCACCAGCCATCCACTTGCCTACCTACCTACATATCTAAGAATACCTTTCTTAGCTTTGTGCAGTGGTAGTATCGTAGCCATTGAGGTTTATCCGAGGCGCGATTATTGCTAATTAAAAATACCTTTCTTTTTTAGGGCATTTTTTCCCTCTCAAAGTTTTTTCTGCTCTATACAACCTTTTTTATTTCCCATGTGGCCATCTCTTCTATTTCCTTTGGGACATTCTTCTTAGGGATTGCTTTTTACCATTGGGCTTGTTGGCTAAAGCTGGTAGACACACTGGTGAATTTGTGGGATTATTGGATTTCTGAACTCAGTATCTCTGCCATTCCCAATTAGAAGAAAACTTTTGACTTTTCTACCATTTCTCATGCTGGAAAAATGCTTCCTTCTTGACTTGCTCTTTCCTTGTACTCTCTCTCTACTAGTTCAGGAGCTGACCCATTTTGGTGGCAGAAGAAAGTGATGGGATCTACATATCTGTTTATATTTTGTTGACTCGTGAAGCTCTTTGTCTAAATTATTTGTGTGTGGGAATTCTAGCCACTGGGGGAAAGATATAGAAAGGGAGTCGTTTTCTGTTCCAGCTGGAAATGGGACCTTAAACATAAACCATATTGCATTTGAAAATGGCCTTGTAGCTTTATCACGCTCACAGGAATCTTATCGCATTCTTGTGTTCTAATGAAATCCAAAAGAGACTGGCTGGCCATTAGTAAAATCAGTGACCATTAAACAATGCTCAGGTTACCCAACCCATATCTTTCCTTCCCTGAAGTATGCGATAGCAGCATTTTAGTAAATATGATACAGGAAAGCAATTTTTAAGTTATTTCCTGATATCTAAATACATTTAATAAGCTACATGTTCAGGATTATTTTGGAGTTGTTTTCTCAATCAGTATGTATATATTTGTGTTCGCCTGCATGTACATATGCATGAATTAATATTTGGAAAAACTGGCTTTTATTTCGAGGTTGTCCCACGTGCCTTCTGGCCAGGTCAGAATGGGTTTGTCTAGAGAAAGGCTGGTTCTCCCCATAGTTGTAGCATCAAATAGTCAGTACACATGGAGTGTTCCAAGGTATCAGTGTAACTCTAAAAGACACGTTTATTTAATCCTGACTCGTAGGACTTAGGCCATCAAGACCCTCCTCCTCCTTTGCCAGCAAAGTAATTGCTACCACATTTAACTTTATGAATGTGGTGCCATTTCCCTGCAATTGTGGTTAACTAAGGAGAAATCCTGAGACACATAAACCTTGGTTTCTATGAGACATATACATATGTCACTGAAATATGAGAGCTCGCCTTTACAATGGTATCCTTTTAGAGAGCCAGAGTTGTCCGAGGCTCCTTGGAATGGTTCTCAAAAGACTTCAGCAGTGCTGCAATCTTTTCTTTCTTTCTTTTTCTTTTTCCTTTTTTTTTTTTTTTTTGGGGGGGTGGGGGTTCAGATTGGGGACGGAGGGAGGCAAATCGGTTGGGGGTGGTTTTTTTTTTTTGGTCAGGAATCTGATGTTATTCAGTGGAAGCCATTTAGGCCCATTTTTAGGCAGGGGCCTTAGAGTCTGACCACATTTGAAACACTCACCCTGTAAATTTTCCAATTTGTTGATGGGCTTCCAAGGGGATCATCTCCAAAGTGTAGTTAGTGACTGATGACAATTGCTGTGTCGAGATCAAAGCTTCAGCGTTCTGTCTGTTGACACCTGAGAACATTATCTGAGGGAATATTGAACTGTCAGCAGCGGATGTAAAGGAATTATTTACCAGAGATCTAGTGAATCACGGGGCGCTAGAAAAGCAATCATCTGTAGAAAACACAACATTTTAAAACCGGCTTCCAACCTCCTAACAGCGACGGTCCGGCCTTCCTGGTGGCAGCCATCTTGAGTGTGCTGTTACAGTGGGGGCATTGACTAGCTTCTACCTGTGGCTCAGCTGCACCCGTTTCCTGAGCAGATGCCAGGGCAACAGCCATTTCCACATTCGATTTGCTACTTATTTGAGTTTCCCCAAAGAACCATAAAATTCAGGAAATAAACAGACACCAGGGAGAGCATTTCTGCTCCAACATACACATGTGTATGACCTCACATCCGTGTGATCATAGTTTTGGAAATTTGGAAAGCACATTAATAATAACTGAGCCCTTCTGCATGTCTCCGAGTTTCCCAGTCAACATTCGATGCCCAGGTGAGGCGGGTCAAGTTTGTCCTCTTTCTAAATGTAGGTTAGGAAAGTGAAATAGAAACTACCTGCTGGAAAGAGCGGCTGGGCTGGAGGAGCAGCTCAGGTGTCCGAGCCAGGTTTGGGGGGCTGTCCTCGAGTCTTCCGTACCGCACGTGTTTCCTGGACACCTACTTGCCAGCCCCTAGGATGAACAAAGACTCCCACTTTCACATACCTCCCGTTCTAGTGGGGGTGTTCGACTTCAAACGCACTCTCACACAAGCATGATTACGAGCTGTGACAATTGCTACGACAGCTAAGGACAGGGTGCTCGATGGGAGCGAAACTAGGGAGCCTTGTTTAGATGGTCAGGGTTGGGGGGGGCACTCAGGGATGTGCCCCACGAGGTAGCATTTTAACTGAGACCTAGAGCCACAGTTGGTCAAGGAAGAGAGAGGGAAGGCCTCCGTGGGCTGAGGGAAGGGCACGTACAGAGGCCGTGACGTAGGGAAGATCTTGACCTTTTAAAGTCTTGGCTGGATCCTGAGAGAAAGCTGTGGAGAGACGGTGGGGAAGTCAGAGGGGCCGGACCAGGATAATAGGAGGGCAGCTGAAAGCAACGTGCCTATCTCAGGAGAGAGCCCCATTTCCTACCTCCACAAGGAAAAGGATGGGACCGCCTTTTAGTTCCTGGGGAGGCTCTGATTCACCTTTGGAAAATAAAATATCCTTAAGGCAATTTGATAAAAAATATCCCCCCTCTCTACTGAACTCAAGCAAGAATTCTAAACCTGTTGCTGATATAAATCACTTTACAGAGTGCGTGGGTGGGTGACTGCTGTCTGATGGTTTCAGTAATCCTAGATCTACCGTTGACTGTGCAGGAAGAGCCCCCAGAAGAACAAGACTTGTACAGGAGCTGATCTTCCGAGAAGATTTACAACAAACCTGCTTCAGTTTTGTTTGGATATACTTGCTCGTGTCAATACACTTCTACAAATGTTCCTTTAGTTATTTTGAAATACATGGATTTCAGAGCAACAACAAAATAGTTCTTCTTGTTTAAATGCTAGAGCCAAATCTCATTCTCAAACTTTTCGGACAGAAGGCTTCCCTGAGGCCATTATCAGCGAGGCTGTAAGTGAGGAACTAGGAATGAAACGCAGCTCCACATAGCCCCCCACCTCTTCCACCAGTGTGGCCAGGCTCCCGGGCAGTTTGGCCAGATCACCTGGCGAGAAGAGATCACCGAGAAATTGAGTCTCTGAGTTGTCTACTCTATGATGGGATCAAAGAAAACTTTACTCGGCCAGATTTTCAGAATGATTTTAAAAGGTACGCAACATTGGCTGTGAAGAACTTTCTATTTGTCCCTTCGACAAGTATGTAGCAAATGTTTGCTGTGTGCCACATCCTGGATTAGGCTTTCTAAGGGACCCCCTCTCCCCAAGAAAAGATTCCACCCTGTCTTTACAGAGCTTACAATCTAATGAGGACATAAAACCAAAGTTCTTCTACCCAAAAGTAGCTTTAGGGGAGTACCACATGGATAGTTCCAACAGAAAAGGCAATCAGAGTTCAAAGGATATAGAGGTACTATGGGCAGGGGGATCTGGAAGTGGGGGTGGGGAGGGGTGAGGAGGTAGGGCCTGGAATGTCAGGTGAGTGTTCACAGGGATACATGGAGGAAGGGAAGGACTGTGGTTAGGAGAGAGGAGTACAGAAGCCATAGGGACGGGTGATACGTGGGGGAAATTATTTCATGACAATGATCTGAGCCTGTGTTTTATTTGGAAAATGGCTTCTTGAGAATGGGGGATTGCCTATAGTAGATACAGTGAGGAGACTGTATGAAGGAGAAGCTCGCAGGTCCCCAGTAGAGCTCCAGATGGGGAAGGGTGGGATCTGTATCCCAGGGGCCATGTCTTTGTTGGTTTCGTACACATGTATTGACTTTTTTCTAATCCTAAAAATCACGCATATGCACTATAAGAACAGGGCAAATAAACCAAATTAAAAGAATAAGAATAGCCCGTAATCCTGCTGTGCCAAGATGACCCCAGTTAGCATGGCAGAGTATATTTATTTACACAGGCATGTGTGTACTTACACACAGCCACACACAGAGTTTTTAGAAAAAAAATGTGCTGGTAGTACTAAAAAAAAGTTACGGGTTTTGCTTAATTGTGTACCATGAGTGTTGTTTTACGGTCTCTGAGAATATTATCTTAATGGCTACGGAGTATCTATGGAAAGGACATGCCGTCATTTCCTTGCCCTTCTCCTTTTTATTAAGCATTTATGTAACTTTCAAATCTTTGCTAATCTCAATAACCATGTGATGAACACTCTGGAACATAACCTCTGTTTTCACTTCTCGTTACTTCCTTAGGATAAATTCCTAGATGCATAATTATTGGGTCAAGTGGTATAAAGTGTTCTAGGCTTTTGGCATACAGTATCAAATTGTTAGGGCCCACTGGTAACCTGTTTGTTCTTTGATGGGCATAAACATTGCCTCATTTGGTTAGCTTGCTTCTGCCCCAGGGATACCATTTTTATGCTTTTCTCCCAAATTTTCCAAACCAGGAATGGATTCCAATGCGAAAGAGGGTGAGTGCTCTGCACTATTAAAGATCATGGGAGAGAACTACCTGGTGTGATGGGTAAACAAAATATGGTCTATCCACCCAATGGAATATTACTGAGCCATAAAAAAGGAACGAAGGACTGATACACCTACAACATGTATGAACTTCTAAACATTATGCTAAGTGAAAGAAACCAGACACAAAAGATCATATATTGCATGATTCCATCTATGTAAAATATACAGAACACGCAAAGGGGGTGGGTGAATGGGGAGTGACTGCTTCATGGGTATAGAGTTTCTTTTAGGGGTGATGAAAACATCTTCGAATGAGGTGGAGGTGATGATTGCACAGCCTTGTGAATTACTAAATGCCACTGGGTTGTATGCTTCAAACTAGTTAAGATGATAAATTTATGTTATATGAATTTTGCTTCCATGACAAAGTTACCTGGTGTGTCTAATTGCTCAGGAAGACAGAAAAGGGAACTTACTAAGGACCTCGAGGGTCCTCTTCATCTGTTTTAGCAAATCTGGTCCAGGTCATCGGAGAAGCAACGTACATTCTTTTTGGAAACAGAAGAAATTAGATCAAAGCTTTGATTCCAGGAGACAACTTTTCTAGTAATTGTCCAGGTAAATTTAGATATAGCACATTTCTCTTAGCATTTGATTTCCTTCAAAGAGTCTTTCTAATAGGACAAGATCTAGTTTCTCAAACTTTTTTTTTTTAAGACCACTGGAAGTACCAACATTTCAGTATGGTGGTGGGGTGCGTTTAATGTAAGGATGATCCCCGGAGCCCATGTAACAGACTTGCTTGTAGAATTTCATCTTAGTAAAACCACTCCCTGGTTCTTTAATTACTCATTTTGTGAGGGAATGAGTTATTAACTATAAAATTGGCCAAAGAGAGTCTCTGGGAATTAAAGTCTGAATGTAAATTAATAATTAGCTCACCTGGCCTCAATTTTCAGAAGCAAAATATATTCACGTATCTCTGTAAAAGTTGCCAAGTAGCTAGCTCATTGGAGTCTCCTAATTATGGGGAAATGGCATTAATCTCTTCTATCTCTGAGATTTAAGATTTTTCTTAATTACAGTTTTGGCTTTTGTTATGCTTTAGAATTGGTGTTTCTGAATATTTAAAGTTATTGATATAAGATAAAAATAGTATTTTGTCTGTAAAAGAGAAGGAAAGAAAATGTTTAGAAAATTCAGTCAGAAAGTAGCAATGATTGAAATGAAATTTCCATTAGTCTTATTAACAAAGCCTAGGGGACTTTTGAAAGGTGTTTTAATGGAAAAACCTAGCTCAAGAGACTTACAAAGATGGAGAAAAATGAACCCCCTCATCTTTATAGTTATTAGATTTGTGATGGAGAAAAACCTGTGTCAAAGATAAGTGCTCCCAAACAAGGACTGAGCCAGCTCTCTGTCCGTCTGTCCATCCGTCCATTCGTCCATCCATCCATCTAATGAGCATTTGCTCTGTAGTGTCTATCTGCCTTGCATAATGCTAAGCCCTATTGATACAAAGACTATATGAGAGTCTTTGACACCAGAGTTCTTATTGCGATTTTAAGGCATGTAGATTAGTAATATCTGACAAAGCTGATAGAAATATGCCCTATAATTAGTGTAACAAATTCTATACAGAAGGAAAATATGCTGACTTGCTGGGAGATTTGAGATTTCATAGAGAAAATGACCATGGAGTTGCCCTCGAAAGGCAGATGGCCCTTCAACCGGCGAAGATGAGAGAGGGCATTTCGTGGGGGGAAGAAGCAAAGTATGCAAATAGCAGGGTGAGTGCGCAGAGGGATTATGGTTTGTTCGAGGCACGATGCCTGCTCTCATTTGGCTGAAGCACGGTTCCTGAAAGAGGACAGAGGGGTGTGAGAGCAGACAGGCAGGGGTACGCTGGCATGGGAGAACAGAAAGGCAGGTGGAGCTGGATGACAGAGGGTCACAAGGCAGAAATGGAAGATGGACACTGGAAGGGGTCCATCCGGTTGGGTGTTCTGGGTCTTCTCTTGTGGGGTCGGCTGAGGACACGAACTGTTCCCTTGGTCAAGCCACTTTGCTATACTTGTCTCTCCTTCCTCTCTAACAAAAGCCCTTACATGGAGGGGGAAATAGGACATGTTCTAAGAGCACTTAGCAATCTTGGACTTAAAAGGCACTTTTTTAATTTAAAAATAAAACGAAAGCACTTCTCATTTTATTTGGGGCTGTGATTCTGTGGAGAGTTGAAAGCGGTAAACTTTTCTCTGGCAGCACACTCCCCTCCAGCATCTGAGGATTGAAAGCCACGGGCAGGAGATCTACGTGGACACCTAGGGACTTTCATCTCAAACACTTTATTTTGGGGGGAGGGGGTGGAGAAGATACACACTGGATCCTAGAGAGGGTCCTGGGGTAGAGGGGAGGGGACTTCTTGAGTACAGGGAGGAGGAAGAAGCACCCAGAAGATGCGTGGGAGGCCATACCGAGCCTGGGCGGGGAGGGAGGTGGACAACAGTGGTGGCAGCGGGAAGACCAGCAAAGCAGGCAGTTATTAAGACCAGAGCACTGTCTTTTATTTCCAGAAAGGCTTTTGCATGAACCAAGAGCCTTTAAAGGTGGTGGTATTGTAAGTAATGTCAGTAACGCCAATGAGGGGCAAGTGAAGAACTAAGTTGATGGGTTAGTTTACTTGGGCCCGAATGGGCTTACTGGCAGGTCCCCCCCTTTTTTTTTTTTAACTTGATTTAAAAATTTCTATTTGCCACCCATGCCTCCATCCTTCCTTCCATCCCTCCATCCCTCCATCTCTGAAGACTGTATATTATAATGCCCTCCCCGAGTGAAAGTATCATCGTATGCTTGCTGACCAATTGTCCTGACCCCACTCCCACTTGTCCCTTAGTCTTTAAGTACACAGTGTCTCTGTCTTGTTTACCTCGGAAGCTGCCTGGCATGTGGTAGGTGCTAAGTAAATATTTATCAAATAAATTCATGAACTCATTGTCATGCTTTAATTCATCACACATTATATACCTACTCTGCTCCAGGCATTCTGCTAGATTCTGGACGTACAAAAATGAATAAAAGACATGCTCTTTGCACCCAAGAAGCTAAGAGTGGGTGGCAGGTAAAAGAACACAGTCGAACATTTATTTGGGAATGGTTATACAGATAGAAGGGAAGAAGAAGCCCCCTTTATTTAATACCCAGTATGCACTTATTACTGTGCTTGTTGGCTTCCATGCGATGTATTTTTCTTGTATCGCCTTTGTAAGGCATGGTCTCCATGCCACTGGAAGAAACCAAGGCTCTGAGAGAGAGTGCCTCATCTCCTGATAATAAAAAGTGCATGAAGAGTCCCGGGCTGTGGGGGTGTGGTTCATTCTGTTGGGAGAAAGGAGCAGAACTGGTCAAGGGAGACCCCTAGAAGGAGGTGACAAGTGCACAGAGACTTGAAGAAGTGAGCGAGATTATACCCTGTGGAGGGAGAGGAGGGGAAGGAGGAGTGCTGCTTTCTAGTGGAGACACAGAAGGGCAGCACCAATTTCAAGTAGGAAAGTCAGTAAAATCTACATCGTCAATAAATATGGCCCACAGACCAGTGCACCTGACAAGGAAAAGCAGGATGCCTGTCCCCTGCACACCTAACATTCTGTTTCTGCGGTGTCTCTCACAACACCAAGAGATCACCAACTTGCTGTTCAGCTGCTTTTTAAGGACAATAGTGATGATGAGGAAGAGAAGACCCATTCGTCTTCCCAGAAGTGGATTATGGTCTTAAAATTAGCAGGCTGAGTCAACATTCTCAAGTGCTGATGCCTACGACCAACAGACTCTATTTTCCTTAAAGGATTCCTTATCTTCCAGAATAGAAGGATGCACAACATATTATTAATTCCTTCGTTTCTGGTTGCTCCATTCTGCTTTGGACAGCAGAAAGGACAGTGGTCTTTGGTGTTTAGCTAGAAAATATACAACCAAACAATCTTTTCCTCCCCACCCTCTCTAAATTATATGGGTCATTGCCTTGCCCTCACTTCCAATTTGACAATCCCACTCTGGTGTGAGAAGAAACTAACAGTATCAGGTTCCTTTGTCCCAAACAGTTAATTCATCTCACATGGTCAAGTGGCTCATTCCCAGGAAGTGCCTGCCCAGGCTCAACACGGGGTCGGCCCCCACTGTCACTGGGGGTGAGGGCTCTGGGTGGCCACAGATGCCCCTCCTTCCTGCCTCTTCCCCAACTATTCCAATGATGAAAAATAAAAACGATGCTTGTTTCACGCGTTCCTCTTTTGTCATCCTAATACTGGACGCACTATACTGTTAATAATTAAAAATGTGGAGCCGATATCAAGAGTTTGGAGAGGCTTGAAGAAGTTGTATTTGTTGGATGAGTCCCCCAGATTTAAGAGGGAGGTCTCAATGTAGAATTAAAAGGTGTCGTCACTGGCAGATTGAAAATCCCAACCCCCCCCCCCCAAGCAAAGCCATCTTTATGGCCCACTCTCCACATTCTAGCTCTGCGTATAGACGTAGGTCCTCAGATAACTCTCTGCTCCTGGCAGTGGCTCACATTTTACAGTTGTTTTACTGAGGTGTCCGCTCATATTAGGCCCTCCTGCTTTTGATCACTCTGACTCGCTTTCTCCTTCTGAACTGTGTTTCTGTAACCAATTTACAGGACTCCGTATTCAATTTCAGCTGCCCCGTGAAAGCTCATGCGGACAGCGCAGCCTGACTTTTGAGCTCCTTTTGGCGCTTGCTCTCCTTTAACCATCTAGCTGGCTTTTGTGTCATCAACTGGCCTCCAGGGGCAGCTGAAGGCCCAGATAAAAGGCCCCTGGGGGTCCTTCATAAGCTCATGTCTATTCATATCCCAGAAAACCCTCAGAGTCCCCCCAGGGTGGCCGTCTCGGGGTCCATCCCAAACAAAGGGAAACATGTTGGTAACCCTTGAAGAATACCTGGCAAAGGGAGTCAGCCAGCCTTGGATCAGCCCTACAATGAGCTCTCCCTTTGCTCTCAATTTTCTGGGCAATCGGACAAAGCAAATCGACTATTTTTCTCTTAGAATTAGCAGGAATTTTGTAACTGACAAGAATATATATATTCTTTCTTTCTAATAAAGACTTCTTTGCCAGGAGAGAAACTCCTGAAGATCAATAATGCATTTATTCCTGGTTAACAATAAGGGTTTAGAATGCTCTTAGGACCGATTGACTGTCTCCAACTTTAAATTTGTGAAAACTCAACTCAAGTGCCCACATCTGTCTACAAACCAACATTAACCTTTGAGAAGCCCCTTCTAAGAACACTCCTAAATGCACCCTCTTTTTAGGACCTACACCCCCAAAGAAGGGCTTATGGCTTTTCGGTGGTTTGTCTCCTTTTCTGATGCTGGGCCTCCCCCCATTTACGTTCCTCTCCACCTCTCTTCACCTCTCTTGTAAACCACAAGGACTAGAGACAAAGCGGGATCTGCCCCTCCTCCACTGGTCTTTTCCCCTGTTGGGATTTGCAGCTCTGGGCAAGGCAGGGTGGGGTGTAAAGTGCGTTAGCATCTTGCGTCCCCCTCCCCGCTGTCCTCCAAGCTGCCGCCTGGGAGAGCACAAAGCAATAATAAAGATGCCATGGAACGTTTCGCCTCCTTGACCAAACAAGTGCAGAGGGTGCAGACACCCGAGGACTTTATTTAAAAGTCTACCACCGAGACCAGGGTTTCAGGACAGGCTGGCTCTTTTCTTGTCTGATGTTCACAGTCCTGCAGAGAGGGCGTTGAGCTGCTCAGACCTTTGTCCCAGTGAACCTAAACATCCCTCCCACAGCATTATGTGGAGCGGATGCCTGAGCCTGTCGGAGACAGAGGCATGCAGGGCCACTTCAGAGTGGGGGAGGGCAGGAGCTGGCGCTGGGGACAATGGGGACTGGGGACTTTGTAAACAGGACCCTGTCCACCTCTCCGCTCTTCTCCTCTGACCTCCCCAAATTGGGCCAAACAATGGAATTGCAGGAATGCCAAATCTAAGCAGCTTTGCCAAAAGCTCGGTGTTTCTGCTGGAAGCCTTGTTTCCAGATGGAAGAAGTTGATGAAGGGAGGGGGGTCTTCGTGTAGAGTAATCCCTGTTAGGCCGCATGAAATGGGTGATGGTTTTGTCAGTGAGCAGTGGTCACGATCCTGAGTTTCTGATTTTCTTCTAAAGGCTGGCAAGAGCGCTGCGTCTACCCAATCACCCCAGCGGGCCAAGAAAGACATGGCTTTGAAGCCGACTTAAATCTGAGATCAAAAACACTGTTAGTCATCACTCAATGTGGGCAAAATTAAAGGAGTGTTGGATAGCCCCAAATCATTCTTATTAAAGAGCTGACACTCGAACTTCTCCCCACCAAAGTATTTCGGGAGGGTGGAGGGACCTACTGGGTTATCCGTGTTTTGGTTTTCAGTGAGTTTAGCTTTTCTCTCTTCACATCCATTTTTGATTTGAGAACTGTAGAGAACTGAAGTTTCAGATTAATTCCATTCATGCATGATGCTGGTTAGTGAGGGAAGAACCGCCGAGGTTTGACTTCATTTGGAGAAGTAGACCCGAGACTTTCAAGGTCTCTGCCTGCATGAAAGTCCCCAACCACAGTGGAAATTGGGATGAAACGTATAGCCCTGCTTCTGATGTGTTTCCATGGCTTTTTGGTTTGGACTGAACAGAAAACCTAGAGCAGTCTTTCTAAACTTCCACTTTTCAATTTTTTCCAAGCTAGAGAAATGCCAAAATTTTCCAGCCTCAAAAAGAATATTCTAATTCAGATCTGCCCAGAATTTGCTTGAAGGCTTTGAATTTCTTATCTTTGGGGGTTTTGCTACTCCTGGTGAATATAAAAGGCGATTTCAGAGATCTCCATGGGGATTACATTGACTGCAAGTTACCTATAGCAAAAGTTTAATCCCAGTTGACGTACATTTTCTGCTTCTGGGCAGCACGTGTCAGTCAGTGTGTGCTCCAAGACTTGAGAAAGAAATTTCTTTCTACTGATAGCCTAAACCAGGTGGGATTCAGAGGATAAATCGTGTAGAAAAATAAACCAGACAATACAGTCTGCCCCCTCCCATCATTGATTTTTTTTTTTTATAATCTGCTATTCTTGGTTTGTTTCTGTTCTAATTCTTTAGCTCTCTTATTAAAATTTGATTTATAATTCCAGTTGCATTTTCTGAAAGAAGGTAGTTGTTTTAGAGGCAAGTTGGAAAACAAATCCAACTGGGTCGTTAGTTGAATAAGGTATTTACCAATGATGAAAACAAATCAAACCTCCTCCCCCGCCCTCCCCCAACCAGGAGAGTGCTGGACCCTGGCGGGGAAAGAGTGTCTGCTCTGGGCTTGCCAGACCGCATCTGACTTAGCAGGTGACAATACTGGGAACTACATTTGAAGGGGAGTGTGGCCATGTCGGAGTTGGTGGCAGAGAGGGCATTCAGCCTCTTGCTGTGTTTTGCTTGACCTGCAGCATGATTTAAATATTGAATGCTTTTCATTGAGCATGGACGCCTAGAAGTCCACGGTCCTCCCTCTTGCCTTACATGCGGTCCTGATCACTCATTGGTACCACTTGCGGGACCCCTGAAGGCACTTGAGGTTCTGCCGGGCACAGTTCTGGGCACTGGGGATGTCTACCTGTGGACGGGACAGGGAAAGCCCTTGCCTTCATGAAGCTTTTGTTCTAGGAGGGGAGACAGAAATGAAACCATCCCACAAGTCATTACCCAGGTCATTTCTGATAGTGATGTGTGCTCTGCGGAAAATAGTAGAGGGTGACAGGCTAGGGGGTGATGGGGCTACATAGGGTGGTGACGGAGGTCCTTGTGAGGGTGATGTTGAGCTGAGCCCTGTGACACTCTGAGGGAGTGGTGTTCCAGGCACAGGGAGTAGCAAGCACCAGGGCAGGAAGCAGGAAGGAGAAGGCAGAGGTGCAGTGGGGCTGGAGCTGAGAGAGAGAGAGAGAGAGGGGATGGGAGATGATAGCAGAGCATCAGTCTTCATTGGCTGGGGTCAGGTTGTAGAGGCCATTGGAGGAGCCTGGAGTTGGCCCTGGGCATGGTCCCCAAGGTTGGAGTAGGTGCCTGCTCATATCCCCCCAAGTCTGATTCTGCAGCTCTGGTGGGTACCTGCCTGGGCCGTGGGAGACTGGCCACCACACCTAACCGTACAGAGGTATTGCGGCCGCAAGCTAGTGCGCTCGGAGAGAAGAGGGTATGGGAGAGGGTGAATGGTGGAGCCACAATGCCTCAAGGAGGCAGCGAGCAGCGCGTGATCTAAAGCCCGGCTGCCCTATATGTCTCGTTTTGCTGCAGGCTCCGTACCGGTCTTCTCCGCTCTTCTTCTCCCCAGCATTGCCTCATTATTATTCACTTAAGTGGGTGTGATCTGAAAGGGAGCATTGTTTCAGAATCAATAAGGGGCTGAGTCCGTGTAGCGCAGTGAGTGTCTCAGCTTCAAGTACCTCCTTATCGCGGAGCACAGCAGAGAATAGGTCCAAATAAAACACATTATCAGGCTTTGTTGACTTTCCAGGCCCAGCAGCTGTATTAATGGAACTCTTTATATCCATTCCCTTTATGAACTGGGTTTTCTCACTTTCATTTCTCTGGGAACTTCTAAATAAAGCTCTTGCTGAAGAATGCCAAGGGTGTTCGAGTTGGAAAGTTGAACAGAAACCATTTGCTCCATGGAATTCAGACTTGCAGAACGGGGGGAAAGTGTCAGAAAAGACCACCCCCATTCTAAGTAGGTGGGGGGGGGCATTCGTTGTTTACTTTGTGGCATATTCCATATCATATTTAAATTTACGATGCTGGATGGATACCCTTAGCATGGATGCCATCAGACCGTTTTCTCTAAATCTACATGTCTGCAATTAGAAACTTGAAAGACATTTTTTTAACATGTTTTTTGCATTAGGGTCCTAGTAACTGTCCATTGAATTTAGCCTGTGTGTGGATATATGGTACTACGAAAATTTTGAGAAGATTATCAGTAGCATACTATTGCTTGGAATTCACAGTGAAATTGTTACTTGCCGCGCCCCTTCCGCTGTGGAGTAGGGTCATTGTTATTACTGCTGGGCGGAAACTTGCAGGGTAGATGGCAGGTTCAAGTAGAACAGGTCCTACCTAACTCAAAATGAGCGTGTTTAGGAATTCTCTTTCTCGTATCCCATTTTATAAACCTATAGGCCTGATCTTCCCTGGAAGGGTGTTTTGCTTGGTTTATAAACTGTTGAAATATTTTCTGACTCAACATAAAAAAGATCTGAAGGATAAAAATCTGATATCTAGCTTCTCTTGAAATACCAAAAGATCTCACAGCACTGGGTCTACCCGGGGGCCTGTGCCCACCCCAAATCCACAGTCTCCACCACTCCGCATTGTCTCCCTGCCTCCTAGGCTGAGCCTCAGTTTGTAATGTATCATAACACTGACGTTTATCTTTAGAGAAATATTTCTCTGGACGCATGTCTTTTTTTTTTTTTTTAAAGATTTATTTATTTAAGAGAGAGAGAGGGGGGACGAGTGGGGGGGGGGGCAGAGAAAGAAGCAGGCTTCCCACTGAGCACGGAGCCCGATGCGGGGCTCGATCCCAGGACCCTGAGATCATGACCGGAGCCAAAGGCAGACGCTTAACCAACTGAGCCACCCAGGCACCCCTGGACTCATGTCTTTATCAAAAGTGGGACTACAGAAAACTATCAGATAGCTGAATGCTTGACAAAGTGGACAGGGTTATGTGTTTCATATCCCGATATCTGGTGGCCAGGCTCATTTGCAATGCTTGTTGGACCCCAGGCTCACTTGCCTTTGTCACCTTCACACTTATGTCCCCTCTACTTGAAGTCACCTCTCCCACCCTTTCCTGTAGCTCTCAGCTTAAATATTACCTCCGCACCCCCACTCTCCCTGGTTCCTGGGTTGGAGCAGGGGGCCCTGCTCTGTGCGTCACCACAACACCTGCCATGCTTTCTTGTAATTACACGTTTAAACATCTGCTTTTGACTTTAAGTTTTATGAGGTCAGAACTGTCTTCATGGCTATACCCCTGATGGTAGGATATAGTATATGTGCAATAAATATCTTTTTAAAAGGATGAATGATGTCACTGTTACTGGATTTCGAATAAAAATAAAATGTAATGTCATTTGAGTCCTTTTAACAAGCTTTTAAATTCACTATAGTCTCAGCACAGAGTGACTGCTTCCAAGATGAATTGTTCTTCTTTTCACTCCAGAGCAGAAGTTGATTTGAATAATTGTCATAGGGATAATATGAGTCACATGATACATGTTCATCGGGCTTCATGTGGCAGGTGCCGTGCTGTTCCCATCGCTGCAGATGTACTGGTCTCTCATGAAGCTCTTACTCCAGGGACATTGGGGGATGTGTAGACAATAAGAATGTAAAAACAAATAAGATAAGCTCCAGTATTGATAAACACTAAAAGAAGCTAGAACAGGTGCTTGGACATGAGAATGACTAAGGGAGGCAGGTGGAGATAAGGGGCTCTCATAACTGATGTTGTCAGAGAATGCCTTTTCCCTGACCTCCTATTTGAACTGAAATTCAAATGATAAGAAAAAAATGCCACCTTAGGAAGATCTGGGGGAAGAGTGCTCTAGTTATAGCAAAGAGCACATGCAAAGGCCCTGGGGTGAGAGCAAGCGTTGTGTATTTGAAATACAAAGACAAGACTGATGAAGCTGGGACCTACTGAGGAGCATGGTATGAGGCGAGGTCAGAAAAGGAGGCAGGGGCTGGAGCAGGCAGGATCTTAGAGGCCACAGAGGAGACGGGTTCTTTTTGTTCCAAGGAGTGCTGTGCAGACTCCAGACTTCTCTTGGCAGACAGAGTGGTGTCCTGGAGAAAGTGTGGACCTGAGAATTAACCAGACCTTGGTTTGAACCCCTTCTCCACCTCCTCCTAAGCATGACCTTAAGCAAGTCTCATTTCTCTGAGCCCAGGTTCCAGCTGTAAGATAGGATTATGGTTTCAATGTGATTTCTTCATTCCCTTGTTCCTTCAACCTACAAATACTTACTGCATTTCTACTGTGCAGGAGGACCTGGAGATAGCTCCAGGAGTAGGACAGATGAGCTTTCCCTGTCTTCATGGAGCTTACGGTCTATGCGGAGATGCCAATCAACAACAAGCAATATGCGTACAATCACTTCAGGCAGTGGTCAGTTCCATGAAGAAAAGACACAGAAGATAGAGGAAGGAGACTGGAGGGGAGTTGCTTGACCAGCCAGTTGCCCAAATTTTACTTTTGAGGACACTAAGGGTCAGAGAAGTTAAGCGACTTGCTCAAGGTCACACTGCACCCAAGAGGTAGAAACAGAAATCAAAGCTTGTCTTTCCGGTTCCACGGTCTTAGTCCTTTCAAGATGCTTGCGTAGTTGTTGGTTTTACTTCTCCAGAAGTAGGATAAGAAATCACTTATTTTGTTGGGATGACTTCGACCAGAGAATTAAGAATTAATGCCTAAACCATCCTGGTAACTGCCCAACACCGGGCTTCACTGTGCACACACTGAATTATGTGGTTGAGAACATGACCCGGGGCTGAGGACTCAGTGCTAAGGCTGAGTGGGCCCCATTTCCATGGTTACCACCAGCCATTGTCACCTTCCTGGTTTCTGGGGCACTTTCATGCCTCCCATCCATTTGATGCTATGCCAACCCTTTGAAAACAATGGTATTGATCTTTGTTTTACAGATGGAGACCGTGAGGTTGTAAAGAGTAGTTACGTGACTTGCCTGAGTTGCACACATATCAGGTGGTTGGGATAGGACTTGAAAGTGGTCTTCACGGTCCAAATCCTAAGCTTATTCTATGTGCCTTCTTCCCAGGGTCCTTCCTACCTCCATGTGTTCTCCTTCTCCCCAGACCTGTGCTCCTAGGAGAATCCTGTAGAGTAGCATGTCCTCAGTAAAGACATTTTGATTGTAGGGGTTTGCTACGGTGGGTAGAATCTCCTCTCAGCTGCTGACGCCACTGTTTGGCTTGAATCAATGACTCATCTTTAAGAGCAGTATTTGGACATGTTAAGCACCTTCTAATAGGTGAGGGAGACTTTTTTGTTCAGGGAGCCTTCCTCTGGGTAGTGAGTGCTGCTTTGGTCTAAACAGGAAGTTGGTCCTGGTCTGAAAGAATTTGTCTTATTCGGAACTGCTATAGCTCTTGAAAGATGCATTATTAATATATTTTAAAAACTTGAAACAAATGAAGAGGATTCTGTAATGTGTGTGGTGGGGATCTAGGGGGCAGGCCAGGTGGAGTCCCTCAGAAAAACGTTCATGCATCCCTCCCATCCCCAGGTTTCCAGGCAGGAACTCTTTCTGATTTCCTCCTTGCCACCTGCTGACCCTCCCTGTCCCTTAGGAGGCTAATCCACTCCCTGTCCAGGAAATGGGGCATTTCGCAAGGCTGTCTCAGACCCTTTAAACTCCTCACTCTCTGCTCTGCTCCTGAAGCACCCTATTCTTCCCACTGGCTATCATTACCACCTCTGAGTAGGTAAGTCACAACCTTCCTTCCTCCTTCCCTTCCTTTGCTTTTCACCCAGATATCTGCTTGCTGTCTTCTCCTGAATCGCTTGAAGGAAACTCAAACTCAAATTGTCCAAACAAATTTTCACTCGCCTTGTTGTTCATCTACTGTTTTCTATCTCAGTGAGTATCACCACTATCTATACCATCACATGAGCCAGGAAATGGGGAATTTGTTGTTTATCTACACCCCATATCTAGTTCGGCACCACCGTGTTTTCTAAATAGCTCTGGTACATGTGCAGTTCTCTCCATATCTACCGTTACCATCTTAGCCCAAGCTACACGAGGCGCCATCTTCCTCCTGCTCCCCATTCACCACACAGCGGACCGACCAGTCCTTTCAGAAGGCAAATCTGATCATGTGACCCCATGCCTTAAAACTCTCTAGTTTCTTACTTAGAATAAAAATGGAGTTCTTGACCTACTTGGCTTGACCTACAGGATCCTGTTGAGTCTGGCCTTTTCTCTCCTCTGCAGACTCATCTTAAACTGTTACCCACACTCTCTCCACTCCAGCCATGCTGGTCTTATTTTTGCCTATCACACCATCGGCTCTTTTTTACACTATTCCCTCTACCTAGAATCCTCTTTTACTCTTTCTTTGCTTATTGAGTCAAATTCGCTTGTAGTTATCAATTTCTTATCACCGCTTGGGCACAGCTTTCCTGGCTAGGTTGAATTGACTCTGTGATGCCATATTGCCATTTTGTGCCCTTTTCATATGTACAACTTAAAATTTTATTCACGTGATTATTCATCTCTCCTCCAATAGCCTGTGACTTTTGTGAGCATAGGGATTCTGCTCCTTTTGCCCCCACCACCAATATAATAGTTGGCTTGTAGATTGAATGGAGGTCTCTTTACCAGGAGCAGTCAGTATATACTAATTTCCCCTAGAAGTGTTGAGGGCATGGTAGTGTCACTTCCAGGTAGCTGGGTTGGAGTAGTTGACCAGAATTGGCACCACCATCACCACCACCAACATCAACACCACCACCATCACCACTGTCACCACCACCACCATCAGCACCATCGTCATCACCACCATGACCATCACTGCTGCCATCACTACCACCATCACC